>NC_061115.1:202584026-202717446 GCF_002878395.1 Capsicum annuum | reverse complement strand
CAGTCATGGGTTAGCTTGTGGTCCTTCGGGGTCATGAGCACCGTGTAGCATTCCAGTTCAAAAAATTAGGGTGTTGCATATATATATATATATATATATATATATATATATACAATGAATAAAAATTTTCATGATATTTAAAAATAAAAATAAAAATTACTACATATACTCAAAGGGCAAAAGAGTAAAAACACACAAGAGATAAATGTAGAGAAATCAAGAAGCACCAAATGGATTATTAACATTTGTAACATTCAATACATTTCTAAATGTTTCCAAATTCTTCTTGAATCAACAAATACACATAATAAAAATAATAAATAATAATAATTACATTTTACTATATCACCCCTAATTAATTATTATGATTATTTAAGCATTGTGCCACATAAGTTGAAATACAAAAAATATTATAAATCACAATGATAAAAAATTTAAATTATTTAAAAAATATAATTGGCTATCGTCGACACAAAACTCTGGACAAGGAGAGTAGCATATATTATTCAAAAATTATGTAAAAAGTATTATAAATTACAATAGTTAACAACTTAAAATATCTAAAAAAAATTTAATATGTTATATATTTCAAAAAAATTACATGAAAAATACTAGAAATCACAATAATTAACAACTTAAAAAATTTAAAAGATATAAAATATTGGGTCGACTCTTGAAATTATACTAGTGTCACTGAAATTGGAATAGAAGAAAAGTATTATAAATCACAATAATTAAAAGCTTAAATTATTTTTAAAATATAATTGACTATCAATGCCACAAAAATTTGGACAAGAAAAGTAACGTATATTAATTTGAAAATTACATATAAAATATTATAAATTCCAATAGTTAACAACTTAAATGATCTAAATACATATTACAATAACATATGTTAAACTCATGCTAGATTCCGGATGAATCCTAGAAAACATATGCAATCCTTTTATTATAAAATTTTATTTAAATATATCAAGTTTGAAAAGATAAATAAATATCTTAATGTTGGGCCCGTGCTGACACGGGCCATGCTCCTCTAGTATAATAATAAAAGAGAAACAAGACAAGATGATGTGACACCTCTCTTTGGCCAATGATCTTATTTATCTTTTTTTTCATTCATTTTTTAATTAATTAATTTATTTACTAATTAAAAAACTATCATATTTATTACAATACTTATATCTAATGAGTTACAAGAAACCTCGACCTATTAACATTGTCAATTTAGATTAGAGATAATACCCTATTACCCCCTGAACTATACCCAAAACGGGAGAGACATACCTCAACTTAAAGAGGGTCCTATTATTGCCCCTCCCCTGAACTAATTAAAAGTGTAATTTTGACGCTCTTAGTGCCTACGAGACATATATGTGGCACATACGTGGTACAACACACTAAAGTATCCACGTAGGCACACGTGTGTGCCACGTAGGCACTAAGGGTATCAAAATTACATTTTTAATTAGTTCAGGGAGGGTAATAGGACCCCCTTTAAGTTGAGGTGTGTCACAACCATTTTGGGTATAGTTCATGGGGGTAATATAGTATTTTCTCTTTAAATTACATGTCTCCTCAACCTCAATTTACCTAATTCATATAGTTAATTAGTCATCCTATAAATAACAATCACCTATGAAATTGTTGAATGTTCATATTTATTTTCTACTTCTATTTTATTTACTTTTTTCTTCTTATAATGTAAGTATGATGATTATTAAAATAGTACCTTTTGATGATAAGATACATATTTTTACTTATTTGTTATCAGGATTGGTGGATCAGGCATGAACATGAGGAGCAAAGTCATGGTATAATCTTTTTATTGATTTAATTTTAGAATAGTTGAAGGTTGTTTATTGGTGTTATTTGTGTTTAGTGAAAATTTATTTCTATTTCCACTTCTCGTTAGTTATAATGTGTAAGCAAAGTTCAGGTTCAGATAAGATATCATGATTAAGATAAGAAAAAATTGGTAAAAAATTTGAATAGTAAAAATCTTAGAAATAGTTTAAGCTTTGTTAATATTATTTATAAATAATATTAAATTGATAAGGAAGGTAAATAAGACTGTTGGACAATAAAATTCTCGAGATCGAAAAATAAATAATTCGAGATAAGAAAAATATATTGTAACAATCAATTTATTGATTTCAATGCGAGTGTTACAATCTCTATGAATCCTCTGATTCGTCTTTTCAAATATAAATTCAAAGGTTTAAATCTTGATCTTGAATTCGAACTTGATTTATTGATTTGAGGGACTTGATCTTGACTTGTGCTTGAATTCAAGGGCTTTTGAGTTTGTTCTTGAATATTGCGGTCTTGATCTAGAATTTTGATGAACTTGATTTGAATGTTTGACCTTTTTAGAGAAATTGTGGCGTTTGATGCACGAGCTTTCTCTGGTTTATTGTTAGAGTTCTGGGGGGTCCTTTTTCTGAATTATGAGACCCCTATTTATAGTTATGGAAAAGGAAGAGTCATGATAAAGATGTACTTCCTTTGACCAATCAGATTTGAGTGACGTGGTACCTTTTATGGGCTTATTGCATCATTTTGACATGTGTCATGGTCTTATTAGCTCCTTCCCTTGACTTGACATGCCACGTCATTTGACAGGTGATGCTTATTTGGGCCTCTATAATATAACAATATCTTGGGTTTAACAAAGTGGACTCATTATTTGTAGCCCAAATTAATGAACTAGCCCAATAAAAATTGGACTTTATTTAAATCCATACATGAATTTAAATAATTAATCCAATTATATTAATCCACAATATTTATTTGGGACTAATATATTTTGATTTAATATAATCCAAATTTCGTATGAATTTGAATTTAATAAAATTTCGTTGTCCACACGATGCCCCTACTTCAAGACTCGTCAGAATATTTAATTCTTTTTTTGGATTAGTCTTGAAGTACGTAAAATTATATATTATGTTCAATAGAAATGAACATATTTGCACGGAAAGAATATAATTATATTTTTTTTATTTTATTTTTCAATTGCAATGATCAGGATTGAGCATATGTTATGCACACCATCATTATACGACAGTTTTTTTTCTTTCATGCACAACAATTGACATGCAATTGTTTCGTCCATTATGGCCACAAGTTTATCCTAGTCACATATGATTTGTAAGAGACTTTTATGAATTTTCCACGTTGCTTTTTTTCTTTTTCCAAGCAAACTCCTTGCCCGTGTAACATTACTCCACTGCCTCAGTAGCCCCTTTTCCAATTCGTACCTCACCAATTATAATTATATTTAGGTAGGAAATCATGATGTCTTAGAAGATGTGCACTTCTGCCACCACAACTTAACCATACTTGCATAGGATTCAACCTTTTACGTGGTAGTCTTTGACACCAATTAGATTAGTGGGTAATCTTTTACTTCTTCTCACTGTTGCGTTGAGGTGCTAACCACCGCCCATATTTTTTTCTTCAGTATGCAACTTATTTAAGTTTCACTAGTATTAGTTGAAAACGGTTAGACTCAGCCACCGCCTTTTTAATTCTATAAATACCCATTGTCTTTTAACATGATCGAGCACTAATTTGCAAGTGTCTTTGGAGACACCCTGTTCCGAGCTTCAAGAATCTTGAGGTAATTTTCTTTGTTTTTTTTTTTGGGTTATCTTCTTTTCTTTATTCTGCTCTCTTTTTTATTTTTCTTTCTTTTTTTTTATAGGATTGAAACAAATAGCAATATGCAATAATTGGTCGGTCTAAGGTGCGAGAGTTTATCTTCGCCTCAGTCACTTTAAGTCCGAACAATTTTACTTGAAGACGGTGGACATCGGCTTAAGGTGCGAGAGTTTAACTTTGCCTCCGTCACCTTAAGTCCGAAAATTTTTACTTGAAGATGGTGCAATGGTTTTCTTTAAGTATGGGCCCTTTCATCGATGTATTTATGCGATGATCTTCTCTAAGTATGGGCCTTTACAATGTTCTACTTAAGGCGCGAGAGTCTAACTTCGCCTTCGTTATCTTAAGACCTGACGAATTTGGCTTCAAATATACATGACTATATTTCACCAGAGCCAAACACATTAAGAACCTTTCTATTCTTTGGCTTTTTTCTTTGCCGGTATTTTTTTCCGAATCTTGACTTTGAGTTTGACCAAGATTCTTTTGTTTATGCAGCTTACAGATATGGTTCACTTTAGAGACTACACATCTTCATCCTCTAAAAGCAAGTATCTCCTAATTGAAGCCGATGATGGTACTGTTTTAACTAAGCTATTGACTGAAACTCCAATAGTAGGCAGGTATGCAGATCCATGGCCACCCTTGCAAAATTCTCTCCATATGTCAGATTGGACTTCAAAACATGACATTGGTGATAATTGGTCGGTTAAATTATGGCTTCATCGGACTCCCAACCAACGTCAATTGAACATTGCGAGCACCCTCCTTTGCTTAGGACGTTGGGTAGTCAAAGGAGAAATACGTTGGGGGAGCACCATGGAGATAATTGGTGAATATCGTCATACCCAAGGATATTGGGAATGGGCTGAGGACATATTGGCTAGAAATGTACAAACCTTGAAGGCAGCAAAAATATATGATGTTCTTTATGCTTCACTGTTTACCTATCATCGAAACTCGAACATATTATAGGAATTCTTTGAGGCTTGGTGCCCAACTACCAACACATTGCTTACTTCAGTTGGAGAGTTATCCATATCCCTTTGGGACTTATACAAAATTGGAGGTCTGTCTATTAGAGATCTTCCTTATGAAGAAGCAGTGCCTGAAGCGAAGGAGCTTATAGGTATTGATGAAAAGATTGAGAGATTTATCCCTTATTATTGTGAGTTCTTGTTTGTGGCTTTCCAAAATCTTCAAGAAGGAGAGGTTTCTAATCCGAGAGTTCCTCTAAGAAAGTGGATAAAGTTTTGGTGCAAAAGGTATTAAGATATGAGTCAGCTCTACTGAGGAAGGAGAAAAAATCTGCTCGCTTGAAGTCAACCCATAACCCAACCGAAACTATTCCCAAAGCAGCGAAGTGGTCAAGCGCAGATGATATCATATTTTCTAAGCTTGGAGTGAAATATAAGCATAAGAATGACACATATTTGGCAGCTTTCCTATCATATTGGTTGTGCACCTTTGTATTTTCCTCTAGGGATGGATCTTTCATTCGTTCGGGAACTTTTAGAGTTGCATCTATGATGGTAGATAAGCAAACTTTCTGTCTTGTCGTTCCAGTCCTATCGAGCATTTATAATGGTTTCAACAGAGTCTATAAATCTTCACAACTTGAGCAGCTTAGAGTATCCTTTCCTATCCATTATGTGTATGGTTGGCTTGTTTACTATTTTAAGACACATTTTTCACTTTCTAATGGACCATCTATTCCATTGATGATGGTATATTTCGGAAAAGGCAGGGCAAGGTACTTTGATGGAGAGTTTGCCCAAAAACGCATCCATCAAAGAGACATTATTACTTGGGCTTCCACTATGCCAAGCAAGGTCACTCCTTGTCATTTCGTGGATGATGATAAGGATGATGAGTCAGAGGTAAGCTACTTCATGAGCCTCCATTTTAATTTACTCCCTTTTCAGATATGGAGGTTCATTAATCCTTAAGCCATACAGTCTACACCGGTTTAGCCGTCAATTTGGGTTTTATCAAGGTCTTCCTAGAATCTTGGAAGATGATATTCGCAGTGCTTCACTAGATGAAGGCCTTAAATTTCATTGAATTTGTGTATTTCATGGATCTATGTCGAAAGCGACTTTTCCTAAAGCAATACCCAATGTGCGAAAATATTTATCCATCCCGTATAAATCTTGGTGGGACAAAGTTCATGGGAACTTTCTTGAAGTTAACTTGCAATCTTTGGTGAACGCCGTAGGTCCTATTATCGACACTCCTCAAGAACATGGTGAGGAGGTCCCAACTGTGGTTAAGCCTCCTGTTTTGAAATATAAGGCAATCATTCCATATAAAGTCAAGGGACCCCTACATGTAGAAACTCCTAAAGAAGAGCCGCCTGTCCGGACTCAACAGGCTCTCAACAAACGACCATCTTAAGATGAGAGCGATAGTAGTCATGGAGATCGTTGTTGGAAAAAGGTAAAACCACCCTTGGCAAAGCAAGGTGATTCTAACACCCATGTGGAGATTCTTGCTAGTTCATCGAAAACTCCACCAGCCATCGAGAAGGTAATGACTCAACTCTTCTACTATTTCATAGTATATATATTGCCTTTATATACCCCTTATATAATGTTTTCCTTTGTATGTACAGCTAGACAATGTCCAAATTTTAAAAGATCCTCACCAAAGTAAGCCACAAGATAGTAGCGAGTCTGTAGTAGGTCCAGACTCAAGAGAGTTACTTTTGTCGTCCAAAGAGGTCACTTCTAACTCTTGCGATAAAGTCAAAGAAAATGAAGAGTGAAACTTTTCCTGGCAACCAGCAGTAACCATGTCTATTTTTGATGGCAAGAAAGTCATTTCAGAGCTTAAAAAGGAATTTATTATGAAGGTTTGGGCTAGTTTCCATACCAAACTTGCAGGCCTTAATTCGAATCGTGTTTCTTCTATCCAAGATAATGTCGAAGTCATACTCAATAACATGAGTGGAATGGGGGCAGATATTTCCCCTTTGCAGGATTTATTGGGGTCTTTCTTTGGGATAGTGACTTCCTATGACCAAGCACAATCCACCCTTGTTGATAAAACCATAATAATTAAAGAGTCAGAGCCATATTTGAAAGACAAAGAACATCTTGAGCTTGTATCGAGAGAGAGGCATGAGAAATCTAAGAAAGTTTCTGCCACCTGTAAATCTCCTGAGAAGGCAAAAAAGAAGGTGAAAAAGTTGAAAGCTCGCTGAGATACTGCCAAGCAAGAAGATACAGAGATGGAATCTAAAGTTTCGGCTGCTGAAGAAGAGTTTTACAAGTGTTCTGATGTCTCCCTTGCAGCGGCAAATGCCTCAAAGGTTGTGGAGAAGAAGAAGAAGGTCTTGGAGGCTGCTTTACAAGATTTAGTCAATTATAAGTTATACTTAGATTAGCCTTAGGAGATGTCTTCCTTCAAACCTTCTTGTTGCTTTCTTTTACCCCTTTATTGAGTAGTTGGATCTATTAGTTGTAATGGAAACTCTTTTCTTTATATTGCACATTTCTTTTTATTTTGAATTTCAACTCCAGGAATTGCGTTCTGATTTCGATGTGTTGATGTTGTAGTATTAAATTTTGGCTTTTCTCTCCAAAATTTGTTGCTCATTGGTTTCACGTCTTTGTCTTATAACCAACTTGGAATTGAAACTTCAATTAATGCTTTTGACTTTGAAAACGTGATAATTGCATGTGTGGCAAATCCATGCATCAACTGTAGGCTTTGGGTATTCCAAATACTATTGAAAGAGCTTCCCCTTTTGATGGGTTGCCCCCAATTGAGCTACAAGTATTTGACATAATTCTGAAATTTAATTGAGATGTATGCATACTTAACTTTCATGTAGATCAAGAAGGGATATGTATTTTTTTTACACTTATGTAACTAAACTCAGAATGAAATTCCAAGCGCTTATGTACCTCAATAAAGAGGATCAAGTCACAACGTAGTTCTAGGTAAGTGTTTTTTTTTATTTCATCCTAACTTTTTCCTAGGTGTCCTCTTTCGAGATTTTTAACCCAGCGGGCATTTAAAGTCGTACACAGTTTATACTCTTGTGGGCCAGGAGTGGACATGCAGTTTATACTCGTGCCTTAAGGAGTGTTATCTTCCTTCAAGGATATTAATTCTTCAAGAACTTAGCGTTGATAGGGCCGATTTTCATGCCATCTGCATCGACAAGCTTGTAAGCACCACTTGAATATGACTCTTGTACAACATATGGTCCATCCCACTTTGGGGTGAATTTGCCCCCAGACTTACGAAAAGTAATAATGGGTCTTCTTAGTGGGAGGACTTGATCTCCAAATTGGAATCACCTCAAGCGAACCTTTTATTGAAAGAATGAGATAGACAGTCTTGATAACATTCAAGATTTTGCTGAGCCTCCAGTCTCTTTTCATCAAAAGCTTCTAATTCTGCAAGATGCAATTTAGAATTTTCTTCGTTGGTGATCCCTTCTTGAATAGTCAGTCTTAAAGAAGGTATTTGACGCTCAAGTGGCAGGACTGCTTCAACTCCAAAAGCAAGTGAGTATGGGGTTGCCTGCGTCAGTGTGCGGTAAGTCATTCTATATGCCCATAAAGCTTCTTCCATTCGCTCATGTCAGTCTCATTTGGATTTGGAGATGACTTTCTTCAATAAGTTGCATAAAGTCTTATTAAATGTTTCGGCTAAACCATTGGCGACAACATGGTACATAGAAGACTTTCACTGCTTGAAGCCAAAGATATCACAAATCTTATTCTTCAGTTTGTTATCAAACGGCTTGCCATTGTTGGTTATTATATATTGAGGGATTCCAAAGCGATAGATGATATTCACTCGGATAAAATTCGCAATATTTTTCTTCTTTACTTCTTTGAGAGCAATGACTTCAGTCCATTTTGAGAAGTAATCTGTTGTGGCCAAGATGTATAAGTGTCCACCAGAAGATTTTGGTAGTGGACCAGCAATATCCATTCCCTAAGCATTGAACGACCAAGATGCTACAGTTGGGTGTAGTACTTCAGGAGGTTTATTTATGAAATTTGCATGGAATTGACAAGCTTTGCATCTTCTAGCATAGTCCAAGCAATCCTTCACCATCGTCGGCCAATAAATCCCTATCCTTTTAATGTGAAAATGAAGCTTCGGTCCAGACTGATGTGATCCACAAACTCCCGAGTGCGCTTTTTGCAAAGCTTGAATTGCTTCTTTCTCTCCCAGACATAATAAGAGTACTCTTTCAAATGATCTTTTGTATAGTGTGTCCTTATAGTAAAGAAAGTGAGGTGCACGACGATGAATGTCATTCCTTCTCCTTGGATCCTCTGGAAGCATCCCATAACTTAAGTAATCAATGATAGGTTGTCACCAATATTCTTTTGAAGCTTCAGATATGGCAGCAAGGTATTCAATTTTATTTTCTTCATCCTCATTTAATGGGGGGTACTACCCATTCTTGGCGGATAGTAACTTGCATCTGATTTGGAAGAGTCAAGGTTGAGGTCAAAGCAGCTAGGGCATCAGCTTGCTTATTTTCTCTCCTTGGCATATGTTGGAGGATTACTTGTCCAAGCCACCCCATCAACTTCTGTACATAATCATGAGATGGTCGTAGCTCAGACTTTCTGACTTCATAGCTCCCCAAAAGTTGCTTGATCACCAATTGGGAGTCACTAAAGATTTGTAATTGCAGTTGATTCAGTCAACTGCCATCTCAAGTCCAAGTATTAAAGCTTGATATTCAGCAATATTATTAGAGAAATGGTTTGTGAGGGTAAAAGAGTATGGGATGACCTCTTCTTGTGGAGTGACGAACACCACATCGACACCGACACCAGCTCCATCTTGATATACGGCACCATCAAAGTACATCTTCCATGAGGGTCTAGCTTCAATAACCATTGCATTTTATTAGAAAGTTCATCACGTAGTTCCCAATCATCAGGTATCGGGGGTCTGCCAAGAAGTCAACCAATGTTTTTCCCTTTACAGATTTTTAGGGAACGTACACAATCTCAAACTATTGAAATTGAAGGTACCATCTCGTAAGTCGGTCACTAAAGACTGGTTTCGACCTTACAAACTTGATGGGATTTACCCTAGACACAAGATGGACAACATGAACTTGAAAATAGTATTTCATCTTTTGAATTGAGAAGGCAAATGCCAAACACAACTTTTCAATTTCAGAATACTTTGACTCATTCGGCGTCATCATTTTGCTCAGATAGTAAAGAGAGTTTTCTTTGCCTTCACTATTTTCTTGAGCCAATAATGCTCCAAATGATCTATCTTGTACTAAGATGTAGAGTGGCTTTATTAAGTATGATTTGATACTCTCAAAGGCATTACTGTAAGCTTGGTCCCATTCGAAGGGAGTGCCTTTCTTCATTAGATGACTAAATGGTTGATATTTTCCAGTCAGGTTTGAGATGAACCTCCTTAAATATGCTAGCCTTCCTTGAAGGCTTTTTAACTTATGAATGTTCCGAGGCTCGGGCATCTTCAAAATTGCATCGACCTTAGCTTGATCAATTTTAATTCCTCAGTGTCGTACAATAAAGCCAAAAAACTCTTCAAAAGTAACTCCAAAGGCACACTTCAATGGATTCATCCTAAGTTGATATCTTCAAAGTAACTCGAATACCATTCTTAGATCTTTTATGTGGTCATCTCTCTTTATTGACTTCACCACTAGATCATCCACGTAGCATTCAATATTTTTGTAAAGTAGACAGTCAAAGATGTTTTGCATATCCCTTTGATAAGTAGCGCTAGTGTTCTTCAAACCAAAACGCATCACCTTGTAGCAATAAATACCTTTGGGCGTACAAAATGTAGTGAGCTCTTCATCCTTTGACGCCAAGCAGATTTGGTTGTAGTCGGATAAACCATCCATGAAGGACATTGCCTCATAACCAGTGGTGGCATCAATCATTAACTCTAGTATGGAGATTGGAAAATCATCCTTAGGGCATGCGTTGTTGAGATCTTGAAAATCAACACAAACTCAAATTTGGCCATTCTTCTTTCGTACTGGAATAATACTTATAATCCAGTGGGATATTTAACTTCACAAATAAACCCAGCTTCAATAAGTTTGTTAACTTCATTTTCGATCAATGGAAGCAACTCTGGCCTAAAGCGCCTTTGGGCTTGCTTAACAGGACGAGCACCATTCTTGACCGTAAACTGATGGACCGCTAGTTTCATATCTAAGCCAAGCATTTCCTTATAACTCCAAGTGAATACATCCATATATTCTTTGAGTACATCTATATACGCAATTTCTTTCTCCATCTCTAGAAAAGCACTCAGGTAAGTTGGTCTTGGGACTTCATCGGTTCCAAGATTAACTTCTTTCAAGGGATATATTGTGGCCTTCACTCCTTCTTCATGTTGAGATGGAGCATCTCCATCATCTTTCTCCTCTTGAGGATTATCATGGTTGATGGATATATGGTGACACCAGAAAGTATCTTTCATCTATTCATCAACCTTCATTTGAGATGAGGCCTCATTTTTATTTTGGGCCATAACATGATATGAGGAGCCAACACTTTCTTCATTTTTCTCACGTTCCTTAGTATAAACCACAGTATGAGCCTTTTCTTTTAACATCTTACTTCATGAAACCACCAGTTTCATCTACCGCCTCATTCTAGAAGAAATCAAACTTTGGAAATCCTTCTGGATCTTAGGCGAGGAGTGTATGTCATACTTTGATGGCTTCTCCAACACTTGTTACTTTTTTTTAATTTAAAGGACCCAACCTCTCGAACCCAAAAGTTCTTGCGGTTGATTCTCCAAGTCGAACAAAGACAGAAGGTCTTTGTTCGATGTGGTAGACTCATCTTCTACAGTGATGTAGTTACTAACTGCCCTTCTTATAGAGATGCAAATTGGAGGTGGCTGTGTGTATCCTAGGCCTTCACGTGCCTGCCTTGTTGTACCTTCTAATAGAAGTATACCCAACCTTAATGGCTCATTAGGATTATATCTAGCTTTTACAAATAACTTGTATGCATTTGGATCGAAGCCCTCTTTTGTATGCTTCGTAGGGAGTGTCATATCTTGTGGTGTATTTTGAGCCACAACTTCTCCAAGTAGCCTTGAGGATGGATTTATTGCGTCAATCATCCTAATAGGTAAAGTTATCCCCTGTAGCACATTATCTTGGGCATCAGATAGGTCATCTTTCTCTTTCTTTACCTTCGGTACATAGTGAAGAATAGGAATTGCCTTCTTTTTTGTAGGAGCGACACTTTCTTAATTTGAAGTGGAGAGAGGCTTCTTGGTGGCGACTTTTTCAATAGTCACCATGACCTTCTTGGCTGCAAAATCATCACACTTGGTCTTGGTGACATCATCAATCCTTTTCTCATTCACGACATAGTTCTTCAAGTAGAATTTTTCATCGGCAAAGTGTGATTCAGCTTCAGTGAATGGCATATCATCAGCTACTATCTTTCTTTCTACTCTACGTTCGAGGTACTTCAAGCATTGATAGTAGTAGGATGAGATAATTTTGTTCCCGTGCACCCAAGGCCAACCAAATAATATATTATATGAAGTTTTGGCATCGATCGCATGCATTAATGCATTTGATTGAAAATCATCCATACGAATCCCCAACTTGATAGATCTCATGGCCCTTTGGCCCCCTTGGTTGAAGCCTTGGATCATTATATGGCTGTTGTCCAGTTCGTTAGTAGCGATTCCAAGTTCTTTCATCGTGCGGATAGGGAGGATGTTGACTCCAAATCCCTCATCTATAAAGATTCTATTGATCTTATTTCCTAGGATTTTACCCACCATGTATAAGGGACGTTTATGTAGGGCCTTACTAAGTAGAAGAATGTTATTTGTGAATGTGATTTTTTTATTACATACATATGCCTCTTGGCCAAGAGATTCAGCAAGTGGTTCAGAGGATGAAGAAACTTCTATGGTTATATTTTCGTCCTTTGCCCCCTCTTTGGCAGTATTAAAATAAGATACCTCAAGGTTGACTTGGGAAGTCTTTACATGAAACCAACTCGGTAAGAATTCCTATAAAGTCATCGGATGCCGAGGTTTTTGGTGTGAAGCCCCGTCACTCTCATCTTCTTTAAAAGTTAAACTAACTTCTGTTTCCATAGTTTATTCACCATTCTCCTTCTGGTTGGCTGCTCGGATGACTCCTTTCGTAGACTCATCTTCTTGTATCTGCGACTGGTCACCAGAGTCCAACCTTCATCATCAGATTCATCAAATGAAGACCTGTCAGGCTCTAATATCTTCTCATTATGATTTTCTACACATATTTGGACTGGGTCGAGTGAACCAAAAGTGATAGAGATTTGATGAGAAATGGTCGTCTCATCGTCAAAGAAAATCTTCTTTTCTTTTGCCACTTGCATGACTTTATCTTAAAAGACAAAGCACTTTTCCAGAAGATGACTTACGAGCCTATGATATTTGTAATAATTAGGGTCGTTGGTCATTCCAGACATATTGGGACGCTTTATCTCTGGGAGTTCAATGAGCTTATGCTCAAGGATTTCATCGAAAATCTCAGCAACATTAGAATCAAGGAAGGGATATTCCTTTTCTTGCATCTCCTTTAAAGTTTTATGATTCAGACGTGCTCCAGAAGTTACCTTCACACTTTGCTTCTTGCTCACCTTTGTGGTGGCCTTCACCGGAGATACATCGACATTCATGGACTCTTTGTTGTCATTTTTAGGGACAAACTTGCTCCATCTTTTGGGCTTCTGCTTATCCTTTCCTCTTCAAGGGTCATGGATAGGCGTTGCTCCCTTTCCAGCAGAGGACATGCTCAACTCCATATCGTGAGCACGGGTATCTAGCTCTTCAAAGGATTTAGGCTTAATACCTTACAAGATGTAGAGACTCTCCCAGTGCATTCCTTGGACGTACATCACTATTGCAGAAGCTTCGCTGAGCCTATCTTTGCAGTTTAGGCTAGCATTTTTCCATCGATTGATAAATTCAATGACTAGTTCATCCTTTCTTTGCCTAGTATTTGTGAGCTCTACCATACTCACTGTACATCTTGTGCTATAAAAGCGATTTAGGAACTCGTGCTCCAATTTCTCCCAGCTATCGATGGAATTAGGCTCAAGGTCCGTATTCCAATCAAAGGTGTTCCCCTTTAGGGAACAAACATACTATTTGACAAGATAGTCACCGTAAGTTCTAGCATTGTTACATGTCTCAACAAACTGTGCGACATGTTGTTTTGGGTTTCCTTTGTCCTTAAATTGTTGAAATTTGGGGGGTTGATAGCCGGGAGGCATTTTGAAGCTATCTATCCTCGCAGTGTAGGGTTTGGCATACGCAAGGGAAGATTTGGTGACTGTTGATACCTAATTTTTGCGCTCCATGACTAAATTTAATCCTGAGTGTCTTCGGTTTTTAATAAAATCAAAATATTTATTTCATCCGAATAAAAAAATTTCAAAATATTTTTTGTACGTGATTTTGTCATTTTAAGTAGAGATTATATATTATCGTGTTCAGTTATACAAGATTATATGATTTGATTACTTAAATATTTATTCTATGAAATATTAGATTTTAATTAAGGATTATTTTAAAAATAAATATAATGATTAATATCTTAACTTTAATATAATTTATTATCAAAATAATTTATTTGGATAAATATGCATCTGATTTTATTAAATCAAGAAGCTCGGGATTAAAAGAAGTATTAATTCCTATCTAATTTCAATTTAATTTAGCCAATCTATTAGATTTGACCATAATTGAAATCAAATTGACCATAATTGCAATGCAATCCATCAATTGAATTTTAATTTGGTCAAAATTAAATAAATATGACTAAATTTTAAATCCCAATTGGGGTTATATTTTAAATAACCCCAAAATTTCTAAAAAAACTCTAATAACTTCTACCTAATTCCCACCAAAAAATAATTTCAAATTTGTACTACATTGTACAATTTCCCCCTAACTTTGTCCTTTCCCAATTTTGAAAATTCAAAAGTTGTACTACATTGTACAATTCCCCCCACATTATCTTCCACCTCACCTTATCTTCAATTTTAAAATTTCTAAAACACTCTTAATTATTTTTTCTCCCACATTGGTGGATGACAAGAAATAAATCTTCATCCTTTCTTATAAATACTTGTCTCCCACATTGGTGGAAGAGAGGAAAAAAATCTCATTTTCTCCTATAAATACTACCACTACTTTGGTAGAAAAGGGGGTGGAAAAGTTTAAAAAAAAAAGGGCTAGAAAGGTGAAAAAAATCCTTTTGAGCAAAATAGTTATTTTTATTTAGTAAATTTTTTTTTTCATAGAGTTGGTCGACTAATCAAAATTTTTGAGTAGCCCGCGATATTTTCCGATGGTGGTTGATTCCGACGAAGCTCGTAGTCTAGTTTTACTATCCCCAAAAAGGTAAACACATCTTTCCTTTTTTTAGTTTTATTATCGTTTTCTTCTTCATCATTTTCTTTTTCGTAGTTTGTAGTTATAATTTTGTGTGCTCAAATTGTTTATTGTAGATGGCCTTAAAGGCCATAGGACGTTATGGTCTTGATATTTTAATTATTTTCATGTTCGTGATATAAAAATGAGCTAGCAATAGTTGTATGTGCCTTTTTGACTTTATTTTTTGATTATTATAGATAAAGTTTCTATCTTTGCTTAAAAGATGTACTTACGCTTTGTTTAAACTCATTGCTGGTGGATATATTTGTTTTTAGCATGTAAAGTTATTTTTTTAGGTTGAAAAGAATAGTTAATATTGATTGTTTTACCTTTTCACCTTATTCTTTGATTATTATGGACCAAGTTTAGATCTTTGCTTGAAAAACATACTCATGTCTTGTTTAAACTCATTGTTGGTGGATATGTTTGTTTTTAGCATGTAAAGTTATTTTCTTTATGTTGAAAAAAATAGTTAATATTGATTGTTTTGCCTTTTGACCTTATTCTTTGATTATTTTGGATAAAGTTTAGATCTTTACTTGAAAAACATACCCATGTCTTGTTTAAACTCAATGCTGGTAGATATGTTTGGTTTTAGCATGTAAAGTTATTTTCTTTATGTTGAAAAGAATGGTTAATATTGATTGTTTTGCCTTTTGACTTTATTCTTTGATTGTCATGTATAAAGTTTTGATCTTTGCTCTAAAGAGGAACTCATGCCCTGTTTAAATTTATTATTGGTGGATATGTTTGTTTTAGCATGTAAAGTTGTTTCTTTTATGTTGAAAACATAGTTACTATTATTTTTTTCGCCTTAATTAAAATAGTAATTGATTAAATCAAGAATTTGTCATTTGCTTGTTAATTAATTTAAGGGATCTCCAAAATTTTCAGATAAGAGATGAAGTGCTAGCTTTATTTTCCATCCACGATGTTTATTCCTCTTTTTTTGCATGTTTTTAAATTTATCAAAATGGTGAGAAAGTTCAGATTTTTGTGGCTAAATAGAATTATTTAGATATTTTCGAGTCATGCATAGTCACTTTTGGAAATGCCAAACTTTTATTCTAAATTTTTTACTTCGGATTGTTATATGTGTTTTCTCTGTGTGTAAAGACTTGATTCATGTCTCTCTTTTATTCATAATATCAAAAGAGAATCAACAATGTCTTAGAAATATAAACCATAGGTCGTTACGCGTTTTTCCATAAAATGTTGGTTGTAATTTAGATGTATGAATTTTCGTTAATGTCGCCTTAATTGAAATTCAAAGATTCTCTTTCTTGAAAAGTTAACCTTTATTTTTTTTTGTTACATGGATTAGTGTCTATGTTTGTTCAACTTTACAAGTCATGAGTATTTTTCTTGTTGTCTCGTCCCTTTTCTTTAGCAAGCTTACGTTGTTTGTTTTTAGCATTAATTCATTGAATATGGCCTTCTTCCTTTTACCTTTATTCATTCTTAATATGAACATAAATCATGAGGCATGCAAGTGGATGCCTTTGTTTTGCATTTTATCTATTGACTCTCACTCTTGTTATACGTGTGGAAGTGTGCATATCATTATAATTCAAAAATTGATTCTTGATATTTTCTTTTACTTTAAAATATGTAACTATTATGCCTTGAACGTCTATTAATTTCTTTTCTTTTCTTTGCATGCAAAAAATATCTAAAGCCCAAATGGACTTCTCTCCTCTTGCATTTTGCAATGGGCCAATGAGGCCCACCTCTTCGTATCAAGTTTAAAGTTAAAACCCAAGGTCGACTACATAACGTGCGGGTACTGGAAGATAGACGAAGAAGGAAAATAGGTCAAAACCCATTGATGAGGTCACTTAGAGACTTGAAAAGTCTCAATTTTTTTTATTATTGTCTTCTTTTTATTTATTCATTCATTTGAGCCTCGAAGCCAAAGTTGTATTTTAATACAGGTGAGGCGGATTTTGGGCATCAAAGATCTGAAAACTAGCTTAAGACAGGTTCTGGGCCGAAAGTCCAATATTTAGATTAGGACAGGTGCAAGTGGGCGAAAAGCCCAATTAGACTAGGACAAGTTTCATTGATTTGGGCCCAATGGCCTAAATCTTTTGCTTTCTCCTCCCTTTCCCTTTTTATGTGTTAATTTGATTATTAGTTTTGTTTATACTTAGTTAAAATCTCTACTAAGTGACCTAAATCTATTTTGCACAAGTCTTTTCTAAAAAAATCTATCACCTTTCAACAAATCAATCTTTTTTTTTTAAGTTAGTCAAAGATGTTTTCAAACGGTCCGGATAACCGCAAGTTAGCGAATGTTTTAGGTGCCTAAAACCTTCCTAAAACGTTAATAGAAACCGTTTACCTAGAAATTCAAAACTTAAATGATTTTTCTGTTTTGAATCATTGAGTAATTGAAAAAAGTTTCTTAATTCCTTTTCAAAATAAGTGGCGACTCTCTTAAAGTCAAAATTTTCGTAAAACAGAAATGGCAACTCTGCTGGAGATATTTAATTAGGTTCTAACCAAATGTTTGTTTTCGTCTTTTGATTAACTGTTTACGTGTATATGTTTCAATTTTGCAGTATTTAATTATTGCATATCATAGCATAATCCTGCATTGATTTATGAAATTGTTTTGGGGTTTCATGGATGTCCCGGCCCTTGTTGTTCAATTCCAATTAAGGTGTTGGAAATACGATATTTTATTAGCACGTGAGTCGTCTGATGGTTATTCATATTACCAAACCCAAGTTGTTCACTTGGAAACCTGGTTCAAACCCACTCTAGAAACCTAGGATTAAGGAAATCAAAACCCTATTTTAGGCACGAGCCTAGGATGACCCAATATCCGAGGGGGTATTTGGACCATTAGAAAACCTACCCTGCGTCTATTGACCCCGAGTCAATTACAGATGAATCATATTTATATGTTGAAGAAATATATATTTATTTAATCCAATCCATCATTCTTTGAGGGTCGGTAGAAAGCTTGCTTTGCTTACTTTTATGTAAGGATGCCTCAATCACACACCAATTGAGAGAGGAATTGAAGCAAGCCAAGCAAGAAATTGATCGATTTGGATGGTTGCATTTAGGGCAAGCTATACAGAAATCGCTTGATCATCAATGGATCTCTACAATGACAAAAAGTGGATAAAGCTAAGAGGGCAAAGGCTGATAGAAGAGCATTCATGAACTAGTATTTCCTATCCCCTGCGCGGGACATTATTCTTTTTCTCATGTTATTTTCCTTTTTTCCTAAATATTGTATCCCCTTTTTGTGCAACTTTTGTAGACATTTATGTCATTTCTATATACCTATGAAGGTTTTGGGGTATAATGGATTGGCTTTAAAAAAGGCGTATATTTTCTTCAAAATTCATTAGGCCTAAACCCTTGGCTCAAATGGATCACCCAATCAGGATGCACGTTTATTACAATATACTAGTGTAATATAACTATTTTTGTGTTTATACGTGTTATGTTGATTCGAATCAAAGGCGAATTGATCCAATCCCATTTTCCATAGAACACCTCTAGGCAGAAATATACCCTACTATACAAAAGTTTGACCAAACGTACTCCAAGTCTCCTAAGTTTCTCAGAAAAGTCCGCGCTCATTCTTAAAACTTCCAAATGATTGCTACCATTTTAGGAAAGTTGACTTTAGAATCAGAAAAATCCATTAGAGTTTGAACTACGTAGGGCCTGATTTTTCCTCCCGTGAGATACGTAGGCAGCCTTTCGGCCCGACCTCTATCTTCAAAAACTTTGTTGTCCTCCACTTTCTTGAAGGAAGAAGAAAAGTTGAACCATCCTGAAAAATTCCACCTATCCATATCATTGAGCAAAATCTTGTTCATTGAAATTCTTGAGTCATCATTACTTCATGGATCAATTCGCATGAGATAAGAAACAACTTCATGTGTTTACTTCCTACCTTATCTTCTTGCTTTACTTATTACTAACGAAATCTAACACGTCAGCGTTTGAGTTGTTTTAACTTTGCAGGTAATAGAAACTACTCTGTGTTGGCACAAAATGACCCTACTTCACCAGATCAAAATGAATAAAAGATCCCCTTCTTGACTATAGCTTTGTTACAGGAAAAGAAAAATGACTAGTAATAAAACTGGACTCTACCAATCGTTTGTTAAACCTATAAGCGATGGTCTCGAGGATGGAATAAGGAAAAATGTGAGGGAAGAATTTTCCAAGACAACCGGGATCATGGAAGATTAATTGGAGGAAATATTATTGAATTGGATCTCTACTCCACTCATGACTCATCGTCCGTCGTATAACAATAACTTAACCTGTCATTGTTAAGTCATGTCAAGAAGCAAGATAATGATAGCCCTAGAATAGAAGAGTGAAAGAGTTCAAGAATCAAAGAAGCCTAATCTAAGGAAAACCGAGATGGTTAACTAGGAAGACAATGACTAAGGGAATTGGATATTTGATCCTTCGTTCTATCAAGACAAACGCAATGCAAACGTTATGTCATCCATAGAAGTGCTTATTTCTATCCTGGTAAGATGGATAAGAGTATTTTAGGGCCATTATGAGTTTATGTACTATTTACGTTTGACCTGAATTCCCAAGAAAGAGATACGTAAGCGACCTATGTCGGCTTCGGTCAACCCCCTAGGAAAATTTATCCTTTCCATTCATGTACGAACTACGTTTGACTTGAATTCCTAAGAAAGGGATACGTAGGTGGCCTATGTCGGCTTCGGTCAAACCCTTAGGAAAATTATCCTTTTCTTTTATGTACGAACTATGTTTGACCTGAATTTCCAAGAAAGGGATACGTAGGCGGCCTATGTCGGCTTCGGTCAACCCCTTAGGTAAATTTATCCTTTCCTTTCATGTATGAACTATGTGATGACCTAAATTCACAAAAAGTGATACATGGGCGGCCTATGTCGGCTTCAGTCAACCCATTAGGTTTTTCTATATATCCTTAGCGTAGTCCTAAACTACGTTTGACCTGATTCCTGTTTCAACGAGATACATAAGCGCCCCAATGGCTCGGTCATATAGCCCCAGGAAATAAAAATTGGGGTAGAATTTTCGAGAAGGAATCTCAAAAATTTACAAGAGGAAGATCATCATCCAACAAAGGGAACGAAGACCAACAAAAACTTTGGATCCTCTCAAGTTGATATCATCTCAAACAACTTTAAACTAGGGAAAAAAATTTAAGGAAGGACTCAAAATTTCCACCAAACACTGGAATATACTTCAAACTCCCCAGCACCAGAGGTCAAAGTCAAACTTTTGAAGTCACCAGCTGCGACAAAGTCTAGGTAGACTCAATCTCCGGCTATGACAAAACTATTTGAAGAACCCTCCAACAATAATGATGAGTTTTGGAAATCCTCTATCGAATATAGTCAAAACCAAGAGGAAGACATTTGTTGAGCTAGTACATGACATGACTGACAGAGATTTTCTAAGGCTTTTATAGAAGTTTTCAAAACTATTTCCTAAAATTAAGACTAGTTTTAAAAATTTATACAAATATTTTACTTCATGATTGCCTAGGCATCTATTGGGACAGGGAGTCAGTGGTGGAAGTCCCAATATAACGGAGTACCCAAAAGATGGTGAGCAGCAAACCAAGGATTGAAGAAGGTCAACACGAAGTAGTTTCACTCAAAACTAATCATTTTTCTGTGGATGTAGGGATCAATACACAAAGATAAAAATCTTTTTCAAAAAACCCCCAAGCAAGTTAGGAGCCATACCAAACATATAATGCTCAAGAACGGTATTTTTGGTTAGCCCCCAAAATGGGTTTAATACCCATTATCGAGGGCCTTTTGAATTGTCTATCCCATTTCTTGAGATCATGAAGAACAAACAAAGGTGTCTTATCTTCTTTACAAATATTATTTTTTCTAAAAATAGTCGCTAGCAAAAGCGACTTTGTGTCTACTAAATATTTACCTTGAGCGCAGGTACATTCAAAAGAGTTGGCACAATAAATACAACAATCAAAGGATCACTCAATAAGAGGAAGAGCAGAAAGTCATCCTCAAAATTTTCCTTGAAGCGAAGCAAACGGTATTTGAGTAATCCCCAAACAAGGTTTTTGCCCAGTTTACTTGCATCCGGCGGATTTTCTATTTAATTATTTCTGCAAAAAGAGAAGATTAATAGCAGAATAAGCCATTTAAATTAGGATGCTCAGTATTTGTCATAAAGCTTGACTTTGGTCGCCAGTGAGAGTGACATTGTGTCTACTAATTGTCTACCTTGAGTATAGGTACATGTAGAAAGCAAGACACAGACAAACGAACTTAAGTAAAACTGTTTTCAATTCACCGGAAGAACCATTTCATATCATCTCATTGCTAAGAGGGCCATTTAATGTCATTGCTAAGAGGGCCAGTTCATATCATTGCCAAGAGGGACATGTCATGCCATTGCCAAGAGGGTCATTTTATATCATTGCCAAGAGGGCTATTTCATGCCATTACCGAGAGGGCTATCTAATATCTGTTGACATGCGAGACACAAATACTGGTGTCGAGGATATCATCAGCATCTAATAACTATTGACCTACGAGACACAAATATTGGTGTCAAGGATATCATCAGCATCTAATATCTGTTAACACGTGAGACACAAATACTGGCATCAAGGATATCATCAGCATCTAATATTTGTTGACACGCGAGATAGCATATGATGGCGTCGAGGATATACTCAGCATCTAATATCTATTAACACATGAGATAGCATACACTGGTATCGAGGATATCATCAGCATCTAATATCTGTTAATATGAGAGATAGCATATGCTGATGTCGAGAATATCTCATCATTTTATGAATCAGCATCCGAATGCATCAAAAGCATATGATTCAAAGGGACGTCTTTAAGTCGCCATCTGAAAGTGAACAACATATGAAATTTCCTTAAAATTGACAATTTAAGGATCATCTATAAGTTATATTATTTAAAATAGGATAGTGTGCAAGATTACCTTAGAGTTGATAGCCCATAGTTCATCCATAAGCCGTAACAACATCCTAACTGGATAGTATGCAAGGTTACCCAAAAATTAATAGTCCGGAGGTTATCCATAAATCGCAACTAAATCCTTACCGGAGAATATGAGAGATTATCAAATTGATAAATCCAAGGGTTCTCTATAAGTCGCGTCATATCCAAGATCGTTTATGCGCAGGATTATCCAAAGACTACCAATTTGAGAGATATCTATAAGTCATATTGTATCCAAGGTCAGATGATGTGCAGGAATACCTGAGAACTAGCGATTTGAGGAATATCTGTAAGCCATCTCTTATCCAAGGTCGGATAATATGTGGGATTACCTAAGGGCTAGCAATTCAAAAGATATTTGTAAGTCGCCTCATATCCAACATCAAATAATATGCAAGATTATCCAAAGATTGTTAATTCAAGAAAAATCTATAAGTTGTGTCGATACAAAAGATGTGCAGGACTTACCTGAGATCATATGCAAAGAATTATTGGCAATAATCGGAGAGGTTATAATTTCACTAGCATTATAGGTTACTCAAAAGGGTTGCCACATCAACACAAAATTACACAATTGCAGGGACCGTTCTACATAAAGTGTTGTCGGTGTCCAAAAGGGCCACCCCACTTAGAAGAAATGTTTACTTGACAAATGAGATAAGTATGCAAAAAACAAGAGGGTTGTTGTGTCTGGTTGTAAGTTATTTCCTTCCAAATAGGTACACAAAGGGATGACTTTATTTTTCAGGCGACAATCCACGTGGAGATATGGTAAAAGATTGCATACCTCTTTTGTTAATTATATTTAGCACTAATACTTTTGCTTGAAACATTATCAAGAGAATACGAGAGGATGAAAATCTCAAATCAATACCACAGGTACGGACGACTCCAGATAGAATGCAACACAATGTGGAACTCTTTCTTAGCAGCAAAACAAGACATAGTCTAGAGAAGGACGTCAAACTCTTTGGACGAGAGATAAAGGATGATCGCCACAACCATCCAACCACACCTCTGTTAGAAGGCATGTGGGAATTTTAGGATATTCTTATTTCAGCTTTACCTTCAGGATTTTCTAAACTCATACCGAGGGTAAACTTCTCTTTCTTTCAAATTTGAGTGATAGTACACCTAGAGTTTGGAAATTATGTCCAGGTAAGTTCTTACCTATGAATGTGAAGAATCTCACATTCATGTTTAAGAGTTTACAAGCTTTTTTCCATAACTCGATCAACTTGTCACTCATCCTGAGCCAAAGATCGTCTGAAATAAGAGACTATCTTTTTACTGATTGAGTGGAACTACAAGCATTCTGATTCCCTGAGTCTTGGAGATATATAGGCTGAGATCTATTTTGAAAACTAGACTGCATTCCAACCTCCCCCAAATCCCTTTATTCTCCAGCTTTTCGGTTTCATCAAAAACTCCAAAACTGATATAGCTTGTGAATTTTTTGAAATCATACTTTAAATCAAGCTTTATGAACTAAAAGTAGACTGAATTCTCATGTAATCTAAGATATGTAGGAAATATGATACCAAGGTCTGACCATAACTCTACGTAACTCGTGCGAAAGCCAACCTCTTTCAGATTCGAATTTGTAGTCGGACAAAAATTAGGAATGTCAACCTCCCTTTGCCCAAGGTTACTTGCATCCACCCTACCCAAAGGGAGGGGGCAGTCATTGACACCTAATTTTTTTCCTCCACGACTAAATTTAATCCTGAGTTTCTTCGATTTTTAATAAAATCAAACTATTTATTTCATCCGAATAAAAAAATTTAAAATATTTTTTGTACGTGATTTTGTCATTTTAAGTAGCGATTATATATTATCGTGTTCAGTTATACGAGATTATATAATTTGATTACTTAAATATTTATCCTATGAAATATTAAATTTTAATTAAATTATTAAAATCTTGATTTTAATATAATTTATTATAAAAATAATTTATTTGAATAAATATGCATTTGATTTTATTAAATCAAGAAGCTTGGGATTAAAAGAAGTATTAATTCGTATCCAATTGCAATTTAATTTAGCAAATCTATTTGATTTGACCATAATTGAAATCAAATTGACCAAAATTGCAATGCAATCCGTCAATTGATTTTAATTTGGTCAAAATTAAATAAATATGGCTAAATTTTAAATCTCAATTGGGGTAATATTTTAAATAACCCCAAAATTTCCAAAAACTCTCATAACTTCTACCTAATTCCCACCAAAAAATAATTTCAAATTGTACTACATTATACTATTTCCCCTCAACTTTGTCCTTTCCCAATTTTGAAATTCAAAAGTTATACGATATTGTACAATTTCCTCCACATTATCTTCCACCTCACCTTATCTTCAATTTTAAAATTTTAAAAACACCCTTAATTATTTTTTCTCCCACATTGGTGGATGATAAGAAATAAATCTTCATCCTTTCCTATAAATACTTTTCTTCCACATTGGTGGAAGAGAGGAAAAAAATTTCATTCTCTCTTATAAATACTACCACTACTTTGGTAGAAAAGAGGGTAGAAAAGTTTTTTTAAAAAAAGGCTAAAAAAGTGAAAAAAATCCTTTTGAGCAAAATAGTTATTTTTATTTAGTAAATTTTTTTTTCATAGAGTTGGTCGGCAAATCAAAATTTTTGAGTTTCCAGCGACGTTTTTCGGTGGTGGATGATTCCGACAAAGCTCGTACTCTCGTTTTACTGCCCCTAAAAAGGTAAACACACCTTTTTTTTTTTAGTTTTGTTATCGTTTTCTTCTTCATCTTTTTCTTCTTCGTAGTTCGTAGTTATAATTTTGTTTACTGGGATTGTTTGTTGTAGATATCTTGAAGGCCATAGGACGTTGTGGTATCGATATTTTAATTATTTTCATGTTCATGATATAAAAATGAGCTAGCAATAGTTGTACATGTCTTTTTTGACTTTATTCTTAGATTATTATAGATAAAGTTTCAATCTTTACTTAAAAGATGTACTTATGCTTTATTTAAACTCCTTGTTGGTGGATATATTTGTTTTTAACATGTAAAGTTATTTTCTTTATGTTGAAAAGAATAGTTAATATTGATTGTTTCGCCTTTTCAATTTTTTCTTTGATTATTTTGGACAAAGTTTAGATCTTTGCTTGAAAAACATACTCATGTCTTGTTTAAACTCATTGTTGGTGGATATGTTTGTTTTTAGCATGTAAAGTTATTTTCTTTATGTTGAAAAAAATAGTTAATATTGATTGTTTTGCCTTTTGACCTTATTCTTTGATTATTTTGGATAAAGTTTAGATCTTTACTTGAAAAACATACCCATGTCTTGTTTAAACTCAATGCTGGTAGATATGTTTGGTTTTAGCATGTAAAGTTATTTTCTTTATGTTGAAAAGAATGGTTAATATTGATTGTTTTGCCTTTTGACTTTATTCTTTGATTGTCATGTATAAAGTTTTGATCTTTGCTCTAAAGAGGAACTCATGCCCTGTTTAAATTTATTATTGGTGGATATGTTTGTTTTAGCATGTAAAGTTGTTTCTTTTATGTTGAAAACATAGTTACTATTATTTTTTTCGCCTTAATTAAAATAGTAATTGATTAAATCAAGAATTTGTCATTTGCTTGTTAATTAATTTAAGGGATCTCCAAAATTTTCAGATAAGAGATGAAGTGCTAGCTTTATTTTCCATCCACGATGTTTATTCCTCTTTTTTTGCATGTTTTTAAATTTATCAAAATGGTGAGAAAGTTCAGATTTTTGTGGCTAAATAGAATTATTTAGATATTTTCGAGTCATGCATAGTCACTTTTGGAAATGCCAAACTTTTATTCTAAATTTTTTACTTCGGATTGTTATATGTGTTTTCTCTGTGTGTAAAGACTTGATTCATGTCTCTCTTTTATTCATAATATCAAAAGAGAATCAACAATGTCTTAGAAATATAAACCATAGGTCGTTACGCGTTTTTCCATAAAATGTTGGTTGTAATTTAGATGTATGAATTTTCGTTAATGTCGCCTTAATTGAAATTCAAAGATTCTCTTTCTTGAAAAGTTAACCTTTATTTTTTTTTGTTACATGGATTAGTGTCTATGTTTGTTCAACTTTACAAGTCATGAGTATTTTTCTTGTTGTCTCGTCCCTTTTCTTTAGCAAGCTTACGTTGTTTGTTTTTAGCATTAATTCATTGAATATGGCCTTCTTCCTTTTACCTTTATTCATTCTTAATATGAACATAAATCATGAGGCATGCAAGTGGATGCCTTTGTTTTGCATTTTATCTATTGACTCTCACTCTTGTTATACGTGTGGAAGTGTGCATGTCATTATAATTCAAAAATTGATTCTTGATATTTTCTTTTACTTTAAAATATGTAACTATTATGCCTTGAACGTCTATTAATTTCTTTTCTTTTCTTTGCATGCAAAAAATATCTAAAGCCCAAATGGACTTCTCTCCTCTTGCATTTTGCAATGGGCCAATGAGGCCCACCTCTTCGTATCAAGTTTAAAGTTTAAACACAAGGTCGACTACATAACGTGCGGGTACTGGAAGATAGACGAAGAAGGAAAATAGGTCAAAACCCATTGATGAGGTCACTTAGAGACTTGAAAAGTCTCAATTTTTTTTATTATTGTCTTCTTTTAATTTATTTATTTAGTCATTTATTTATTCATTCATTTGGGCCTCGAAACCAAAGTTGTTTTTTAATACAGGTGAGGCGAATTTTGGGACTCAAAGGTCCAAAAACTAGCTTAGGATAGGTTGTGGACCGAAATCCCAATATTTAGATTAGGACAGGTGCAAGTGGGCCAAAAGCCCAATTAGAATTGGACAGGTTTTGTTGATTTGGGCCCAATGGCCTAAATCTTTTACTTTCTCCTCTTTTTCCCCTTTTATGTGTTTATTTGATTATCATTTTTGTTTAGACTTAGTTAAAATCCCTACTAATACGCCTAAATCTATTTTGTACAAGTATTTTCTAAAAAAATTCGATCACCTTTCAACAAATCAATCATTTTTTTAAGTTAGTCAAAAGATGTTTTCAAACAGTTCGGATAACCGCAAGTTAGTGGACGTTTTAAGTGCCTAAAACCTTCTTAAAACGTTAATAGGAACCGCTTGCCTAGAAATTCAAAACTTAAATGATTTTTTTGTTTTGAATCATTTGAGTAATTGAAAGAGGTTTCTTAATTCCTTTTCAAAATTAAGTGGCGACTCTCATAAAGTCAAAATTTCCGCAAAACAATGACAACATTATACTTGTCTTTGAGGGTCCATTCAATAATTCCCTCAATTGTTTAATCGGGATTATTCCCTCAGAAGAAACTTGCACCTCTTTAGTCGGTGGTGTTTGTTTCACAGTATTTTCTGTCTCATGAACCTCTGGAGATTTTCCAGGTGCATGGCTAGACTCTCTGTCTATCAGACCTTCCACCCTATCCACTATCTTATCAATTCGAGCATCTCGATTCGAAACATATTTGGTCAAGCCTTTAATTGCCTTTGCCAAATTCGTAAGTTGCTCCTCCATAGACGAGGCATCAGTCACCATTGCTTGCATAATCACCTAAGATATTGGAGAGTAGCATGGATTATCGCACAAGTTGATCTTTAAAGTACTCGACTTATGTGGTGTAGTCGGAGATGATGAGTTGCTTGAATGACCATCGCTCTTTGCGCCTGAGTATTTGGAACCAAAATGCTCAAGTAGAGCTAGAGTCTTCTTAAGTGATTCTGCCACACTTCTTTCTCCTTATGAAGCACTTGCATTGGATTTCTTTCTTTTTGGGGTTGAAGATCCAAAAATTGAAGTTGGTTCGGACGATATTGGTGTGTTTGTTGTCCTAGCAAGCCTGCCTTGCTCCTTGTGAAAGCTCTTAAGCTTCTGAAAGTAACACCAAGGATGCTCTCTACTTTAGTAGAGAACTTTGAGTCAGCAGCCTTGGAAGCAGTTGATTGAGAGTTGACCTTCTTGGAATTCATTTCAGTGTTGTTGAACTTTGCAATTGAAAAAGTTGAGATGAAAGGTAAAGATTGTCCCACTGGGCGTGCCAGAATTTGTTGAAAAATAAAATTCTCGAGACCAATAAATAAATAATTCGAGAAAAGAAAAATATATTACAATAATTAATTTATTGATTTCAATGCGAGTGTTACAATCTCTATGAATCCTCCGATTTGCCTTTTCAAATATAAAGTCAAGGGCTTAAAGCTTGATCTTGAATTCGAACTTGATTTGTTGATTTAAGTGACTTGATCTTGATTTGTGCTTGAATTCAAGGGTTTTTGAGCTTGTTCTTGAATATTGCGGTTTTGATCTTGAATTTTGATGAACTTTATTTGAATGCTTGAGCTTTTTAGAGAAATTGCGGTATTTGATCCATGAGCTTTCTCTGGTTTCTTGTTAGAGTTCTAGGGGGGACCTTTTTCTGAATTATGAGACCCCTATTTGTAGTTGTGGAAAAGGAAGAGTCATAATGAAGATGAACTTCTTTTGACCAATCAGATTTGATTGATGTGACACCTTTTATGGGCTTTGATATTATGGGCTTGTTGCGTCATTTTGACATATGTCATGGTCCTATTGGCTCCTTCCCTTGACTTGGCATGCCACGTCATTTGATACGTGGCGCTTATTTGAGCCTCTAGAATATATCAATATCTTGGGTTTAGTAAAGTGTGCTCATTATTTGTAGCCCAAATTAATAGACTAGCCCAATAAAGATTGGACTTTTATTTAAATCCATACACGTTTGGATTTAAATAATTAATCCAACTATATTAATCCACAATATTTATTTAGGACTAATATATTTTGATTTAATATAATTCGAATTTCGTACGGATTTAAATTTAATAAAATTTCGTTGTCCACAAAGACTACATTATATATTTTAATTTTATAAAATGTGAATTAACTTTGCTACTCGAGCACTTTATAAAATCACAAATGTCTTATTTTTATTTTGATACATATAAAGCCAAAAATTATTTTTTCTTTTTTTTTTTGTTTTATGTTATTTCCCTTTCATTCGTTTAGTTTATATTAAAAATTATAAGAACTTCTACAAAATATGCTAAATACCATGCTAATGGTTCTTCTATCCTCCCCATTCATGAATTTTTATTAATATATGTTAATGTTTCAAAAGTAAGAGAAAAAAAGATTTTTATTTTTATTGTTTAAAAAGATTAAAATCTCATATGAATTAAGTTACACATTTATTTAAACAATGTATCTCATTTGTATTATTTTGTTTATTGGGCTGCTCCACTTAATAAATTTAATAATTAGTATTTTATGTATAGTAAAAATGAAAATAATCAAAACATTGTTATGAAATTAAAACAAGGAACAAGAAGAATAGAGAGAAGAGAGGAGACCTTCTTATTTCTCATAAGGAATTCTTGAGGAGTGAATAACAATGAAGGGAAAACCCCTTTATTTATAGAGGAAAACTAACCTTTGGGTTTCTAACTTTTCCATAAATAGAAATTACAATATATGGTAATATAGACATTCACAATTTATGGTAATATAGTTATAACACTCCCCCTTGAATGTCTAATTGATAGATAATGTGCCTCGTTAAAACCTTACTGGAAAAAATCCAGTGGAAAAAAAATCTAGTGAAGGAAAAAAGTACACATCTCTAACAATACGCATATAGGCTGCCTCATTTAAAATCTTACAAGGAAAACCCAATGGGACAAAACCTCATAAGAAAAAATGAGTACAATGCGTATTAACTCCCCCTAATGAGAACATCCTTGAGCCTTTGCATCCCGATCTTGTGCACCATCTTCTTGAAAGTTGCAATTGAAGGAGACTTGGTGAATAAATCAGCCACATTGTCACTTGAACGAATTTGTTGCACGTTAATACCACCATTTTTTGAAGGTCATGTATGTAGAATAGCTTTGATAAAGTGTGCTTCATTCTATCTCCTTTTATAAATCCTCTCTTAAGTTGTGCTAAGCATGCTACATTATCTCCGTATAAAATTGTGGGTGCATTATGACATTTCACACCACATTTTTCTTGAATTAGATGTATCATGGATCTCAATCATACTCATTCTCGGCTTGCTTCATGAATAGTTATTATTTTAGCATGGTTCGATAAAGTGGCTAGATAGACTGCTTTGTATATCCCAACTATATGATAGTATTTCCACATGTGAACATATAGCTTATTTGAGATCAAGCTTTATACAGGTCAGATAAGTACCCAACATCATCATAACCAATAAGTCTAGGACTACAATCTTTAGAAAATAAGATCATGTGTTTGATCCCATTTCGATGTCTCCTAATAGGAGCAGAATTATACCTTGCTAACAAATTAATCGAAAAAAGGTTATATTAGGCCTTGTAGTATTTGCAATATACATTAGTACATCAATTGTACTAAGATATGGTACTTCATAACCAATTCAATTCGGTATATTTCTCATATCAGCAAATAATCTATTGCTTTAACAACTCTCCAAGAATTCCAATGATTTTCAAATTATAAAATTATGCAACATAAGGATTATAAATAAGTTTTCCAGAAACTTTTATATGCTTCAAACATTTTGAATCCTTATAAAGTTTCATATAAATTTTGTCAATCGACAATATTAAGCATTTCACATGTGACATCATCAAGTGTTTGGATTGCAAATTAAAAAATCTTTATGCTTACCAAGATGCATCCTTTCATGTCACTTGATAAATGTTTCTACGTCAGCATGCTTAAATAAATGTAGAATTCGGATCCTCGTAATCTTTTATAATATTGTGTCAATATTGTATCAAAGATATCATTGATAATATATCATTTCATATCGGTTCACAATATGACATAACATTTTGAGATCTCATCACTTCATTATTTTCAGGTACCTAAACCTCTCATAAGGTTTCATGAAGTGTCATGTCGTAGGCTCTTCAAGAGCACATTGCCCTCTTATTATGATTATTTGATCCTTATTTTTCAAGAATTATTTTATTTAAAATCGATTGGTCTACCACATTTCACACATGCATAAATTTTGTCCTTTAGGGACACAAAATAAGAGCACTTGCAGCTTAAATATGAGATGCTTTCGACATTTAACTTGAATTATCTTTTGAATAAGGATCTGATGATAATTCCTAACATATTTCTTAGTTGCTTATAATCTCCCCCTTATGTTAGGAAAACTAACATACATCCTCTATCTTCTTTAAGGAATCAATCTTTGTGCATCATGATATATCCATTAATCGTATACCACACATCAAAACTATTAGATGAAATAGTTGGTTCCTGACTTTGAACCAATTGAGAGGGAAGAAATAATCATAATTTATTGGTCTAATGCATACAAGTGTATGCAATATATCATATTTTAGACCAACAAATGAAGTTTTATTCTCATTAGTAATGGTTTAGCTATTTATCGAAGGCATTCAATGTCAAACCGTTATCATCAAGATGAATTGTCTTGATTACACAATCTACAAATTATGCTCTTAACTCAATTTTATTGAGCAAGCAACTTTATGAATGTTAAATTGCAGGTTAACAATAAATGTACAAGTGATCATCTTATATGAATGCATCTTAATAGATCACATGACAGGTGAATGGGCCCATATTCACCTTTTATACTTCTCAGATTTAAGGGATCCAATCCCAACATTAGTTGGTCTAACCAACTTATCATGAGAATAAGTGACATAAACAATTCTTGAAGAATCTTCTAGTTCTTCAATACATGTCTAATACTTAATATACACATCTTCGAGATGTCACAATCATTCATATCAACTTATGAACTCATTTATAGTAGTAAACACGGGTTTACCATGAAATATATTTTTTTTCTTTAGTAAATTTCAAATTTACTAGTACATGAATAAATATCAGATTTACTACTTTAGAAGTAGATTTAAAAATAACTCTTCTCAATTATTCTACCTCTTTCGGGGGTGAGTTGTGATACCATCACAATCAAGTGTACGTTTGTATTAATAAGTTTCTCATTCCCTAGAAATGTAATATAATCGTGCCTTAAGCTTTTCAGATTCTGATAGATTATAACCCTTTACATGATATTTCTACTTCAGGAACAAATCGAGGCATACATATGATCTAGAGAATTTTTGTAAGCCCCTGAGTCAGCACCCCAGACGTGACACGATGCTACGACCCCAAAGTACCACAAGCTAACCTATGATTGATATCTGCTGTGAGCACTGAGTAACAATACTATAATAAATATGGAAAAATAGAATGAAATGCCATAAGGTTCAAAACCTGAAATACTGATAAAGAATACCAACTTTTATAATAATTCGTGCAACTGAGTACTGTCTTAAAGTCTAGTCTGAAAGCCTCTATCTGTCTGAACATGGAGTTTATAGGACAAGTTCGCAACTAACCCCAACTACTGACATAATGAAATGATATGATAAATTTGTCCTTAAACTATGAGGACTCACCACTAGGTCTGTTGCTGATAATTTGGGTTGCTAGGTATGGTCAGGAGCCCGTGTATCTGAAACTATGATATAAAATATCATAGCATAAAAAATAAGTATGCGTCAGTACTTTGAATATACTGGTATGCTAAGTGAGGTAGGCTGATATGCAAGAGTTCATATGCATGAACAATAACTGACTGAATAGCATGAATACAACTGAATGAGTGTACATGTATAATCAAAACTGATGAAACACTGATTATGCAATACTATGCACATAGCTACATATATTGTATCTGAGATCATAGTAACACTGGATACTGAGTTTAGATTACTGAATAACTAATATTTGAGTTTACTGATAACTGTATTACTTATAGTTGGATGACTATTTCTGACAGTCCTAATTCTGTAGAACTGAACTAAGTTCTATACTGAGCTGGGTGACTGTGTCTGATAGTCCTGATTTTATAGAACTAAACTGAGTTCTATACTAAGACTGAAACTAAAACTGTGGGAGATAATCATCTAACCGACATACCCCTTCTCTGAACTGATTTGGGGTCCAACCTGTAACCCCAGTTGGAAGGGTGTCAGTACTATGCCATGGATAAAGACAATTGTTAAGTCACCCTTATCTGGCAGGTGCTCTGAACGAGAATGGTGGTACCCTCAACTGGCAGGTAGAACACCTCATCAACCCTCAACTGACAGGTATAACAGCTCATCAAACCTTAACTAGTAGGTTGATGTCTCAACCTACGCTAGCTACGTAGTTCTGGAATGAAAGACCGGTAGGTGAGTCCCCATCCTGGGGTTCACTCGATGCTGAATTCTACTCCCAACTTAATAGACACTAAACTGATTTCTAAATTGTTCTAGGAAAGACTGAACTGTTACTGCTCATTTTAACTGACTGAACTGGATTGAGTTCACTGAGTACTGTAACTGATTGAGTGTACTAAGTTCCATTTGCTAACTAGATATACTGAGTTCTGTACTGACTGGATGCTACTGTATGTGACATTACTGAGACTATTCTGAAACTACTATAATTCTAAGTAAACAGCTAAATTGTCGGGTATTAGATACCCCCAGGACTCGATAACATGAAAAATGAAGCATAGCATGATCTTGAAAAGCATTATAATGTTCATAACTCATTCATAGAGACATTTTATCAAACACTTGTAAGATATAAGCTTGTACATATGCTAGTATGTAATGATTTCCTCATTTAATCCACATGAGCAATTTATCAAACACTTGGGGAACATAATTTATGCACATAATACTAATCGACATGTAGGCATCATGATTTTCAATCCTAACTCATAAATTCAAGAGCTTTAACATGAATTCACATAATAATACACACATGCCAAAATAAATTTACATGAATCTTATAATAAATCATGAATTAGAAACCCAATTAACATCATAATTATGAATACATCAAGCCCAACATGAAATTCATGAAATCAACAAACTTGAAGGTTTAAAAGATGTTCTTGAACTCCAAGGGTGGAAGAAAACCCTTGGATGAACACCTAACATACCTTGGTGCTTGAATTCCTGAAGATTGATGGTAAATTCCTTGAATCTTGTTCTTGAATTTGATGGGTTAGAGTTTGTTCTTGAGAGGACTTGAGAGAAAATGAGTGTACTTTGCTTATTGAAGGCTGAATCTCATATTTTTGGGGCTGATTAAAGGTGGAAAAATAACCTAAATACCCCTCTGGAGGGGGGATTTGAATGACTAAAAGTGTGCCTAGTGACGCGCAGACCAACGTGCCGCATCGATGACATCAACGCAGTGACTAACGCGCCGCATCGAGTTCGCATTAGTTCACTAAAATTGCATTGAAAGCTGGGGGGAATTATCTGTCGATGCAATGGGCGACGCGATGCATCGAGATTGCATCGATCCACTATTTTGGTCACCTGAACATCGTTCAAACGAGATCCTAAAAATTTGAAACTCACCCGAAGTGACCTACTGATGTTCCTGATCATGAATAAACCTAAAAATTGATACTCTAAGGTTATAAAGGACGTAAAATAGGATCGCCAACTTCCGAAGGCTAAAATACTACTAAGTATAAACACTTAGCTGAAATTTCTAAGTGTGGGACCTTTTTTCAAGCTTTAACGGACTGAGTTAAGTTTAGAATTTTGCGGGGTCTTATAATTTTCCTATAACATATCTTATGATCATAATATGAGTGTGAAAATATCATCACTTTTGATGATCATTATTATATTGTCCGTCCACGCGTATATTCGTGCATTCAATCACTTGTCTTCTTTTAGACATATTATGTACTGCTACCACATTCACTTCAGAGAATGGAGCATGTTCAATGAGACATACTTCATGACTTTTTATTAAAAACATATTTTTTTGCCTTAGCCATCATAATATCATCAATATGATACATTGAGATTCAAACTCAATGTCCTACCTATATAAAGGCGTCTTAGGCATAAATCGATAAGACTTAAACCTAAAATATTATCATCATAATGTTCAAACTCAATGTCTTATTCATATTCATATGAAGGCGTCTTAGGCCACAAATCGATGGGGTTTGTACCCAACATCTTATTTTCATTATGAATGCACTCATATCATGCTTTTGAGAGGATGACCATCTTTAAGTGGTCAAATCTTTCTTTTAGGCTATTCCAGAAAAAAAGTGGATCCTTAGTAGTAAGATATTCAATTTTCATAATTTCGTCAAGATGGTGAAGCAAGAAAATCATAGCCTTAGCACGATTTTGATTAGATGTTGTATTTTCTTTCTTTATGGCGTTTCAAAGACCCATAGTATCTAAGTGGATTTCGTCATTCAATACCCATGAAAGGTAGTTCTTGCTCGAGGCAATGATTTCAGATTTTGTAAGATTATTAGCAATCTGAAAAGAGATAAAATAATACCTTAGCCTTCAAATTTGAGACGGCATAGTCTCGTGCTAATAATGTGTCATAAAATATAAAGCAAAGAACAAGAAGAATAGAGAGAAAAGAGGAAACTTGTTCATTTCTCATGAGGAATTCTTGAGGAGTGAATTACAATGAAGGGAAAACCCCTTTATTTATAGGGGAAAACTAACCTTGGGGTTTCTAACTTTTCCATAAATAGACATTCACAATATATGGTAAAGTAAATATTCACTATATATGATAAATTAGACATTCGCAATATATGCTAATATATTTAGAGAAAATGGTCAAAAGCCCTCCCAACCTTTACCCCAAATCTCAACTACACACTTATACTTTGCGGGGATCCTATGACCCCCTGAATATTTTAAAATGAAATTATTATCCCTCCGAACTATTTTAAAGTGGAATATATACCCGTCTAAAAAGCTCATACCTAGATTTTAGTTTAGGTAGTGGTCTGTACGCGCTGCCACATGTCATGCCACGTAATTTCACGTCATATTACTTTTTTTATCATAAAAAATTGATTACTTTTCCTTTTCTATCTTCATTTTCTTTCTTCTTCTTCTTCTTCTTCTTCTTCTTCTACACAAACAATGACATCAATGGCATTTGACCAAATGGTGTAAGATTTCTCCTCAATCAATAATTAATGTCAAAAAAATATTTAATTTTCACAAAATGGCGCCACCTTCTCCGATTAACGAAGAAAGATAAGTAGCTTCAATGGTGCACAATTTCTGGCAATGAAACACCGCTGGACAGTGACGATGCCGGCAAAATTCAAAATTCTGGCGACTTTATTTTTTTTGATGAATTTCAGCATTCTCAACGTCAATAAATTTTGGGGAACTAAGGAATGATTCTAACCCAGAAATTAATTCGAATTTTCCAATCCGAATTGATTCAACATTCTCAATGTCAATCTAAAATTGGTTGATAGATTAACATTGAGAACGCTGAAATTAACCAAAAAAATCTAACTACAAATCAGTGAACATCATTGATTTGACTGAGAAAATTCAAAATTTTCAATCTGAACTGATTCAAAACTAGTTCTATGAAGTCGGAACAAGTCGATTTTGTGCTTGGAGATGAGGACGATGATAAATTAATCTTGAATGTCATTGATGAGCTCTTAGATGCCATTGAAGAAGAAGAAGAAGAAGAAGAAGAAGAAGAAGAAGAAGAAGAAGAGAAAATAAAGAAAAATAATAATTAAATTAAATATATTTATTTAAAGGAATATTAAAAATAAATTTTTAATAAATTATTTTCGTTCTCACTATCTTTAAAGAGAGTAAACACACTCTCTTGTCATGTCAACGTTCGGGGGGGGGAGGGTAATATTTTCATTTTAAAATAATTCAGGGAGGTCATAAGACCCCCGCAAAGTATAAGTGTGTAGTAAAGACTGGGGGGGAGGCTTTTGACTATTTTCTCATATATTTATAACAAACATATAATAAAATAGGAATAAAACAAATGCAAAGACATAGGTTGGATTAATATAAAGATTATAAAAAAAACTATTTAGTTTAATTAGTAAATTAGCTATTTGATTTTTTTAATGACTTTTAGGATTGATAATTACTTCTTTTTTAATTTAATGGGTAAGGGTTGTTAAAGATTTTATTTGAATAAAAAAAATGAAGAAATGAGAGAGAGAAAAGACAAAAAAATCATAAAAGAAATAAATGTTACCTGATCTGTGAAGGATACGGTACTATGAATAACTAATATATAGTAATATCTCTACTTTTTATATTTAATAACATATTTATATGTAACATTAAGTATTTCGCTATACTTTATATTGAAATTCTAAAATATTAATTTTTTTTATTACATATGTTTATTGTTGTGGAATTATTAGAAGAAGAATATGAGATATGATGTTTCTTAAAAGGAAAATGAAGAGGTAGGATAGTAAGAAGAGAAAAGCAGAAAAGAGAAAGACATTAAAGATTAAAAAAAATTAAAGAGAGAAGAAAAAATAGCATAAGATAAAAATTGCACATTAGATTCACGTAATTAGATTTGAATTAAATATATAAATAAATAGTTCAGTTCAATTTTTTTAAAAAAATATGCACTAAAATAAATCAAGTTTTGTTGAACCTTTTCTTCTTTGTTTTAAGAAAAATAAAGTTATTTTTCACTTATACATTATATTATACAAAATTTAAGTATTTTAGAATATTAAAATACTTAACTAATGAAAACTTAAGAAAAATACACGTATAAAGTTAAAGGTGAATAGTATAATACCTTAAGATAAGATCTGAAAATAAAAAAAAAAAATTAATTTCAATACTTGAAATTTAATTAATTCACGCGAAGCACGAATGGATTCGCTAGTATTAGAATATAAGAAAATATAGGGTACTGATACATGTTTGGAGACAAACTTAAACCTTAGTAGCATTGAAACTTGTAAGCTTTATCCTTTTTAACCATTACTAATTTTACGTGGCCCGTGTTAAATCCGGTCTCAATTTCAAGAAATAAAATATATATATATATAATGAATATTATATATTTTTTATTTTATAATTAATACAATCTAATGAGTGATATGTTAAACATTCTTTCTTGATAAGTTTTTAATCACATAATAAGATATTTTAAAATATAAATTTATTTGTGCGAAGAAAAGTATTATTGGAGAATTAGAATATATCAAAAGACCACAAGTAATTTTATAAAATAATATGATTTAGAATATGTTAATAATTACAATTCGATGACAATTATAAATAAAAAAAATATTGGGTATTTTTATGAACTTGTGGGTATGTAATTTCTTCGTTAGGTAGAAATAAATTTATTTTAATATCTCATAATTTTAGGTGGCAAGAGCTTTTGCAAAACAAAATTTTCAAACTAATACAATAAAATATTTTAATAACTTCAAGTGTATATAGGTTATAAATATATTACCATATATAGTGAATGTCTACTTTACCATATATAGTAAATGTCTACTTTACCATATATAGTGAATGTCTATTTATGGAAAAGTTATAAACCACAAGGTTAGTTTTTCCCTATAAATAATGGAATTTTCATTCATTGTAATTCAACTTCTCAAGAATCCTCGTGAAAAATAAAGAAGCATCATCTCCTCTCTCTACTCTTCTTCTTTATTTACTTTATATTTCATAACACGTTATCAGCACGAGACTCTGTCGTATCAAATTTGAAGGATAAGATATTATTTTTCCTCTTTTCATATTGCTAATAATCTTACAAAATCTGAGTTCGTTGCCTCGAGCAAGAACTACCTTTAATGAGTATTGAATGTTTAAATCCACTTAGATGTTATGGGTCTTGGAGACGCCATAAACAAAGAAAGTACAGCATCTTATCAAAATCGTGCTAAGACTGTGATTTTATTGCGCCATCATCTTGACGAAATTCTAAAAAGTGAATACCTTACAACTAAGGATCCACTTGTTTTGTGGAATAGCCTAAAAGAAAGATTTGACCACTTGAAGATGGTCATCCTCCTAAAAGCAAGATATGAATGTATGCACGGGTTCAAGTCCCATCGATTTATGCCTAAGACACCTTTATATGGATAAGACGTTGAATTTGAATCTCAATATACCATATTGATAATATAACGATGGCTAAGGCAAAATAATGTGTTTTTGATAAATAGACATGAATCTATCCCATTGAATATGCTCCATTCCAAGAAGTGAATGTGGTAGCAATATATGATAAGTCAAATTGCTCCATTATTGAAGTGAATGTGGTAGCAATATTTGATAAGTCTAAAAGATGATAATTTGCTCCATTCTTGAAGTGAATGTGGTAGCAATATATGATGTACTCTGAAAGATATGTTAAGAGAAAAATTCTCTATATCATATGTATGCCTTGATTTGCTCCTGAAGTAGCAATATCTTGAAAGAGGAGGTTCTAAGCTATCTTAAATTGATATGCTTAAAGAATGATTATATTCTATTCTTCGGGAATGAGAATTTTGATTGTTATAAATACAAATTTAGACCGTGGTGGTAAATGTGACTGTATATAAATTCGAACATGCTCGTGGTTGTAAGGAAATCACAATCCACCTCCGTAAGAGGCAAAATAATTGAGAAGAGTTATTTTGAAATCTACTTTTAAAGTAGAATCTGAAATTTATTCATGTAATAGTAAATCTAAAATTTACTAAAGTAAAAGTTTACATGTCATGGTAAACTTGGAATTTACTCGAATAAAAGTTCATAAATTGACATGAATGATTGTGACATCCCAAAGATGTGCATACTGAGTATTGAACATATATTGTAGAATTAGAAAATTCTTCATTACTTTTAATGTTGCTTGTTCTCATGATAATTTGGTTGAACCAACTAATTTTGGGATTGAATTTCTTAAAATCTAAAAAATATAAAAGGTAAATATAGGCCCGTTCACCTATCATGTGATCTATTAAGATGCATCAATAAGATGATCACTATGTGCATTTATTATGAACCTGCAGTTTGACATTCATAAAGTTGCTTGCTCAATAAAATTAAGTTAAGAACACAATTTTCAGATTGTGAAATCAAGACAATTCATCTTAATGACGATGGTTTGGCATTGAATGCCTTCGATAAATAGCTAAACCATTGTTAATGAGAAATAGCTTCATGTGCTGATCTGAAATATGGTATATTGTAAACAATAGAATTTGTATGCATTAGACCAATAAATTATGATTATTTCTTTCCTCTCAATTGGTTCAAGGTCAGGAACCAACTGTTCTATCTAATACTTTTGATGTGCGGTATACGATTAATGAATATAACAAGATGCACAAATATTGATATGGGATGAATGGCCATCTTATCTTTTGATGAAATCTTTGGAGGCCAACACATAGAGGCTCAATACTTGGTCACCTCGAGGATACGAGAACATGCATAGAGGACCCATTTTGAGCCTACCATTGAGCATACCATACATCAAGGCCGTGAGTGAAAGATTGCTTGGAGCATTGAAGACTTGAGGACTCATGGCTTTGGAAAATTAATGGCTCCTGGTTTTGGAGTCATCTTCATTGAGGACATTTTGGTCACTTTACTTTGCCCAAAATGCACTTCATGGCTGCCCCTATTATTAAGGGTAGTGTAGTCATTTTGTCTCCTTTTGTAATATTCTATAAATAAGACATTTTAGGTCTTCTCTTATTAGTTTTTTAATGATGAAAATATGATACATTGAAAATCCTCTCTCTTGAGAGTAGACCACCTTAGTATAGTTCTTGGTTAGGGCTTGGATTAGTCATTGTAGTTTAGGGCTTGGAAAAGCCAATATTGTTCTTTGTTTAGAAATAGTGGATCTTGAGGTGAGTTGATTCCCTTGGAGGTCACCATAAGAGTGTGGTGTTGTTGTTACATTCATTAGGTATTTTTGATTTTAATATACTCTTTAGTTCCTAATCTTTGTAATAATCTATATCTCACTATCTATCTTTACCTTTCTTGCATTTGTGTTAGTGTTTGTATCTTGTAATCGTTTGTTCTTGTTGAATATGAATCTTGTGTGCATTCTTTTCATCTTGTTCTTTTTGTATTGTTGTTTTTTTGGTGTTAAAATACCTTGTAAACTCGTGATACTTGTGTTGTTGTTGTTGGCCAAAACTATCACTCAAAAGGGTCCTTAAGTTGCTCTCAATTTGTGGATTGTTTTGTGGGCTGTTTTTTGCCTTTTATGGTCTTTTTTGTATCATTTGGTATCAGAGCATGCTTTGATCTTATTCCCACAAGATCAATCATAGGCTCGTAAACTTGAAAATAAAAAAAGGGTTTTAGAAAATTGAAAAATCAAAAAGAAGCAAATCTGTCCATTTTTGTGTCTTGGCCAAAATTGTGTTGTTGCTGTTGTTTTGGCCGAGATTTGTGTCTAGATCTAGGTGTGTTTTGCATGTCTTAGTTTTTTCTTGTGTTGGTTTTCTTTCTCTGTAACACTCCTTGAGTCTTAATCCAAGTTCTTGAGCTAAGTTTCAAGTTGTGTGGTAGTAATTGTTGAACGGAATTGTTGTTGTTGTTCTTGGAGTTCATCTTGTTGTGTTGAAGAAGTAGTTTCAAAGGGTTTTTTTATCTTGAAAAATAAAAAGAAGAGTAAGACTTGTGTTAGTCTTGGAAACATTTTCAAGACAACACGAAAATAGTAAGGAAACAAAAGACTTCCAAAAAGTATAGCTACCAAAAAGAAGTAAGACCATTTTTCAAAATTGTCCCAAAGAGGAAAGGAGACAAGACTACCAAAAAGGTTGTCATGCCAAAAGAGTGAAAGTAGGTTAAGACCATTTTGAATCTTGAAATGGGAGTCTAAGACCTTGTTTACCTATGCCATAGCTGAAACTTCTTCATCCAAATATGAAATTGAACAATTAAATTCTTGAAACATAAAAAATTTTCAACTTCAATGACATTCCAACGACCAATAGATGGGAGTCACATCATCATAAGCTCAAGAATTGGAATTCCTAGTTTCTTTTTCTTTATTTTCATTGGTTTCAACTTTGTTGGCTCTTATACTAATTGACAACTAATAAATATCTACTAAGTTGTAAATTAGTTTTTGAATACGTTTCTTTCGTGTCTTCATTATTAGTGTGCTTTTCTCATTTTTAACTCGTAGTAACTTCTTTGTTTCAAGTTTGTAAGTAAATTTTATTTTTGTGTCCTGAGTCGATCAAACAAGAATTTATTCCGGCCGCCAAGTAGAATTGATATCCTATTGACTACCAGAGTATAAGAAACTTTCAATATTCATCACTCCAATTGTGAGGATCACAAAAGTGAGTGTATACAAATGTTGGCAAGGAAGCTTTACTACTAATCTTGTTTGTTCATTTTATAGGTATAAAGGTAATATAAGGGGAACATATCTTCGATATCTGGGGATTATTGTGACTACAACATGGGAGACTAAGATTGTAGTGAGGGGTTTTATGGTTATAAAGTTGAGGGAGATTGCAGAGGCTATGAAATAGCCATGATCAAAACTTGGGCAGATTTGAGGGTTACGGTTTTGAGGGAGAAAATAAGGTGAATGAAGTGCCTAGTGCTTATGGTGAATTTGGAGATGATGTAGGACCTCGTGATGGATCTTATGATGACGTTGGGTCATATGAGAATTCTTACACTTCTCACTCCGAACCTAGATTTGGTATTAGGTATAACTCTTTCGTTCGCAAAGCTTATGAGAGATATGATGAGAATACACGTGAGGAGTGTGAAGATTCATATTCTCCACCTTGGAGAACTTCTTATCAAGGTCGATATAGTGTGAATGGTTATACTAGCTCTAGTGGAGGTTATCCAAAGAGAAGAAGAGGGTATACATCTCCAAAACCGACGGGTACACGTGTGCCTTACAATGTTTATCTGAGAAGGAGTATACACTCCAGAAATGTGACCATTTGTGGGATACCAGACTGCCTCGTTATGTTAAATGATAGGTACTATAGAAAATACATCCTTCTATCCATGGTTGACTACTTAGGGTTATTTCGCGAGCCTTTACTTGCTATATACTTCTTGGATGGGAATAAGGTTTTCGAGAGGGTCAAAGTTGTCTTCTCCCAATTTGAATACCATAAGGAGGTGTGGTGTGATATTCTTCTATTGACATATGTTCATGTATGATTAGGTGACGATTGGTTTGCATAACATAGAGTTCCAAATGTGAAAAATTGGCCTAATGTTGTAAGAGACCGGTAGGGAAATCACCTCGTAACATACATGCTGCCCGAGCCACAAAGAGAAGTGAATACTTACTCCAATCTGAATGCTTATGAGAAACAAAAGAACGAGAGGAGTAAGGGTATTCAAGGTGATGATCCGAGAGTGGAAAAGGTAGAAGTTGTGTGGAGCGAAGTAAGGGGATTGTCACCAAACCGAGCTAACATTATTTGTCCTTCTATTTCTAAGGACATTTGTGTAGGTACCGACATGGCAAGTGAATTAAGGCAATGTCGAAGGGAAGTTGCTGCCCAAACTTGTGGAGGACCTTCACAACGCGACAAAGGAGAGTCGACTCAAGAGCTTCAAGGTAAAATAGCTAACTCTTACACTTTTATGCATGTGAATGATAATTGTGTGGCTAGTAGCCCATTGAGTGTGAGTATTAGCTTAATTACTTGTGAATCTAATAATTTTTTTCCTCTTGTTGATGATGTATATGTTGTGAGTGTGGATACACTAGTTGATCTTATTGATAACCAAATTGACTCTTCTTGTAAAATCAATTTATGTTCACCTAGTGTTGAAGTCTATGTGTTGAATGAAAGTACATTGGCTTGTGTAATTGGTGTTGATTAACTTATTTGTAAAAATTATCCACCACTTGAGTATGTGTGTGATGTGATTAATAGAACTAAAGGGAGTGAAGTACTTGAACATGTTGGTCAACAAAAGGGGAGTGAACCCGAGAGCTATTATTGGGACAATCTTGTGCTTGAAATCTCTTTGAAACTTGATATTGATCTTTTAAAGAGTGATGAACGTGTTTGTTCCGAATTTGCCCGTGAAATAGATTATGCTCTCTTTAGGTATAATATCTTGTTTGAAGATGGTATAAACACTCCTAATAGACCTAGTGGTGAAAATGATGGTATAGCTTACCTTGAAAGCTATAGCCTATATGTTAACCCACTATGGTGTGACAACATTCCTCCTAAAGATGGAAATCTCTTCTTGGAAGATGAGAGGACTCTTAAGGGGAAGGAATGTGTGGTCTTAGAAACTACTTCTCCTTTTACTTTGTGTGACTTTATTATTGAGTATACTCATGGTGGTGATTGGGAAACTAGTAGTGAGTAGACACATGAGGGCACCTTAGTAGAAGTCGATTTGAGCGATACCTTTCTCTACTCTCTATTTTCTTTGGATGACATGTATGCTATTATAGAGAGTATATCATTTAGTTTGGGTGGAGACTATGAGAAAGGGGAGTGTTGTCTAGACCCGTATCTATGGCCACTCTTCCTGTTTGACCCCGTGCCAAAAGTAGAAATGGTGATGTTGGTGCACCCAACTTGTTGAATGGTCTACATGACAAGCAAAGTGTCACTCTTGGTGAATCCTATAACCAAATCTTTCATACATCTTTCATTGAGTTTTTAATATTTCGTTCAAAGGATCCTTGGTTATATTGCATATATGTGCAACCTTGGCATATTAAGATGATTTGTTGTGCTAACCCTAACCCTCATTCCATGAGGGGTTTGTATTTGTTTGTCCTCTCTTCGGTTTTACAAGGTTTAAATTTGAGGTTGAATTCTTTTCAAGAAGGGGAGGATGATACGGGACTAATGGTCATCTTATCTTTTGATGACATCTTTAGAGGCCAACACATAGAGGCTCAAGACTTGGTCACCTCGAGGATATGATAATATGCATGGAGGACCAGTTTTGAGCCTACCATTGAGCATACCATACATCAAGGCCGTGAGTGGAAGATTGCTTGGAGCATTGAAAACTTGAGGACTCACGGATTTGGACACTTAATGGCTCACGATTGTGGAGTCATCTTCATTGAGGACATTTTGGTCACTTCACTTTGCCCAAAATACACTCTATGGTCGCCTCTATCATTAAGGGTAGTCTAGTCATTTTATCTCCTTTTGTAATATACTATAAATAAGATATTTTAGGTCCTCTTATTAGTTGCTTAATGATGAAAATATGAAACTTTGAAAATTCTCTCTCTTGAGAGTATACCACCTTAGTGTAGTTCTTAGTTAGGGCTTGGATTAGCCATTGTAGTTTACGGCTTGAAAAAGCCAATATTGTTCTTTGCTTGGAAATGTTAAATCTTGAGGTGAGTTTATTCCCTTGGAGGTCACCGTAAGAGTGTGTTGTTGTTGTTACATTCATTAGGAGTTTTTGAGTTTAATATACTCTTTAGTTCCTAATCTTTGTGATAATCTATGTCTCACTGTCTATCTTTACTTTTCTTGCAATTGTGTTAGTATTTGTATCTTGTAATCATTTGTTCTTGTTGAATCAGAATCTTATGTGCATTGTGTTCATTTTGTTATTGTTGTATTTTTGGTGTTAATACACCTTGTAAACTCGTGATACTTGTATTGTTGTTGTTGACCAAAACTAGCACTCAAAGGGGTCCTCGGGTTGCTCTTAATTTGTGGATTGTTTTGTGGGTTGTTTTGTGCCTTTCGTGGTCTTTCTTGTATCAAAGATGGATTCCTCATAGAATTTGGAGGATGTATGTTAGTTTTCCTAACATAAGGGGAAGATTATAAGCAGCTATGAAATATGTAAAGAATTATCATCAGATTTTCATTCAAAAGATGATTCAAGTCAAATATCGAAAGTATTTGTTGACGCAAATTTAATCTCATATTTAAGCTGCAAGTGCTCCTATTTTGTGTCCTTAAAGGACAAAGTCTACATATACGTAAATCATGGTAGAGCAATCGGTTTCAAATGAAATAATCCTTGAAAAGGATACGGAGCAAATAATCATAATAAGAAGGCAATGTGTTCTTGAAGAGCCTACGACATAACACTTCATGAAACTTTATGAGAAGTTCGGGTACCTGAAAATAATGAAATGATAAGATCTCAAAACATTTGTCACACTGTGAACCGATACGAAATGATATATCATCAATATTTTTTATACAATATTGACGCAATATTGTGAAAGATTACGTGGATCTGAATTCTACGTTTATTTAAGTATGCTGGCATAGAAATATTTATCAAGTGACATGAAAGGATGCATCTTGGTAAGCATAAAACTTATTTTATTTGCAACACAAACACTTGAAGATGTCACTCATGAAATGTTGAATATTGTCACTTGACAAAATTTACATGAAAACTTTTAAGAATTCAAAATGTTGGAAGCATATAAAAGTTTCTGGAAAACTTATTTATAATCCTTCTATTACATAAGCTTATAACTTGAAAATTATTGAAACTCTTGGAGAGTTTTCAAAAGCAATAGAATATTTGCTTATATGAGACACATGCATAATTGAATAAGGGTTCATTCCGACCTCAAGAAAAGAATGAGGAACTCCTTGGTTATGAAGTACCGTATCTTCGTGCGATTGGTGCACTAATGTATCTTGCAAATACTACAAGGCATGACATAGCCTTTTTCGGTTAATTTGTTAGAAAGCTATATAGTGTTGCTCCTACTAGGAGACATCGGAAATGGTGATCAAACATATAGGGTTATTTTATTCTAAAGATTGTAGTCCCGATCTTGTTGGTTATGCTGATGTTGGGTACTTATCTGACCCTTATAAAGTTTGATCTCAAATAAGCTTTATGTTCACATGTGGGAATACTGTCATATCTTGGAGATATACAAAGCATCCTGTCTAGCAACTTCATTGAACCTTGCTGAGATAATAGTTATTCATGAAGCAAGCCGAGAATGAGTATGGTTGAGATCCATAATACATCTCATTTGAGAAAAATGTGGTTTGAAATGTGACAATGTACCCAGAATTTTATACGGATATAATGCATCATGCATAGCACAACTTAAGGGAGGATTCATAAAAAGAGGTAGAACGAAGCATGTTTCACCAAAACTTTTCTATACACATGAGCTCCAAAACAATGGTGATATTAACGTGCAACAGATTCGTTTAAGTGACAATGTGACTGATTTATTCACCAAGTCTCTTCCAACTGCAACTTTCAAGAAGATGGTGCACAAGATCGGAATGCAAAGGTTCAAGTATGTTCTCATTAAGGGGATTTAATACGCGTTGTACTCTTTTTTCCTTACGAGGTTTTATCCCACTAGATTTTTCTTATAAAGTTTATAATGAGGCAGCATTTATGTGTATTATCTATCAATTAGACATTCAAGGGGAAGTGTTATAAATATATTACCATATATAGTGAATGTCTATTTTACCATATATAGTGAATGTCTACTTTACCATTTATAGTGAATGTCTACTTTACCATATATAGTGAATGTCTATTTATGGAAAACTTATAAACCCCAAGGTTAGTTTTTCTCTATAAATAATGGGGTTTTCATTCATTGTAATTCAACTCCTCAAGAATCCTCATGAGAAATAAAGAAGTCTCCTCTCTTCTCTCTCTACTCTTCTTCTTTATTTGCTTTATATTTCATAACTATATAAGAATAGTTACAACCTTAATTTAGAGTCACTACACAAGTTAACTTGGTATTGATCTATAAGGATATTAAATAATAATTAAATTATATTAATAAATTATTTTATTCAGTCTATTTATCTGTAATGTTTATTTTTTTCATGTCCCTTGAAAGAATAATCCTTCATCTTATTTTAATTTTTGAATTATTTTTTTCATTTTACTAGAAAAACAATACTATTTATTATTATTATTATTATTATTATTATTATATATGTATGTATGTATTTATTTTATTTATTATATGGTCTTTTAAGAATTGAACAACACTGAATTGAAAGAACTATAAAAGTGTAGTTGAAAATTATTGCAAACTTATACTTTGTATTAAAAGTTATTTTGAAAACATCCTTTTTGAGCTAAAGTGATTTTTAATTAAAAATAAAGGAAGTTTTAGTTAATAGGTAATTAAGTAACAAGAACAGATCAATAACAAACACACAAGTGGAAATGATTTTAATAAAAGAATAAGTACAAATAATAAAGTAAAGTAATTTGCAAGGATAATAACTTTCAATTTCACTTTAATTTTACCATCAAGCTTAGATATTTTACCACAGGTTTTCTATTAGTAAATTAACACCTTTTCTCATTACTTGATAAGCAACAACGCCGACAGTAAACCTAAATAGTGCACAAATTGCATGCAGTTGATGTAGTTAATTGTTTGATTGATGACAAAAAACATGTAACCGATTCGTTTAAATTCTTCACTTTTGATGCCATACTCATGTCAGTTTCTCAAAAATAACATAAGTTTTGAAAAATATAATCGCAAATGCTGACATTTTTAAATCCATAAAAAGAATATGAAATCATTAAATTATTGAAAATGAAAATATCTTGTGCCGAAAAAAAATTGGGCAAAACGCGAGATAATCATAAAAGCATTGAACAAACGTAATAGAATAAGTTAGGAGTGCGCATCGGTCGGTTTGGTTGGATTTATCGATTTTTGATTTTTAAATATGCTAAACCAATAACCAAACCAATAAGATATTTTTTATCAATTTTTGATTTATCGATTTTTAGTCCTTAACGGTTTGGTTTTCAGTTTAACCGATAAGAAAATACTCATAAAATAGAAATAGTAGTAACTAACATGAAAAAAATCGAATCTTAGTTGCAACCAAAAATCCTACATGATGTATTTTAATTTACAAGAACCTTCAAGTTTGAACTAATTGTTAGAAGAAATTAAGAGTTTGTATAATTGAAATAATAGGTATGTTAATTTGTAGAAATTAAAGAGAAATATATAATAAGTCACACACACACACACACACATATATATATATATATATATATATATATATTTTCTTATTGGGTTATCAGTTTACCCAATATCCCAATAAGAAAAAATCGAACCGAACCAATAACCCAATAAATTTTTTTTATAAAACCGTTAAAAATTTGTTAACCCAATAATAATAAACCAATAACATTTTTATCGATCCGATTTATCAATCGGTTCAATTTTTGCACACCCCTAGAATAAGTAGAAGCACGTAACAAAAAAATCGTCCTTAAGATTTGAACCACAAACGTGAAAATATAAATCATTTTGTTGCTAAATTTGACCTGTAATAACCTAAATTATTTTACACGTTGAACCTCATATTACTTAGTCTAACACCTCCAAATTAGATAATTTCAAGAAGTTTATAAAAATATTTTTAAAAATAGCAGAATCCTCTCCGCATTAAAACTATCAATCTAACAAAAATATTCATGAAAAAAATTAATGTAATGAAAAAGCAATGACTTACCGTGGTTACTGAAGAGAAAAACTAAACTGACGAAAAAATGTAACGGTGGAGATTTTAAAGAAAAGTAGATCACCAACTATTTTTTAGGCGAGTCATTATTTTGTACAGTACTACATCATCACTAAGAATAAAATAATAACAAGATGAAATTCATAAGAGAACTGGATTTGAAACATTTTGCATGTATAAAAAAATAAATATAAAAGGAGGTACAATTTTTTTTATTTTTTTATTTTTTGAATATATAGTAAGGCAGTCGTATTTCCACGAAATAAAGAACATAATTGGGTTTGTTGTGGTTTATAGTTACAAGAAAAGCATTGCACGGAGTAAATGAAAAGACACATAAAGTATATGTAAAGACAAACAAATTAATCAAAAAGGACAAAAGTATCAGTAGGCATTCCCTCCGTCCCATTTTAATTATGGGATAATTACATGTCAATATTGACTTTTTATTATTCGTTTTAGTCCAGTTTTATTTAATTAAAATTCATGCTCTCCTCTTACCTATTAATTTTTCATAATTACAATTCACAGTTTCTCTCTCAAATATTTTTTTTTCTCTATTTTCTATTATTTTCCTTATCTTTTCTTTTCAATTTTTTCATTCATTTTTTCTTTTTCGTTTTCTTTATTCTTTTTTTATTTTATTTTTTCTTCTTTTTTTGTCTATTTTCTATTAATCTTTTTTTTTTCTTTTCCTTTTTTATTTTCTCTTTCTTCTTTCTTCTTCCAATTTTTTCTTTTTCGTGTCTTATTTTCATTTTGTTTTTTTTTTCTTTTTCTTCATTCATTTTTATTTTTTTCCTTCTTATTTTTTTTGTTTTTTTTTTAATTTTCTATTACCTTCCTTCTTCTTCTTTTTTCTCCTACTTTTTTATTTGTGTGAACTAGCAAACACAAATACAAGCGTAGCTACATTTTGAATTTTTCTTTTTTCTTTTATATTTTTTTCTTTTTATTTTTTTTTGTCTATTTTCTATTACTCTTTTTTTCTTTTTTCTTCATTTTTTCTTTTCTTTTTTCTTCATTTTTTCTTTTCTTTTTTTTGTTTTCTCTTTCTTCTTTCATTTTTTATTTTTTTATTTTTTGTTGTCTTTTTTCCTTTTCTTCTTTTCCTTTTTTTTTATCTTTTTTTTTTGTTTTTTCTCTATTTTCTATTACTCTCCTTCTTTCTTTTGTATTTTTTCTCCTTTTATTTATTTTTATTTTTCTCTTATTTTTATTTGTGTGAGCTAACAAACACAAATACACGTGTGAACTATGTTTCAAATTTTTCTTTTTTTTCTTTTGTATTTTTTTTGTCATTTTTCTATTACTCTTTTTTTTTCTTTTTTCTTCATTTTTTCTTTTCCTTTTTCATTTTCTCTTTCTTCTTTCTTTTTTCAATTTTTTCTTTTTCGTTGTCTTTTTTTCTTTTTCTTCTTTTCCTTGTTATTTTTTTCCTTCTTTTTTTTGTTTTTTCCTCTATTTTCTATTACTCTCCTTCTTTTTTTTGTATTTTTTCTCCTTTTCCCACATTTTTCCTTCTTTTTTTATTTTTTTCTTTTTAATTTTCTCCTTATTTTTATTTGTGCGAACTAGCAAATATTAATACAAGTGTGAACTATAAAATATAAATATAAAGGCGAATTATAACATACAAATGCAAGTGGGAGCTATAAAATACAAATACAAATACAAATGCGAACTATAACATATAGATATAAGTGTGATCTATCATTTGTATTTTTTAATTATTGAAAAAGAATGATTGATTTTCTTTTTACGAATACTTATTTGTATTTATTTATACGAGTTGTATTTATTGATACAAATAAATATAATTCAATTTTTTATATAAATACAATATGTATTTGTATTTTTAAAATCATTGATTTCATTTGTTTGTAATTGTATTTGTATCAACTGATACTTATTTATTAACAAATATAAATAATAATTTTGACATACAAATACAAAACGGTACATTTGTGTCAGATGATACATTGCATATTTATATATTTTAGAATCAAGAAAATACAATTAATGCATTTACTTGTTTGTATACAAATACAAATGATAAATTGTACATAATCACGGCTAAATACAATATGCAATCAACTTACAAATAAAAATATAAAATAATTCTTTAAAAATAAAAAGACATCGACGAAAATAGAATACAAATACAAATATAATCTAAATATACAAACACAATAAAACCATAATACAAATATAATTCAATATAATATACAGTCAATTATAAAATACAAATACAAATACAAAACAATTCTTTAAAATACAAGTGCGAATTATATAAAATATAAATGATGGTGCGAACTAACGAATACAAATATAAACGCGAACTACAAAATACAAATATAACCGCAAACTTTAAAATACAAATACAAATACAGTTTTATCAATGAATACAAACATATAAATGACGGTGTGACTACAAATAGATAAACAATTATGGTATTTACATTATTATCAATGACTTGTGCTCGAGTAGTTATATTTTTTAAAAACACAAAAAATATAAAATAGAACAAAAAATAATAAAGAAAATAAGTACAAAAAAGAAAGAAAAAAAATAGATAGAAGAGAGAAAAAATATATAAAAAAATGAAAAAAAAAATAGGAAAAAGAAGAAAAAAGAAGGAAAAAAAAAAGGAAAATACGAAAAAGAAAAAATATAAAAAAATAAAAAAGAAAAAAAATGGTAGTGTTTTTGGCAAGACTAAATATGTAGTGTATTTATATTTTTATGAATACAGACCAATGAGTAAAAGTGAATACAGCGGCTGTGAATCTAATACAGCATCTAAATAGTACTGTATTTATATTTTATATGAATACAGACTATTGATAAATCGAATACAGCGGGCGTAAATTGAATACAGCGGCTATAAATGGTAATTATGTAAAATATGGCTATGAAATGTGAGTTTTTCAGCAAAATGTGGCTATTTTTAAAAGATTTCCTTTAATTATTCTAAAATTTTTAATTTAATTTCTCATTTAACTTGTCATTTTTCACAAATCAAGAAGAGACAAAAAAAAATTTCATGTTTTACCCTTTGCATTAATTATTTTTTCTTCAGATTAAAATGTAAACATCATTTAATAGGGGTACTATGATAAACTAGCCATGGTATTAATTATTTTTCTTAATCAATGTGCTAAGTTAAAATGAGACAAGTAAAATGGAACGGAGGAAATATTTCATTCGTTTCAAAATAGTTGACCTTTTTGCTTAATTTTATTTTTTGGTAAGTAAATTTTTATTTACCAAAATAACCATACAAAACTGAAAGCAATCTTGGACAAATGAGCCCCAAGATTTGCTTGGACACCATAATTTGTTCCCCTTAGCTACAATATCTTTTCAAATTAAAGGGTACATATTCAAATTTTATATTTTATCCGCTAACTTAGGTTGTTGGGATTCTCGCACATGTATATCCTGTATAATTTGTCGAACCAAGACCTCCTTTGTATTGTATTTTTGCTGAAATATGCGGTTATTTCGCTCCATTCATAAGCAATAAACAGCTCCCGCCATTGTCATACGATAAACTTAAGCTCTGTAATACTTTTCTTTCATCCACTTGATTGCTCATTCTAATTCTTTGTTCCAGTTCATAACTTGACGCTGAATACCTTGCCATTGTAACAAATTAATCCTCACTGTTTTAGAGAAACTGCAGGAAAAAAATAAGTGGTCAATATCTTCTAAAACTTCTTAACATAGCGAGCAATCCTCAGATTCCACAACACACCATTTTGCTAGCCTTGCCTTAGTCGCAAGTTTTTGATTCACTGTAATGTAGAGGATGAATAGCCATTTAGGTGCAACATAGTTTAACTAAACCAGCTTCCTTCATTGAACTTTCTCTATCTCCCCTCTCACTTTTGCATACATTTTTTGATAGAATACTTCTCCATACTTGTCAGGTCATGCACATTATAACCTGCTGATTGAATGTGTTTATATGACTACAATACTCTTTGTACAATTCATGAAGCTTGCGTATTTTGTATTCCCCAAATGCCATCTTTCCCATAGTATTTGCGTACCCAAATAACCCATAACTTGTCCTTTTTCTTACATAGATTCCATAATAATTTTCCCAGTGCTGCCTTGTTCCAAGTATACACATCATTGAAGTTTAACCCACCCGTAGATTTAGGTTGACACAACTTTTTCCAAGCTATAGAGCCTTCTTAGATGATTCAACAGTTTCGGTCTCTAAGAATTTTCTGCAAATAGCCTCAATTGCTTGGATAATCTTCTTAGGTAAAGCAAATATTTGAGACCAGAAGATTTGTATTGCAAACAAAACACTCTTCACTAGTTGTGCTCGGCCTGCATATGAAAGAAACTTTGTGATCCAGCTTGTAACCTTTCCAAGCATTTTATCAAGGAGTGGTTTGCCCTGGACTATGGACATTCTTTTAGTACTTAGGGAACCCCTAAATACCTAATAGGCAAATCCCCTTTGACAAACTATAGCTTCTGAATTATCAGCTCTTGAATACTCAGCTTTACATCTCTAAAAAAGATATTACTTTTATCCACATTAGCCACCAAGCCTGAAGCCTCAGAAAACTTCAAGAAATAGTCCTAGAGGCATAATACTGATTTAAGATCACCTCTACAAAAAATCAATAGATCATCTGTAAAGCTTAGTTGTATTATTTACTGGTTCTTACATTTGGGATGGTAATGAAAATCCGGATTGTGATGTACTATTTTTAGGATCATTTTAAGGTAGTCCATAGCCAAGACAAATAGAAATGGTGATAAAGGATCACCTTGTCTAACCCTTCTTTTAGCAGCAAATGGCTTAGTAGTTGTACCATTAACCTTGAATGAATAGGACACAGTGGTAACACACTGCATTATCCAAGTGACAAATACAACTTCTAGGAATTTCAGCTTATATAGTATTTGCTCCAAGTAACTCTACTCTAAGGAATCATAAGTTTTCTTTATATCCACCATCACCATACATATCTTAGAAATCCCCTTCATAGCATACCCTTTTACTAGTTCATGACTCAAAATAATTTTATCATTTATGGCTCTCCAGGAACAAATGCTAACTGATTAGCATCAACAATAGAGTTCATGACCTTCTGCAGCCTATTTGTATTATCTTAGAGATTATCTTATATATAGTAGTACAACAAGAGATAGGTCGGAATTCTCCAACTCTAGAAGGATGTGCAACCTTAGGAATAAGAGTCACTTCTGTGCAATTGATAGGTTTAAACATTTTACCCATTTTAAGGAATTAAAGGAATGCTTTTGTTATATCCTCCCCTACTACAGACTATGTTTTCTTAAAGAATAAAGCATTGAAACCATCCTAAGATCTAAGATCTAAAGCATTAAAGGATCCTTCATTTCATCCTACAGTTGGTGAAGTTGAGTTCTAAGATCTTTTACCCTTGCAGTAACACCCTTGAAGTTAGCAATGTTAATTTCCTGCAAGTTAGCTTTCACTTGCTTCAAATTGTACCATACATTTTGCATACAGTTCCTACTACTACTTTTCCAAGCTGTTCGTACTTTATTTATGAACTCTGGATGCTCAACAATAGCATTAAAAAATCGAAAAACTTTTGGACTATTGATTATCCTATTGTCAGGATCCATACATAGAGGGTTATGATCAGATGTTCCAGGTACCATAACAATAATCTCCCACTTAGGATATTTCAATAACCATTCAGCATTCACCACAACCCTGTCAATTTTACTGCAAGTGATTCCATTAAACCAAGTATATGCACATTTTGTAGTTCTCATCTCTGTCATTCCTGCATTTACTAAGAACTCATTAAAATCTCTATATTTCAAATCTTGTACTGGATTGCCTTGAATTTTGTCCTCACTAGACAAGATAGCATTGTAATCTCCCATACACAGTAAAGGCTCTTGGATGCCTGCACCAATGTCTCTCAGATCTTACCATAAGCTCAGCCTAGTAGGTATACTATGTAGTCCATAGACAGCTACAAATTTAAAGAAAATATTACTATTCTTAATATGTACACTAGCCTGTATAAGTTGCTCTGACTTTCTTAAGACCACGCAATCCATTTGTTGAGGATCCCATAAAAATTATATTCTTCCTTTATTTGAATGCTCATAATTTGTTTCATATTTCCACCCTTTAACTATCTTTTGAATTGTAGACCAAACTATAGGCTTGTTTATTTTATGCTAAATCACTGTTATAATTCCTACATATTCTCCTTCACAAACAACTTAAGTTCCTTTTGTTTGTAAAGTTTATTGATACCTCTAATATTCCAGATGACTAGTTTCATGATATAGGTATATGGGCATTAACTCCTTTTCCTCCTCCCTTTCCCCCTTAGGTATCAATATTTGGAATACATTCTGCATCTCTGGTTGTTAAAGACTCAAATCCATTAGTAATTTTCATGACTTGATTCTTTTCTTGAACCTCTACAGGTTCTTTAGCTGTTGATTTAGATTTCGCTGGAATCCAAGGCTCTGCTGTTGCTCCTGAACTTTTACCAACATCCTCCTTAGTTGTAAGGCCTGTGTTTTTTTCCTCAGCTACCTGTTGTTTGGCGAACCATTTAGGGACCATTTTAGGTTGTTTTGGTCCTTTCTTGGTATGACATTTGTGACCAATTTGCATACATTTAGAGCAGTATTCAGGCACCCATTCATATTGCACTTTTTATTCAAATACTCGCCCATTTGGATCTTCTACTTCAATTATCTTAGGTAATTCTCGAGCAACATCCATTTCATCCAAAACTCTAGCAAACGATATCCAATCAACCTTAGTGGTGCACTCATCTGCATATAACGGCAACCCCAATCCACTACTAATTCGACAGATAGAGACTGTCTATAGTACCTCCTAGTTAAAGTCAAAATTTGCTGACCACACCTTGACTGTAATCAGCTTATTGTAAAGCATATGCGGCCCGGAATACAATAATTCATTTCTATCATCCATGTTTGCAAACCGCACCAGGAAGTATCCATCATTGTGGTAAAAAAAACTTTAGGCTTACTCACTGTGTTAATGTGTAGAGCAATACACCTTTCAATCACTGCAATTGTTGAAGAGTCTCCTACCACATACAATATCAGGGCTTGCTTCCATTCCTCAGTAGCTTTTTCAATTTCCTCCTTGTTGAGCTCAATTATCTTCTCCCCATTCTTCATAACAGGTGCTACATAGTTTAGGCTTACCCCATTTGCAGACAATCGATTAGAGTCAAAGAAATTGGTCCATTTCTTTGGCTGTTCTTCTAGATCCAGCTTTCTCTGAGCAGTTTTCGTCTTTGTTATTTCCCCCTCTACTTCGCCCTGCGCTTGCACTTCTACTGTCTTATCCTTTGGTTCGGTTGATGCCATCGAAGGACCTATACCAGTCGATTTTGACATAATCTCCTTCATAGGCAATGGTGGCCATTGTTCCATGGGAGTTTTACCATTTGACTTACTCAAGTCATTTGTGCCTTTTCCCGATCCCGTAACTGTCTTCACCGTCGCAATACCTTTAGTACGTGCTCTTCCACGCATGGGCGGACCGACGTGCAATTTTCGGGTGCTCGAGCACCCATTAAATTCGACGTAGAAGAGGTATAATTATATAAGAAACAGTGAAAAAATGGTAAAATATATACAAAAGCACTCAGAGAACAAAAGCATGGTTGGGTGCTCTGGCTTTAGACATAACTTTCATGTCTCCCATCCTGGGATCGAAGCCTTGTAGCTGCATTATTTAGTAAATTTTTTTTTGAGCATTCACAACCTAAAAAAGCTGGATCCGCCACTGGTTCCACGCGCCACTTTTCGATCAGAGTGCGCACGTTAGTTGTTCATGCTAACATACGTTGAGAGCTCTTTTCCAAAGTGAAATGAAAAAAAATATTTATTTAAATTTAATTATTTATTTTATAAAATTAAGATAATATTATAATATTTTCGACATTAAGTGACTAAACAAAGAGTATATATTCAAATTTATACTTTCAAAGCATAATTAGTAAGGCTATTTGATAAAATAACCCTTTAATAATTTTTCTTTAAGAAAGTGTGAAGTCAACAAGAGTCAACTATTTTGGAACGAAGAAAATAGTAGATAATCAAAACATTTTTTAAAGAAATGATGTGTTTGTTGGAGCAATTGTTGGAGCAAATTTAATTCAGTGTCTAAATGAAATATTCTTATAAATTTTAAAAATTACTTTCTCGGTTTCATATTAGTTGAATCATTTTCACGTTTTATAATTTTTAAGAAATCATAAATAAAATGATAATTTTATTAATATACCCTTTAAAATATTTTTTTAGAACTTTACAAACTTATTTTTACACTTTAAAAGAGTATTAATTGTAGAAGTAAAAAAGAAATTATATTAATTTTACTTAATTTGTTAGCAACAATCAGGTGGCAGTTATACATGCTTTGTTACTAGTGGTGAGAGAAAAAAATTTATTAGCAACAATCATGTGGCAGTTAAATATTTATGTGCGTGCAAATTTTAAAAAGGCGTTTTGTACTTTTTGGAGACGCACATAAGGCAGTGAACAAAGAGTATTTGACTTATACAAATTCAAAGTGAAAAAGTAATTAAACTCAATAAAAAGTAACTTTGTAAAATGATCAAAAACTCATATCCTCGCTTATATATATTAGTATATGTAATTTGCAATATCGCCATTTTTTCAGTTACACCACACAAAATCTAGACTTACTGATGATAATTTTGTAGCATCTTTTCTTCTAATAGCACAAGCAACAATGGACAAATTTTGTTTTTCCAAAAGCATTGTACTCTTTTTTTTTGGTCAATAAAAGCAAGGTACTCATGACAGTATATATTGGGCCTTATTATTCATTAGTAGTAATTAATGTCCTCTGTATTCGGAACAATAAGTGATCGTTTAGTAGATTGTATAAAAATAATGATGAATAAGATGTATCAGTAATACTTGCATTATTAACAAAAGTATTAGTAATGCTGACATTAATTATGCAGACATTATTTCTTATACAATGTTTGATTTGATATATTAAAAATAATATATATTTACATAATTTTTATAAAAAAATATTTGTTTACCGAAATATCCTTTTTATACATTGCTTTCTTTTCAAGCTTAGAGGGAAGTAGCAACAATACATTTGTAAATATATATGAATACCGACAATTCTACACTACTTTATATGTATATATGACCATCGACACGTTTGAAATACGCTACAGTAGATTTCAATTCTACAGTAAAATTGATAATTTTATAAGATAGAATTCAAGAAAAGCCAAAAATGAAGAGGAATGTTTTGCCGACAATAATTCCTCTGATTGTTTGGCATGCAAAAACAAAATGGAAGCAACCACCACTTGATGTATCCAAATACCCAATTTTCATTTGTTCATTTTCATTGAAGAAAGAATTTTGAGAAAGGTACCCAAAAAAGGAAAAAATTCAATTTTTACTTCTTCTCTAAATTCATTGTTCTTTGAAAATCCTATTTTCACGTATTCTCTGTATCAAAAGGCCTGAAAATGAAATTGTTGAAATTTAAACGGAATAAAGAGAAAGAAATCAAAAAACAAGAAGATGTTTAATTAAGAAGGAAGAAGATGTGGAGAAATGGTAGGAAAAGAAATTAGTTATTTTGAAGGGTAAATTTGTCATTTAATAATTTGGTGCATATATTGAAATACTTTGTATTACTAATACATAGAAAAAACTGGTATTAGTAATACATATCCCAATACCTAATATAGTGTAGAACTAATGTAAAATATTAGTTATACATAGACAAAAAAAATATACCAAATAGAACATTAATAATAATGCATGTATTATTTTTGTGAACACACTCAACCAAACGATTCCTAAAAGTATACACATCAGAACAACATTGAACTCTCACCAATTTATCTTTTCGGCCCTGATCAAACTCACACGCCAATAATAAAATGTGGGCTTAGGCCTAAAAAAACCCAATAAATGGTGGATGGAGGAATGTTGCTGGGATCTTCATCGAAAACTGGCAGATTCTCATCGAATTTTTTCTTTTTACATAAATTCTTGATGAAAGTGAGCTCATAAGGTGAATGATCAGTTGCAATCCATTGCTCAACTTCAAAATTTTGTTGGTTACATTCTTTATGGATTCCAGTAACAGTGATCTCCACGTAGTTAGGGTACCATCCATGATTCCATCTGAAGTTAAGTTCATCTTGCACACAGGCCCAGTCAAACATGAGCCTCGTCCACTGAAAATGTCCAAGTTTCCTCTCTCGGCCCATAAGTCAACCCCAAGCCTCGAGGTTGTTGATTCTAATACCATATTCGTCGGCATCGTAGAGAGTTAAAGCTGATGATTGAATCGGTTCCAGCCTTTATTTTCTTACTGGTTCGAATGTAAACTGTGTACACAAAATCGTCTTCCTGCATTTCAGAATAATAAAAATTTTAAATTTCTCTGAAAAAAATAAAGAACAATAATTTATTTGGTAAAACTACTAAAATCGGCTTATTCTAAGAAATGTACTTTTCAGAAGTGATCTTTTTTTAGAAAAAATTGATGAGAAATCATTTGGTCATTAGCCAAACTTTTTAAAAGTGTATTTTTAAAAAGATATTATCCAATAAAATATTTTTGAGAAAAAAAAATACCCCTTTAACATCTAAAAAAATAATTTCATCTTGAAAACATAAACTTTCTTTATCTCAATTTGTTTAGCCTATCTTTAAATAAGCAATGGATATTGTACTCCTAAAAACTTAGACCAATCAAACTATAAGAAATTGATATTGGATAATTGGGATATTCCGTTAGTCCACATCAGCATTCACGTGGAAAATCACCTCATTTAATACCACGTGTAACAGCTGGCTAGATGCAACTAAGTTCTTGACTGGAGCATCCACCGTTGGCAGCATTGCAATTTCGATTATCTTAAAGCATGCCAGTGTAATTGGTTGGGGAGCCATGGCATTGCAGCTCTCATCCTTTTTTGTTTTTCTACTATTCATCTTGACTTATCCTGGGATGGGTGAAGACGATAGATATAGTATATGTTTTGATATTGGCATTTTCCTTCCTGCTTTGTTCGTGTTCAACATAATATCTAGCCTCAACTTTGCATACTCGTCACATAATCATCGTCTCTTTTTCTGTTTTGTACATAAAAATATTGTTATCTGTAAATTCTATGCTTGTTGCATGATGAATTCATTTTTATTGTTTGATATTTCACTTGTGTAATTGGAAATTGAAGTGGAAGAATGAAAGAAATGTTCCATTTGGGGGAAGAATTTCATGACAATTTTTATTGATGGCTTGAAGAGATATTAATTGAGGTGATTTTTTATGTGGATGCTAATGTGGACCGGTCAAGTGATCTTTTTTTATTCATGTGGGCGGCTTAGTGGCATTCATTACAAGTAGGAGTATTTTTGAGTCAAAAATTAAATGGGGGCGGGGCGGAGGAGGAGGTATGCGTGTTTATTTTTGAGTCAAAAAACAAACAAAGAATATTATTGCTCCATTTCGAATAGTTTAGGAATAGTTTTAGCCTTTCTCTCGTAAATATATTACATATATTAAAATTGTTATAAATTATTTCATTAATTAAAATAGAAAAGAGTATAAGTTTAACTTTTTAAAAATATGAATATATATCATTCTTGTTTTAATAGATTAAAATGAAAATTGCATAACATTTGAGACCGACAAAAGTAGGAATTGAATACTCCATCCATTTCAACTGACAGTGTATATAATTTTCCAATTTGATTGGATTTACAACAATAATATACCGAGACGGTTAAAATACTATTTTTTAAAAATATTACTTTTTAAATTTAGTAAAATTTTAATTTCAGTATTCTCATTCTAAAGGGTACTCTTAATATGCAATATATACTTCGTATTTTAACATTTAGTTAAGGTCATAACATTCAAAAAAAATACTTCAAATTCGTAAATTAGGTGTTGGATCAATCTAAAACATATAAAATGAAAATTGACTGAGTATAACAATGCAATAACAGTGTAATAGGAAGAGTAGAAAAAGATGAATATTATTACGGGAATATAATTGAGAAGGGCAACTTACAGATCCAGAAATGGAGGAAATGAAAATAGAGGAAAAAAGTATAAAAAGATAGAACCAGACTTGAGCTGCTACTCCCATGGTTTCTTGAACTTTTTCTTTACTTCTTCCTTCCTTTCTGTTCACCTATCACTAGAATATATGGAAGTAGTTTAATTTATAGTAACAGTGTACAAGTTTGATATATACATGAATAGATCACATCAAGCTTTAAATAATGGGACCTTATTGAATTAAATTAAAGTTAGACAAATATTTTGTACAATTTTATTTTCATTCTTTTTTTTTTTTTTTTGGAATAAGTGAGAGCCACACACATATTAGCCATGGTAGGTAGAACTTAAAAGTTTTCAAGAGTGTTCACACTATCGGAGTAACTCGAAATGATCACTTGTTAATAACTCATTTTTTTTATTAAAAGGAGACTAACATTAACCATAATTAAACAGTTAATACAGAAGGTTGGGGTAGGGGAGGAAGGTGCCCGATATGATGTTGGGCTGAAGTTTGCCCATGAGAGTTATTATTACATACTACAATTTTCCAAGTGAAAATAGTTCCTACATTGGAGGAACTAACAAAACCTGTGGTTGATCAAAGCAGTCATTGCTTCCCCTCTACATTGCCATACACTATTCTGGTTCCTCCAAACGTGCTTGTCAAGTGGAGCATTCATTTGGTGCATTAGTGATCTTCATTCAAAAATCTAGTTAATTATAAGGGTAAAGTAAGTTTAAAATGGTTAATAATCTCTTAATTTTATAATTGAACAAGTAAAATATATATTTTTAATATTCTGAATAAATAAAAGTAGACTGAGAAAGTAATTAATAATTAAGTTATATAAAAGTAATATGAGTGGGATGCATAGAGCGTTCCCCTTGACATAGTAGCACTTTGCATCATAAAGTTTTAACGATTAAAGACCTCTCCTCTTTTATGTAGGAAAGGTAGTGTACTTCCTTTTTCTTAATTTTTAGGTCTTAGATTCTCGTCTACATATTCATCTATCTATAATCTATATTTATAATGAATAATCTATAATCTATATCTATATCTATAATCTATTAAAAGTGTAAAAGACCTTAAAAATGTCGTTTGAACTATTTGCACTTCACTAAAAGTCTTTATTTTAGAAAAAATTATTTTTTACTATTTTTTCCTAATATTTAATTAGAGTTAAAACTAAATAAATATATTTATAATAAAACTTTTTCTTATTAGTAATCATCAAAATTAATAACAACCTTTTTTCCTCATATTATTATTTAATTATATTTATATTATTAATCATATTCTTAAAAATTAAGGAGTCTTAAAAAAATAAAAAAAATAATATTGGTTCATTTTGTTTTTTCGTGTGTACATGAAAAAGAAATCCTAAAATAGTAAGAAAAATGAGAAAAAATATGATAGATTTTTAGAAAAAAATAAAAAATAAATCAACTTCGTACAAAATTCCTTGTATAACTAAAGCACTATAGTAAGTAATATTTCGGACCAAGTATAATAATATTTTATGTCCCAATACTAAGGACACAAAAATTAACCACCGACTGTGTACAAAATTTATTGTATACTAAAGTAAAATAGTAATACTTAGGATCAAACTAATTCCTTTTATAACTAAACTACTATAATAATATTTAGGACAAAATAATACAAATTCTATATAAGCTAAAACTATTTTGAATATAAAGGTATGTACAGCTTATCTATAATGTATAATCTGTATTTATAATCTATATCTATATCTATAATATATTAAAAGTGTGAAGACCCTTATAAAAGTGATTTGAATTTTTTGTCCTTTATTAAAAATCTCTGTAATAGACAAAATCGTCTTTTCACTTATTTTCTCCAATTATTATATCATTATATTTATATTATATTTAAAATTAAGGAGTCCAAAAATATATGGTAAGAGAAAATATAATTTTAATAATTAAGAAATCCTAAAATATATGATAAAAGGTATTAGGAGAATTAGTAATTAAAGAGTCCATAAATATTTGCTAAAGGACCTAAAAATTTTTGGTAAGAAACATCCAATTTTGGTAAAACTAAATTTAAACGCAAAGAAAATATTAGAAAGGTGTTAGTCCTTTAATATGAAAAATTTCCAAAAATCCAATTATAGAAAGTTGTTACCTTAATTTTGTACCAATGCGTAAACTAGAATTTTTTTATATGTGTTATGATTGGTCCTAATTTTTTAATTATATCTAGAATTTTTACTTTTTCAAAAAAAAAAAAAATCTTCCATATTTAGGTAATCCTTTTTTGGAGGAAAAAAAATTTGGACTTCTATAAATTGAGTATCCTTCTTTTAGGAGAAATTATTCTCTCCCAATTGATTTTTTTTTTTTGTCTCAGCCATATGTAGAATAGAATATATGTAATTGTTCATTTTCTACATTTTTAAGTCAATTTTTTTATTTTTTTTGCAATTTCATACTTTTCTTAATTTCTTACCTAAAGGTTAGGTTTATCCATATTGTCTTAATATCTTACTATTTGTTGATTTTTTTCTTAATACAGGTAGTAGATGAATTTGATCGGCTTTGAAATTTTTTTGTGTAAGATTAAATTTAGTTGTATTATTTTTATATCTCTATTATCGTATTATTTTGTTGTAGTTTACAGGCGGTAGATGAATGTCGGTCGACTTTGAGAATTTTTTTTTATATAGATTGGATTTAATCATATTATTTTGATACCTCTATTACCTTATTGTGTTGTTGTAGTTTACATGTGGTGGGAATATCGTCAGTTTTGAGAAAAAATTTGTGTAAAGGTTAGATTTAATTGCTTTGAATCTCTATTATCGTATTATTTATTATAGTTTACCGGGGGTAGAGAAATCATTCGGGACATCATCTTCTTTGTATACTTTCACAAGTGAAGAAGACTACAAAAATAGTCAATTACTCAAAATAATAGTCAATTTTCTTTGCTTCTACCTATCCTAAAAGTTAACTGGAATAGGAAGGTTGTTGGTGTCAAAGGTGAAGCAGTGGTGAAGTACAGGTGCCGAAAGCATTCCACTAAATAAACATATATCCTCCGGATGAATGTAGTAATTTAAGATCACTTATATTTGTTGATTAGTTAGCTTTATTTCTGTTCTAGGTTGATGTTGGTTCCTTTTCTAGCCCTATTTGTCAAAGGAAGTTATTTCTCCCGAGGATGGAAGTAACTATAGTTTTAAATTATTAGTGTATGTCGTTTTAGATCGTGTTTTAGTAGTTAAAAAATATTAAGAATTTTGGTCAATCGTTCAGCAAAAAAAGTTGAACGACTCGAAATAAAGACCTTCAATATGAATCATTATTGGATGCATTATTTCATATTTGTTAAAGAAAAATAATTATTGGTAAAATTACTTAAGATAATTTTCCACCACTTTGAGCTCCTTTAGATTTAGAAGTCTTTTTTATATTATTAATTAAATTCTGATCAATTAATTATTTATAAGTCCAACTTGAACATATTAAAGGTAAGAACACTCTTAGAAAATTGATTTGAACTTTTTGCCTTTCGTTAAAGACTTCACAATAAACAAAATTATTTTTTCACTATTTTTTTCTAATATTTAAAACTTACTACTCATTTAAATTTAGTTATTAAACCTTTCCTAAACTATACAACTTAAATTTTGAACTTTAAAATTAATTAAAATATTACTGTGACTAAATATTCAAAAAGAAAGTCAATTAGTTGAAATGTGACGAGTTAAGAATACAAATTTGTTAGATTCTTTGGTAAAGCAATAAATATTTCTTTTTACAAATATAACAAAAAAAATTGTATAGCTTTTGGTTTACTATCGTTAATTTTGGCAAATTAAAGTTCTCTACCATATAAAAGTTGTCATTGGAGTAATATATTAAAAACCTAATACAAATTCTATATGAATCAAAAATTAAATACGTTTCAATTTATGAATCCCTTTTTTTTGTCTTTGTTAAAACTTCTATAGAAGAAGTTACAATATCAATTTTTTCTTGATAAAACAACCATAACAACGAAAAAAGAAAAAAAGATCAAGTGTAAAACACAACATATTTGAGATATAATATTAGTTACATATCATATAAATAGACATAACATTTATTTTAATATCAAACTTTTTTAATAATATAGTTCTTGCATATATAATTTAATTAATTAATGTGAGATACACGTGTAAAGCATGTATACTGAACTAGTATATTTAAAAGAAACAAAACACCTTATTTTCTTTCTTCACGTAATTAATGTCAATTCTCTTTTAATTTTGTGTTTTTGTCCAGTGCTTCTACCTCCTCTTCATAGCTTCACATGGTTAGTTTTCTCAAAGAAATTTTCAAAAAAAATTATAAAGCATTATTTTTTTATATAGGTGCATTAGATAGGGTATAAAGGTCATAAATTTTATTTTTTTTAAAAGATTAGATTCTTTTTGATTTATAAATTTTTGTTTCATAATATTATAATTTTTATGCGCAATTTAGTTCTAATATGATTGGATGTCCATGAATCCATGATATATTTATTTTCAAATATTTGTGTTTTTTTTTAATACATGTGTGTTAGATAAGAGGATATTAAGGCCACATATTAGGGTAAAAGGTTAAATATTTTTGATTTATGAATCATGTTTTCTTATAATGTGGTAGCTTTTATGTGCAATTTAGTTATTATTGCATATCTGTATTATATTTGTTTTCAGAAATTTGTAATTCTTTCTATACAGGTGCATTGAATAGGAGGGTATCGATGTCACAGATTAGGGTAGAAAATTAAATTCTTTTTTATTATAATGTCGTAGCTTTAGTAGCCGTTTGGCCATGAGTAATTTTTTACTTTTTTCGAAAAATTATTTCACTTTAGTGAAAAAGTGAAAACTGTGGTGTTTGTCCATGAGAATTCCAAATACAACTATGAAATTGTATTTGAAAAAGTGAAAAACAAGTTTTACTTGTTTGCACTTTTTTTTAACTCATACTTCTCTCACAAAATTTCAAAAACAACTTTAATTTATATTCATGGTCAAACACAACTCCTACTCCAACTCCAACTTCGAAAAATTATGATTTTCAAGGTCAAACGGGGCCTTAATGTGTGATTTAGTTATAATATTGTTGCATGCCTGTTGTATACATGTTTAAGAAATTTATGATTCTTTTTTATGCAAGTGCATTAGATAGAAGAGCATGAAGGTCATAGATTAAGGCAGGAGGTTAGATAGTTATGTTTTGATTTGCTTTTCGACAGATTGAGATTTGGTGGGAGTCTAAGAGCATTGTGTCTGTCGTACTTTTAGCTTCAAACATATATTTTCTTGCTTTTGATGACTATTACCATCTATTATATATTGTGGTTCAGTTACCACATTATTTCCCTAGATGCTATCCACGACATTTCCTACTAATTCACATATTTTTTTTGATTGTCCTATTTTCTTTTCGCAATATTTTCTTAATATAGGGTACTAATGGTGATATCTTCATTGCACTAATTTCTTAGAGCAGAGCAAAAAATAGCGTTATTGTTAGAAATTCTCATAAATCCTTCATCACGTTGTTGCCTAGGTTTTTCAAACATCGTAGTTTCTTCGATTTCATTCTCCAACTTAAAACATATGTAAGTATCTTTTTACTTCTAATCCATATCGAATAATTGAATATTTTCTATGTGTTGGCTTCAGTTTATCCCATTTTGTGGGAATATATTGGGTATGTTGTTGTTAAAGTTGTAGCTTTAGTTTGATTCGTTAGGATTTCTAAATAGTCCAATTTAAAATTTTATTTTACATTATTTTATAAGTAATGTCTTGTTGGTGATCAATTAAAATTCACGTGCAACACACGCAGATTAAACTAGTAATAATATATTAAAAGTGTGAAAACCCTTAGAAAAGTAATTTGAATTTTTTACCTTTCATCAAAAGACTCTTCTTTAGACAAAATCGTCTTTTCACTATTTTTTTAATTTACTATTTAATTATTTTTTATTATATTAACTAGACTTCCTAAAATACGGGACTCCTAAAATATATGGTAGGAGAATTAATTAATATTTTCCTTTCTACTAGACTTCCTAAAATATATGGTAGGAGAATTAATTAATATTTTTCTTTCTACCGTTCAATTAGAAAAATACTCCTAGAGAACAAACCGTTTTGCTTGTTGGGAGAATATGATTGATACTCATCTAACTTGATTCGATTGCATGTCTAGATTGGTGGATGCTTGATTTTCTAACCCTCAACTTCTTCACTGTTTTTATCAATATAATAGAATTCAACATGTGTGTATATATATATCTTCTTTATTTTCATTCAAAATCATTCTTTAGGGTCAAAATTTTCGCTTAGACAAGAATTAGTTGGATCAAAATCGAAGCTTTGTGATCACTATTATATTTTTTTTTATAGTATACAGGTCGTAGATGGATGTCGGTTGGCTTTGAAGAATTTCTTGTGTAAAGGTTAGGCTTAATTGTATTATTTTGATATCTTTATTATCTTATTATTTTATTTTAATTTATAGATGCTAGATGAATGTGGGTCGACTTTGAAAAAAAAATTTAGGTAATGGTTAGGTTTAATTGTATCATCGTAATATCTCTATTAGTTTGTTATTTTGTGGTAGTTTACAGTTCGTACATGAATCTCGATGTGCTTTGAGAAATTTTTGTGTGTAAAATTTAAGTTTAATTGTATTATTTTGATATCACTTTTATCGTATTATTTTGTTGCAGTTTACAGGTGATAGATAAATGTTGATCGGCTTTGAGGAATTTTCTTATGTAAAGGTTAGGTTTAGTTGTATTATTTTGATATCTATATTATCGTATTATTTTGTTATTGTTTACAGGTGGTAGATGAGTTTCAGACGACTTTGAGAAATTTTTTTTGTGTAAGATTCGATTTAAGTGTATTATTTTGATGTCTCTATTATTGTATTATTTTGTTGCAATTTATAGATGATAGATGAATGTCGATCAACTTTTAAAAATATTTTTGGTAAAGATTAGGTTTAATAAATAAATTCTTCATCTTTACATACTCAAAAGATATTAAATTTAATTATTATATTCATCTTAATTATTTAAACAAATATCCTATTTAATGTAATGTTTAAACTAATTAAAGTGAGGTACACGCGCAAGATGTGTACACCTAAACTAGTATATTGTAAATATGGTATTGTGCCTTGATATGGAACCTTTAAAATTAAATATCTTTCCTGGATTAAGATTTTTGCCCGTGAATAAGTATGAGTTTAGGTTATATATACTTTCAGTATAATTGTGATTTAAATATTGGTTTATATAGTGTTAACGATTGTGGGTAATGGTGAGCTAAATCGTGAAGAAATGTTAGAAGACAGGAGAGGAGATGGGGCTTCTATGGTGGCGATGGTTCAGATAAGGTAATGAAGATATATAGGTGAGTGGATTGTTAAGTGACGAGAAAAAGAGGGAGAAAAAGAAAAAGTAAAGAGAAGAAAATAAAAGATAAAAGTTGAAAATAATATATATTTAAGAAAAAGTCAAAAATAGCATAATAGTAGTATTTTTAACTTTCACACACCTTGTAAAGAGTGAATTCACTCCCCGTGCCATGTCAGCATTTAGGGGTGTATTAATTTTACTTTAAAATAATTCAGGGGTAACAGAAACCCCATGAAGTATAGGTGTGTAATTGAAAATTTGAAGGGACATTTGATTATTTTCTCCAAAATTAATGACAACTTATGCTTTTGTTTCATTAATTTAACAATTCTAAAGCTTTTATGAAGATTTGAAAAATTTATATATCTATATTTATAATCTATATCTATAATCTATAATATATTAGAAGTGTGAAGGGCCTTAGAAATATTGTTTGAATTTTTTGTCGTTCATTAAAAGTCTTTGTTTTAAACAAAATCGTCTTTTCACTATTTTTTCCTAATATTTAAGAGTTGAAAATTAATTAAATTTAGTTATGATAAAACTTTTCCTAATTAGAAGTCATCAGAATTAATGACAACTAATATTTTTTCTACTAGTTTAAGAATTCTAAATAAACTAAATTTGAAAATTTGATTTTAAAAGATTTAACATCACTAATTTTGGAAGAAATCAAAAAAAAAAAGTAAGACACTTAAATTAGAAAGAAATGGGTATTATTAATTTTAACAAATAATTACTGATATTTTTTCAAAAGTTACCGGATGAACGCAAATTTGCATAAAAAAAAACAATGCTTTGAGACGCAGATAAATTAATATGACTATTACAAATTAAAAAAAATTAAACCGCCCTAAGAGATCTTCAATTAAAGCTTTTATCACAATGGTTTGGATATACAAATAGAGTTTATTCACGGACCCCGCTTTCTATTTTCTGTTTCAATTCATCAAAGCATAAAATTGTATCATAATTGAATGACCTTTTGATTGAGACAAAGGCAGGTTTCTTTCTATATCCTTGGTATTTTTTCTTAATTTAGTTTAAAGTTATTTTTAATACTTTATATAGTGTTTAATGAATATATTAATTTTCTGTTTAAGTGTTTTCATATTTAATAAAATCATTAATTTATTTATTAGTCCATGCATTTTTTAAAAATAATATCGAAGTGAATTCATTGAAGTGAGGTATACGTGCATGTTGCGTATTTCTAGACTTGTATTATATTAAAAGTGTGAAGGATCTTAAAAATATTGTTTAAACTTTTTGTTCTTCATTAAAAGTCTCAGCTTTAGACAAAATCACCTGTTCACTATTTTTCTAATATTTAATAGTTGAAAATTAATTAAATGTTTATAGTAAATTTTTTCTTATTAGAACTCATCAGAATTAATGACAGCTAATATCTTTTTTCATTAGTATAAGAGTTTTCATTATCTTTGAATTTAAGAAGATTTGATAAATCTAGAAATAAATACGAAAGTGTTAGAATATGAAAAATGTAAGAAGTATCAAATTTTAAAAAAATTTAAGTAAGTAATCAAAGATTTTCTAAAGATTTAACTTTAAAAATAAGAAAAGATTTTAAATATAGAAAAAATAAAAAATAATAATCGTACTACAATTATGGTTCAAATCGATGCATCTCTCTCAGCCTATAGCAGCAAGGAAAAGAGGTATTACATGACAAACGCAAAAGTGACGATCCATTATCGACTTGAAATTTCGGGTGGTAAAGTGTATATGTGCTTACAATAAAATGTATGTTATATTTACATTATTATATTAAAGTGCGAATGATCTTTGAGAAATAATTTAAACTTTTTGCACTTTATTAAAAATTTTCGCACACGTGTGAGGCACATGCGGTTAAACTAGTTATATTAAAAGTACGAATGACCTTAGAAATATTGTTTGAATTTTTTGTCCTTCATTAATAGTTTCTGCTTTAGACAAAATCGTATTTTCACTATTTTTCTAATATTTAAGAGTTGAAAATTAATTAAATATTATTTTCCTATTAGAAGTCATCAAAATTAATGACAACTTATGCCTTTTTCATTAATTTAAGAATTCTAAATTAACTAAAGGTGATTTTAAGAAGATTAGACAAAATCGTCTTTTCACTATTTTTCTAATATTTAACATTTGAAAATTAATTAAATATTTATAGTAATTTTTTTCTTATTAGAAGTCATTAGAATTAATGACAGTTGATATCTTTTTCATTAGTTTGAAAATTTTTATTATCTTTGATTTTAAGAAGATTTGATAAATTTAGAAATAAATATAAAAGTGTTAGAATAAGAAAAAATGTAAGAAGTATCAAATTTTTAAAAATTTTAAGTAAATAATCAAAGATTTCCTACAGATTTAACTTTAAAAATAAGGAAAGATTTTAAATATAGAAAAATAAAAAAAAATGATCGTACTACAAATATGGTTCAAATCGATGCATCTCTCTTAGCCTATAGCAGCAAAGAAAAGAGGTACTACATGACAAACGCAAAAGTGACGATCCAGTATCAACTTGAAATTTTTTGTGGTAAAATATATAGTATAAACAACACAAATACCAATCATTTTAGAAGTAATTACACCCTTTCCCACTTTTTTTAATTACTTTACTCTCATATACATAAGATACGCGTCATATACATAGCATCCTATGTATATGTGGTTTTGTTATTACCGTTAAAAAAGAAAATAACGAATTCCCTTCCTTTCAGGACGCTATTAACTCAATCAATTAATTAAGTGGATTATTTCTTTCCTTAAATTATGTAACAACTTCTGAATTTCAAATTTTGAATCATACGAAAATCACACACAAAAAATAATCGAATCACTGATTAAAACAAATCATACGAAAATCACACACAAAAAATAATCGAATCACTGATTTGTTGATCGTTTTGAAGAAAAAAATTGAATTGCGGACAAATCGTTTTGAAAGTTTTCCCATTGTAAATTTTAATAATACTTTCAATCATTTCAGGAACGATGATCATGTTTCTCAGGTGAGTCTTGACAGGCTCTGGTTTTTCACCCGGTGGAGCCTCCCGTTTCTGCATAAAAATGCTTCTACGAGTAAGTGCAGGTGAAAAAGATATATCTTCCGAGAGAAAACAAATACACCGACAAGATATGGAGGCATATCGACAAAAATATTACTGAATAAACCATGAAACCATCTCACGTACATCCCCAGGATTGCAACCTTTTTCATGTGTTGATAAAAATGTTGATCATCTTTAATTCAAGTCACTTATCATCATTACAGAATATTTTAAACATGAGATCTTCTTACTAGTAGTGTTTCTAAACCAATCGTTGTCTACATGAGCAATCAATCATATACATGAATGAATATCGGTCAGGTTTTAGATTAAAAAGTTCAGTTGGGTACTATTCAGTCTAGTATGTTATCCTCAAGCCAACAACAACAGCATATCCAAAGGTTGATGAAGTTGTATATTCTAAACCAACTTATTTAGTATAAATTTAACACTACAATATTTCACCCTAAGTTGAGCATTTTCGATGAATTGCTGCCCCCGATGTACAAAAGACTTCCAGGAAGACCAAAGAAAGGGAGGAAGAAAAAATTCAGTGAAACACTTTCATCAAGCACAAACCGTTGCGGACTTTGCGAAAATGAAGGACACAATAGGCATTCCTGCAATTTCTTCCCAAAGGAGAACTAAGTTTTAGTTTCCATAAACTCTTGAAGTTTAATCACTTGATTATCGTTATCCGTTTTTTAGTAATTACTTCATTGAACAATTTTAGTTTGCTATTTAACACTGAGATAAATAAGAGTTTTCTTCAGTTTATCATTTTTTTATGTATTTTTTTTCTCATTTGTGTTGTGTATGTGTTTGCTGGGATAATAAGTTTACACTCATTTGTGTTTTGTATACTCAAATGCTATGATATGAAGACATATACACTCATTTAAAAGTATATACCGTGTAGTTATTTTTATTATATTGTTGGAAATTTTTTATTTATTTATGTATGTAAAGATGTAATCCTCTGTATATGTGGACCTATACACGCATACTAATGAACATCTAATAGATATAAGGGATACAATAATACTGTGCAAATAAACTATATACATAAATGCTATGTATATTAGACATATAAAAATGAATGTGTTATTAATATAGAAATACTATGCATATGATGACATATATACACAATCAAAATTATGCATTGCTGAACTTTTCCGAACTTATCGAAAACTATTTATCTGATTAGTCTTATCAACGTGTAAACATATGTATATGTCTGTATATACATACAAACAAAAAAATACAAAATTTATTTTGGAGAGACATTAATTCTATGTATATGTAGATTAGTTCATGCATTCAAATACATGAAAAAATCATGTACAAAATACAATAATCACGCCAAATATTTTTACCAATAATTCATAAACATAGGTTAAAAAGTGTTATAACATAATTGTAAAAACAAAACATCTAAATTAGTTTAAAATGCAACATTTCTAACAAATTCATATAAGTAAAATTTGTAAACAATAATCACCTGACAGCCTACCCAATGCTAACTATTGCCCTCTCGTCTGTAAGTGGGTGTGTTTTTTTACCTCGGTCTTGGAGGGTCTTCATCCTCACTAACATAACCCTTCTTTTCTTTCCGAAGATCATACTTTTGAAGGAGTGACGCGTATCCTATTCGAAGATATTTTGCTTCAAAACCAACTGAAGGGACGAACATTCTTTCACTTAGGTAGTCTGCCATGCATAAAAATAAATCTGTTATTTCTTATAACAGATCTTAAATAAATAGAGCATAAAAATTTATATAAAGATTACTTACAAGCTATCACATTCTTATTGCGTAATGTTTTTCACATACTCAAATGCAACGAAATGCAACTAGTCATTTTTTATCAACATTGTAATAACTATCGAAATACAACGAATGCACAGGACACTTTTTATCTGATATTTTATACTCTATTAGAAATGAAGAAGACATCATATGTGAGCCTATATGGTCAAAACATATACTGTACATAACAACTAGTCATTTCATTACACATCTAATAACATCTAACAATAGACTCATATATGGACAATACATTAAAAATAATGTATATAAACAAGGCATTTCATTACGCATCTAACAATATATCATAAGCCATGTATATGTTAGAAATATACATAGGTATTGTTCATAGCCTTAAACACATGGGATTATATGTAGATGTATTAAATATACATATGTAATATCCATTACCTCAAACACACAATACACAACAAAATACAAAACAGAACTCTTATGTATATGTTTTACATATACATATGTAATATCTATTACCTCAAACACACAGTACACAACAAAACACAAAACACAAAACAGAACTCATATGTATATGTTTTACATATACATATGTAATAACCAATGCCTCAAACACACAGTACATAAAAAAACATAAAAGATGATTTATGTATATGTTCAACAACATGAAAGAAATAATGTATATGTACAACACATACAAACTTACTAATAGATACAACCAGTAACCACATATGTAAATGAACTACAAATATCAATGTATTCAATCCAAAAGCATCAACAAATATATATATGCAAAATATATACAGAGAGTAATTTTGTATTTGCACATTCAGTTTCTACACATAACTTTCAACTTATGAAAAATCCCCCAAAACTTCATAATAACAATCATAGACGGTTAATTAACAGTTTTAAAAACTCCAATTACTTAAAAAAAAATACAATATACCCATAGCCAAAAAAATGATAATAAAGGAAATACCTTTGGTAAACGAGGTCGTTCATTGTCAGTTTTTTTTTTGGAATTTTCTTGAGGATTCTCCAATTTATTTTTTTGATTTTGAAGTTGATGCTTTGATAATCTTTTTCATCTTGACGGGGCCGTTATGATTTTTTGAGCTGTTTTCATCAAAGTTAGGTAAACGAAACCAACTACCGAATTTGTTGTTTCGGTATACTCTAATTGAGTTAATCCTAAACTAAACGAAGGAGAATCATCAATTAATTAAGTACTAAGTTGTTAATCTAGTACTTCAAATAGACGATTTAAAAAAAAAAGGATAATGCAGATAATCAAACTATAATTTTGTAAATTAGAAACCCAAAAAATTAGTTAATCAAAACATGCAACAATATCTTCATTGGAAAATTTCAAAAATTTCTACTATGTAATGAAAAAAATAATTTAATAATCCTCAGATCTTTAAAAATTGAGAATGTTAAAAGAAGATTTAGTTGAAATTGAAGAAGATTAAGTTGAAATTGAATACCCTTGACTAGGAGTTGGACTCAAACACGGTTGATTTCAAACTTGAAAATCGTCCCTTGATTGTAGCCTTATTTTTTGGGGAGAAATAGTGAAAGTAAAGGAGAAAGTGTGAAAGTAAAAATGAATTTCTATGTATATGTAATTTAGGAGAGAGAAAGTTAAAAAGTGGGATAAATGTATTATGTTTAGGGAGATGAAATTTTTTATAATAAATGAAACATAAGTCGTAGGTTTATGTAATTTTTAGAAATATATATGTGCTTACAATAAAATATATATTATATTTACGTTATTATATTAAAGTTTGAATGATCTTTGAAAAATAATTTAAACTTTTTGCACTTTATTAAAAATGTTCGCACACGTGTGAGCCACGCGTGGTTAAACTAGTTATGTTAAAAGTACGAAGGATCTTAGAAATATTGTTTGAACTTTTTGCCCTTCATTAATAGTTTCTGCTTTAGATAAAATTATCTTTTCACTATTTTTCTAACATTTAAGAGTTGAAAATTAATTAAATATTCTTTCCTTATTAGAAGTCATCAAAATTAATGACAACTTATACCATTTTCATTAATTTAAGAAGTCTAAATTAACTAAAGGTGATTTTAAAAAGATTTGAAAAATCTATAAATAAATATAAAAGTGTCAGATAAGAAAAATATAAAAAGTACCAAGTTTTTAAAAGTTTTAAGTAAGTAATTAAAGATTTCCTAAAGATTTAAATTTAAAAATAAAAAAAGATTTTAAATATAGAAAAAAGAAGAAGAAATAATCGTACTACAAATATTGTTATAATCGATACATCTCTCTTAGCCTCTAGCAGCAAAAAAAGAGGTATTGCATGACATACGCAAAAGTGACTATCCATTAACCGCTGAAATTTCTAGTGGTAATATATATATATATATATATATATATATATATATATATATATATTCATAGGAATTGTGGATCCATCAGTGAACCTATCCCACAACTCATAATCTTCTCCTTGGAGAAATATTTTCATTCTAGCTTTCCACCAAATAAAATGAGAGTCATCAAAGAGTGGAGATCGAGTGGTTGATTGTCCTTCGCAGTGACCAGTAGGTGGTGCGAAATTTTTCATGGTGATCTTATCTTAAGTGAAATTCTTATTTAAGATAACCTCACTCTTATATCAATTGATAGAGTACTAGACCTATTGATTTACTTATTTTAGCTTAATAGTTTTCTATCAATGAAATAGGTTGCCTAACATGTTTCAACAAAGCTAAAACAGTAATTAAATGAGATAATGATTTTCACATTAAAAACACCCGGCTCAAAAAGGTGTAAAAAAATTACGGCTTGTACCTCTACAGGATTTTACCCTAAACTTCACTAAATAACTTTGAGCCTTAGCAAACAGCAAATTATAAGACTTATGTAATTTAGAAATTATAAACTCTAATTCCTACTTCTATAAAACACACAAACCTCCCAAGGTATGTGTTCCTAAGTCTTCGAGTTCCTAAATTTGAAGACAATGATCCTAACTCAGTTTATACTTCACTGAGACTAGAATTAAATAAACATTACAACTTAAGAACCAAACCTAATACATAGAAATTACGACACCTTAATTTCTAAGTAATAGCATCAAGTTTAACTATGTGTTTCTGTTAGGTTGTGGAGCTTGATTAATACGTGACGTACTGCTATATATTAATGTTCACGCGGTTCAACCTCCACGGTGAGGTTGCCGGGGGGTGTGATTTTAGGCTGTACCTTTTATTCTCATTTTTCTATGTAATTGTACATACTCCGAGTCATTAATATAAATCGTCCATCTGCGTGGAGGTTACCCACGGGTGTTATCACGAAATTAATTCTCTCTCTCTCCTAAAGAACTCTCTTTCTAATTTTCTTCATCCTCTCCATAGATTTAGTATGTGTGAACTGCTAATCGATTCTAACAACTGGTATCAGAGCTTGGGATACTTATCACGATCACTGAAGATGGAAGGATCAAAGTTTGGAATCGAGAAGTTTGATAGATCCGATTTTAATTTCTGGAAGATGCAGATTGAAGACTATCTGTACCAGAAAGATCTTTACAAACCTTTGACCGGGGTAAAGTCGAAATCCATGAAGGAGAAGAACTAGAAGCTCAAGAATCGGCAGGCTCTAGGGTTGATTCGATTGACTTTATCGAGAAACATGACGTTCAATATCGTGAAGGAGAAAACCACATCTGATCTGTTGAAGGCACTATCAAATATGTACGAAAAGCCATTTGCGATGAACAAGGTATATTTGATGCGTAGATTGTTTAATTTACAGATTCCTGAGAATGGATCTATTGCTGATCATATAAATGAGTTCAATATGATTGTTATTCAACTGTGTTCTATGGATATTAATTTTGAAGATGAAATTAAAACACTGATTTTGATGTCATTTCTGCCCGAGTCTTGGGATACTGTTGTTGCTGCAATTAGTAGTTCCCGTGGAACTGAGAAACTGAAGTTTGATGAAATCTGAGATGTTGTTCTTAGTGAAAGCATTCACAAATGAGAAATTGGGAAGTCATCTGGTAGTGCTCTCAGTGTTGACCGAAGGGAGAGAGACCAATCGAGGGGTTAGAATACACATAGCAAATCGAAATCGAAGAATTGTGGAAAATCTCCACAAAAATCCAACGTGACATATTGGAATTGTGGAGAGAAAATATACTTTCAGACAGAGTGCAAAAAAACCAAGAAGAAGAAAAATCAGAAATCTGGATATGATAATGATTTTGTTAATTCAGCAGAAGCCATTGGGGATGCTCTAATACTTAGTATGGATAGCCTGATTGAATCCTGGATATTGGATTCTGGTGTATCTTTTCATTCATCTCCTAGCAAGAAATTCTTCCAAAACTTTAAGTCTAGAAAATTTGAAAAGGTGTATCTTGCTGACACCAAGCCATTGGCGATTGAAGGAAAGGGGGATGTCTGCATAAAAACTCCAGCAGGAAATTAGTGGACATTGGAGAATGTCAGATATATTCTTGGTCTCAAGAAGAATCTGTTCTTTGTTGGTCAGTTAGATAGCACAGGCTACGCAGCAGAGTTTAGAAAAGGTTTATGGAAGATTGTGAAGGGTTCTATGGTTGTAGCACGTGGCACAAAATCTGAAAATTCGTACACCACTACAAGGTGTATAAACATGGTTGTTGTTGCTGAGGGAGCTTCTGGTTCATGTCTGTGGAACAACAGACTTAGACTCATGAGTGCTAAAGGAATGAAGATGTTGGCTACAAAAGGAGCTTTAGAGGGGTTGTAATCTGTTGATATGGGTTTTTGTGAGAGTTGTGTTATGGGTAATAGAAACGAGTAAACTTCACGAAGACTGCAAGAGAGCAAAAGAAAGTATGGCTGGAAATGGTTCATACAGACATTTGGGGACCATCTCCTGTTTTATCACTTGGTGGATCCAGATTCTATGTCACCTTCATTGATGATTTCAGCAGGAAGGTATGGGTTTACTTCTTGAAACATAATTCAGATGTATTTTCTACTTTCAAGAGGTGGAAAGCTGAAGTTGAAAATCAGACTGGCTTGAAAATCAAATGCCTGAGGTCTGATAATAGAGGAGAATATGATAAGTTAGAATTCAAACAATTCTGTGCAGCTGAGGGAATCAGATTGATGAGGACAGTTCCCGAGAAGGCAAGGCAGAATGAAGTTGTTGAAAGGATGAACAGAATATTGAATGCGCGTGCAAGTAGCATGAGGATACACTGTGGGCTGACTAAGATATTTTGGGCAGATGCTGTGAGCACAACTGCATACTTGATCAACAGGGGACCATCAGTTCCTCTGGGGTTCAAGATTCCTGAAGAAGTATCGACAGGAAAAGAGCTCAAGTATTCTCACTTGAGAACTTTTGGTTGCACTGCTTATGTTCATGTTGATCCAGAGAAGAGAGATAAGCTTGATGCTAAAGCTATAAAGTGCTACTTTATAGGTTATGGTTCTGACATATTCAGGTACAGGTTTTGGGATGACAGAAATAAAAAGATCCTAAGACATTATGATATGACATTTGATAAAAATATCTTGTACAAGGACAGAGAGCAAAAGGTTCAAGAAACTACAAAGCAAGTGGGAGTTGAGCTTGAGTTGCCGAAGAGTACACCCAAAGATGTTACAGCAGATACTCAACAAACTCCAAAGACTGTCATTGAGGAACCAGAGGCGGAATAAGTGATACCTAAGCAGGTTGAGAGGAGATCATCCAGGACCATTAGAGCACTAGATAGGTATTCACCATCATTACATTATCTATTGCTAACTGATGAAGGGGAACCAGAGTCTGTTGCTAAGGCCCTGTAAGTGGAGGATTCAATCAAGTGGGAGCAATCCATGGATAATGAGATGAGCTCACTTGAGAAAAATAACACATGGATGTTGACTGAGTTACCTTCAAGGAAGATCTCCTTGTTGAACAAGTGGGTGTTCAGAATCAAGGCAGAACCAGATGGTAAAAGAAGGTTCAAGGCATGGTTAGTAGTTAAAGGATATTCAGAAAGAAAAGGTATTGATTATGCTGAAATATTTTTCTCCTGTTGTGAAATAAAATACTATCCGAATTATTGAGTATTGTTGCATCAAAGAATTTGCATCTTGAGCAAATGGATGTAAAGACTTTACATGGAGATTTGGATAAGGAAATCTATATGCAGCAACCAGAGGGGTTTGTAGTTCCAGGAAAGGAACACATAGTGTGCAATCTCAACAGGAGATAGTATGGGCTGAAGCAAGTACCTAGACAGTGGTACAAAAAGTTTGAATCATTTTATGAGAAAGAGTGGCTTCCGCAGGAGTGAAAAGAATCAATGTTGCTACTTCAAGAAATACACTGATTCTTATGTATTTTTACTCTTGTATGTGGATGATATGTTGATTGCAGGATCCAGTTTGAAGAAGATAAACTCTCTGAAGTCAAGTCTGTCTTCTGAGTTTGAGATGAAAAATTTAGGTGCAGGGAAGCAGATTCTTGGGATGAGGATTCTCGGGATAAATCTGCTGGCACTTTGAATCTATCCCAAGAGCAGTACGTTGAGAAGGTGCTGGACAGATTCAGAGTTAATGATGTTAAACCCAGGACTACTCCATTGACAAATCACACAAAATTGTCAAAGGAGCAGTTACTAAAGACAGCTCAGGAGCGGAAGCACATAGCACTTGTTCCATATGCCTCTGAGGTTGGGAGTTTGATGCATGCTACGATCTGCACTAGACCTGATATAGCACATGCAGTGGGAGTTGTTAGCAGGTACATGGCAAACCCCGAAAAAGAGCATTGGAAAGCTATGAAGTGGCTTCTAATATATCTGAAAGGTACATCCAGTACTTTACTTTGTTTTGACAATGGTGAAATGATTCTACAAGGTTTTATTGATGCTGATCTTGGTGGGAATGTGGACTCAAGCATGAGAGCTTTTAGATACATTTACATCATAGGTGGTACAGCAGTGAGTTGGATCTCCAGGCTTTATAAGTGCGTTTCTCTTTCATCTATTGAGGCTGAGTATGTGGCAATAGCTGAAGCTGGAAAAGAGATGATATGGCTGGCAGATTATCTGGAAGAACTGGGCAAGAAGCAGCTTAAGAAGATTCTTTACATAAATAGCCAGAGTGCCATACAGTTGGTGAAAAACCCGGTCTATTATTCGAAGATGAAGCATATTAGAAGACGGTACCATTTCACTCGCAGGACAGTGGAAGAAGGTGATATGTGTTTGGAAAAGATAAAGGGTGAAAAGAATCCAGCAGACATGTTGACAAAATGTGTTGATGTTGGTAAACTAAGGTTGTGCAAAACCTTAGTTGGTTTTCTGTAGTTGTGTCTACAGATGTTGCGGTGTGGCGAACATATTGATGATGGAGGAATATTTTTTATTTTTTTTGAGAATGTAATTCTTGGATGACAGAATCAGTTTCCAAGTGGGAGAATTGTTAGGTTGTGGAGCCTGATTAATAAGTGACGTACTGTTATATATTAATGTTCACGCGGTTCAACCTCCGTGGTGAGGTTGCCGGGGGGTGTGATTTTAGGCTGTACCTTTTATTCTCATTTCTTTGTGTAATTATACATACTCCGAGTCATTAATATAAATAGCACGTCCGTCGTGGAGGTTACCCACGGGTGTTACCACGAAATTAATTCTCTCTCTCTCCTAAAGAACTCTCTCTATAGTTTTCTTTATCCTCTTCACAGATTTAGTGTGTGTAAATTGCTAATCGGTCCTAACAGTTTCATCAAGCTGTGAAACTGCCAAGTCAATTTGTCAATTGCCTTTTTTCTTTGTAAGTGCGTAGTGACTGTGCAAGTCACTCCCTCTATTTAAACACATCTTTCCAAAAAGTCTTTCACTAGATGTGACTTTTATCTCAAGTGGAACTCTTGACTCTTCAGAGTTTGTTGTGAATTGGAAGTCCTTCTTCAAGTAAAACTCCTTCTTCATCTCAACCTCTCTCTTCTTCACGTGGTGTTTTCAAACTCAACTTCTTTCGAAGCACACGTGATAGTTAAGTAGAACTTATCCACTTTACCATTTTATCCACGCTTCTTTAATTCATCTCTCTTGTCTTCATACACCAGTGAACTTGTATTCTTAGACTCTGCATATCAGTTGACCATTTCAACTAATATGTTTCAGTTATCTTGTCAATCACCAAAACATTATATATCTCAACAGTGTAGAACATGGGAAGCCTTGTAAGGATACCAAGAATATCGTCCAAGTTCGATGTTAATTCTTCTAATCAGTGCAAGATCTCTACCTTTTACAAAGTAGGAATAAGGTTGCTCACACATCATTATTTTCGAACTTTAGTCTTTACTTATAAAATTACATTAAATACATTATTATCGATATAGCATAAAAAAACTTGAATTCAATAGTTATTTGTAAGATATTTTTAAAGACGGATCCTCCCATTCATTCATTTCTTCAATTGGTGATACTGCTAGAGATAAGAACTTTTTCTACAAGCCATAAAAGATGTGCGGCCCCAAGAAAGAAAGAAAATTAATAAAAGAGGATTATTTCTGTAGTGCTTTTCACTGACATAAAAGTGATTATGACTAATTGATTATCAACTTAGGCTGTGATGTATGGTTGAGATGCCTTCGTCTTAATGAGAAGTTTTGAGTTTTTGAATTAAAAAAATTATGTTGGTAGTATCATTTTTAGAAATGGGCTTTGTAATGCACGAATTCAAACTTACTTGGACTTTAATATGGATATCAAATATCGAATAAGACAATTCAATCCACTATCGGTCCTGCAGATGTACTCGACCTTCCGCCATTTTGGCCCCAACCGATCTTTCCATCCTTCTACGAGCTCTCACTATGCGTGAGGTCCGGAGAAGGACAAGACAACTTTATCTTGTATTTCTGCAAAAAGTTATTTTTATGACGTGAACTCATAACCTCATGACTACGTGACAACAACTTTATTAGTTATGCCGAAAATCCCCTTCAATACCATAGACTTAGTGGAAAACTAAAAATAAATAGTCATTATGATTTATTAAACTATACTTTAGTAGCAGTCACACTAAACCTTAAAACCAACAAATAGAATAATTGGACACAAACATGTAACATGTATTAATTACAAAAAAAAAAAAAAAAATTAACCAACAAGAATTCGACAACTTAGTATCACTTGATGTCTCATTTATGCATATATATTTGCTCCACTCTCCTCTCTACCTAAAATTGTACTCCAACAGATAGAACTTTCTTTATTAGGATCATTCAATCATTTACTATTGTTCAATAAAGGTTTGTTTCTCCTTATTTTTTTTTAAAGAAGATTGATAGTTTTTATCTTCATTTCTTGAAAATTTGCTTACTAGTGTGGCTAATATTTGGAACAATTGTCTGATCTGTGCTTTTGTGCTTAATTTGCAATATTTTTTTTCTGTTCTTGATGCTTCTAGGTTTATAGAATTGATCAAGAAGTACTCGCCATGATTCTAATCCAGAGTATGTTCCTATCCACCGAGTAAGTAAATAAGTATAAAAGAACGAAGTAATTTTTTACCGGAAATCTTAGTAGCTCAGTTAATTCGAGAGCTGATTTTTATCTCGATTTCCCACCTTGTAATTTCCTCCCCCGTTTCCCCTTCCCAAACACCATACGTAACTTTTTAAAAAATCTTTAATTTATGGTCAAGTTGTAAATTACTAAACTTAATTAGTTTTATGCTATTTTTCCAAGATTATGATCCTTTTTTGTATCATAAATTTCTCATATGCTGTTGTGAACACTAATCATTGTAAAATTAACAGGAAAATTATACTGTTTTAAGTTGGAAGAAAATTGAGGATTCTTGATTTTGGCTGCTGACAATTGTGGATATGGAAACTTTGTGTCCTACTTCTTTTGTACCAAATTCAAATTGGACTATGCAACAGAGCAAGAGTACTACAGAATGGACTAAAGAAGAGAACAAGAGATTTGAAAGTGCTCTTGCAATATACGACGAGACAACTCCAAATCGATGGTCTAAAGTAGCAGAAATTATCCCTGGGAAATCAGTTCTTGATGTGATGATGCAGTACAAAGAATTAGTTGCAGATGTTAGTGACATTGAGGCTGGTTTGGTCCCAAATCCGAGGCGTTTCGTGTCTTCTTTCGCGTTGGAATTTGCAGATCATCGCAAGATTCATACGTTTAGTAAGAGAGGCAAGTCTTATGATCAAGAAAGAAAGAAAGGTGTACCATGGACAGAGGAGGAACACAGGTTCATTCAATTTATAAGTACTTTTGAGTTTTTATGTTTGTTTCATGAACCTAATTAGTAGTGATGTTGCTCGAACTCTTCAAAAATGATGTTGTACCTGTGGGCTGTGTTGGATACTTTTGGAGGATCTAACATGCATCTGTCGGCATTTTTGAAGATTTCGACAAACATAAGTGATCAGCTATGTTGCTCGAACTCTTCAAAAATGATGATGTACTTGTGGGCTGTGTTGGATAATTTTGGAGGTTCTGACATGCATCTATTGGCATTTTTGAACATTTCGACAAACATAAGTGATCAGCACACAATATTTCTATATCTCCTCTGGCTTGATCTTGATATTAACATTAATGTTGTTGTTGCATTGTAGGCGATTCCTAATGGGGCTAGAGAAGTATGGCAAAGGAGATTGGAGGAACATATCGAGGAATTTCGTGATCTCTAAAACTCCAACACAAGTGGCTAGTCATGCTCAGAAGTACTACTTAAGACAACTTTCAGGAGAGAAAGAGAGAAAGAGACCTAGCATCCACGACATCACCACCGTCAATCTCACAAACAACGAGTTGCTCAACAACAACAACAAATTGATGTGTGAAGTGAAGTCTTATATGTCACCATTGCAGAGATCAACAAGCCCAGCAGACGTACTAATCGGCTGCTGGAACAACTCATTTGATGGAGACCTTATGGCATTTGGTCAATTTGTATGACAACTCGAGTCTATAGAACCAGAAAAATATAGACTGACTGACCGTGGTCAGTTCAGAGCCCTCTATCGTCCGTTGGAGGATGCTGAACTGACATTGCTAGTTGTATTTCGCAGCTCCATTGTTGATCAACTGAGGTTGAAAAAAAAAAGTGTCAATGTTGGACTTCGTTTGCTATCTTAGTGTATTAATGTAAATCTAGGCTTAATTAGTGTGGTATATCCCTAGTTTCTTTGTTGTGCTTTCAGGCATTACACATTTAAATCTTCAATCAAATTCTCATGAATCTATTTCTTTTTTTCATTTCATCATATTGGTGGTTGTTGTTGTTGATGCTCTCTTCTTCAACATCTTTAGCACGACTTCTTTGTTGCTGCATTTGCTTTACATAATTCATTTTTAATATGTTTAAGTTCACATGATAAGGGCAGACCATGTACACACCACCCTCCCCGATCCCCCTTGTGTAAGCCAAGGGTTTATCAGAAATATCCTTTCTACCTTCGCACGATAAGGGTAAGACCATGTACACACCACTCTCCCTAGACCCCCTTGTGTAAGCTGAAGGTTTATCAGAAATATCCTTTCTACCTACCTTCACATGATGACGGGTAAGACCGTCTACACGCCACCCTCTCCATATCCCACCTGTGTAAGCCAAGGGTTTATCAGAAATATCTTTTCTACCTTCACCAGATAGGGCTAAGACTGTGTATACACCACCCGTCCGAGATCCTGCTTATGAGATTACACTGTATATATTATTATCGTTGTGTTGTTTCATCTCATCAAGAATGGATGATGTCTATCGTGAAATCAATCATGTTTTGTTTATTATTTTCAGAAGTTTGGACTCCATTGAATTCCATTAGTGAACTGACGATAACTTGGACCAATATTTGCATATATAACCAATAGTAGTAGTGCCACTTTTACATTAGTGGCTTAGTGCAAAGTATTTTTCTTTTACAAAAAAGGAAAAGCTAACCTTTGTTAAAGATAACTGGACTTTCGAATTTAACTCAATCTCAAAAATTAGTTATAACAGTTAAAATTTAATGATTATATAAAGAGTCCAAACCTATTCTACAAATACATTCTTTTCTTTGATTATTATAAAAGAGTTTAGCTTCTATGCACCGATAAAACACAGTTTCTTTATTTCATTGGATTAATTTTTCCATAGTAATTCTAATTTATTAATATAAGAAGGCAGTAATTAGCCAGCTGAAGTTACTGTTTATTTTTTCTAAACGATATACATATTGATTATCTGCCTCTACAACCTGAGACAAGTTGATTTAGCTGATTTAGGCTGTGTCACTAAGCACTATTTGAAATCTGATTGGGAGGTTGTTCCTTTTCTTCTTCTTCTTTTCGTACTATTTTTGAGTTTTTTTTTTCCCTCTTTATTTGGGTTGAAATGAGGGGAATTGGACAAAATGGAGAAAATGGGGTGATTACAGGTCTGAACCATTCAATTATCTAATTTATATATATAATAGGTACGAAATGTATAAATAGTGTATATCTTTTTAAATAAAATATATATATACTATACATATAATATACATATCCATGCACGACATATATATTACAGACATATATGTTGTGTATTTTTTATCTTCTTAATAATAACTAGTTGACTGAACGAGATATAGATAAAGGGGCAGCTTCAACCACTAAAGTCTCGCACAAGATTCGAGGAAGAAACGAACTATAGAGATTTATTGTATGTTGTGTTACTTTGCATTGCTGCAAAAGATTGTCTTTACGATTTGAATTCATCACGAAAATTACATAGCAACAACTTTATTAGTTACTTCGAGGCGCCATTAGAACGAGATGGAGATAACTATCCCAAAGAAAAATATATGCAATTTGGGCAAGTTGAATGATGTTTGATCGTCATTGCTTATCTTTTCCAGGCTGGTGCTACTATACTGCTGAGTCTGCATTCCACTTATTTCAGAATCCTCCCCAACTCAAAAGATAATATATATATCCATGTGGGCATATTTTTAGAGGCTTTTGGAAAAAATTAATATTTTTCTAAAATAAGTAATATATGATGTTAAATTGAAATTGGGTATACAAAAGTTGAAGTCATGCTTGTACATCAAAACGCTGTTAAATATTTGTGAGTGAACTTGAAAAAAAAAAATATTAGAACTTGATTTTCAAACTTCAAATTCTACATTTTAAGTTTGAAGTAGAAATAATGAGTAATAAAAAATGAGGGAAAAGAAAAAGTAACTTCATCATGCAATGTAGGATTTACGGAGATTAGATTTGGTGCTTGCACCACAGAATGCAAGCAATTTTTATTTGATTTAAAAAAAAAAAAAAAATAAAAAAATAAACGTTCCATGACTTTTAGAAAATTTTGTAAGTTGAATGAGTTGAAGTGACAAATTAGTTTTGTGTTTTTTACAGAAAGAAATCATAAATTGAATGACGATTTGAAAATTTAAACCTAAAAATGTATTCAAACCGCTAACATCCGCCTCAAGGTAAATAACAAACATTATCTTCTAGTTGTTGGTGTTATTTTTATGTAGTTTTTTGTGTATATTGAGTGTATAAAAAAAATACATCATCATTAAACTTTAGTTTATAATAACATTTGGTTGCTACTTTTACCAGAATACCAATTACAGTAATATTCATGAAGAAATTTGCCAATAATTACCTATTAGAATGGGAAATGGATACCTATATACAATTCGCAAACATATTGTATGTAAAAATCATATTAGAAGATGAACAATTTCTTCCCGCAGCAGCGTTAAATCAAGAACAAAGAATAAACACTTACAATAAGAACGCTTTAGTGTGCCTCCACTTATCAAAAAAGCAAAACTAATGAATGCTTTCATCGTTTATCATAGGCTTTGACCTCTAGCCTTAAAATCGTACAACAACATGACAGTGTACTCCCACAAGTGAAACCTAGAGAGGGTAGAATGTACGCAGACCTTACCCCTACCTTAAAATCGAACAAGTGAAGACCAAATCATCAGTCCTACACCTCACAAATGTTACTTTAACCCAAAGCACAGAACAAGATGAGATCAACAAGTGTTAGATTACAGATAACCTGAGGGAAAGCAAATTTATTACAGGATACATGTCTAAAAGAAAAGATCAAAATCAATTTGGAACAAAAAAGAAAGAAAACTCTCATCAAGGAAAAAGGGAAGGAAAGGAAAGAGGCATACATATGGACAAGACACCTAAAAAGGAAGCAAATCGACCTGAAACAACTTCACTCAAGGAAAAGTTATATTTACAAACCTATTCAGCGAGAAGGTAAGTTGGGTCCAAAGGCCTGACAGTGTCTGGAAAATCTGTTCTTTGCCCGGCGAGTGAATAGTACGCAAGTATATGGGCTGGATGCTCGGACACTACAGCTTCTCCATTGTTTCCATCGTTAGTAACAACTCGTCTTGCAGGAATCAACTCAATATTCCAGAATGGGCGAGCCATCGCTAAGAGATCGCGACCAGCTGAGGATGCCCTGTATCCCTGCACCCAAAGGTACCTTAACGATTTTAGCTGCAAGGCAGCCAAAGCTAATGCACGTTCACTGAAACAGCAGCCTCGCACTTCTAGTTTTTGCAGGCTAGGACATCCTTTAGAGAACTCTAGAAGGCCGTGATCAGATTCACCAACATATCCCAGAAGCATCCATCTCACATTTGGGCTGTATTGCCCGACATAACTGAGACCTACATCAGTAAGTCCCCCAGGCCTGACATAGAGGGCAAACCTTCTAAGATTATGGCAACCTCTTAGTAAAGCACGGACACCATTATCAAGTGGCAGATCTGTTATTCTTTCTTCTCGGTCAAGCAAAACCAGCCGAAAATCAGACAGGTTTTTCAGATATCTACCAATAATTTCCAAGGCTTCATTAGTAATATCTGACACGTAGACAGCCATGTATTCTAGTTCAAGGCATCCCTTTGCCAAATCAATCAATCCACTGTGTGTAACCGCACCTTCTTCATCCTCCATCTCCTGATCATCAGCTCCTCTCTCAATCCTGAGCCGCTTTAACCTCTTACAGTACTGGCCAAGCACTTCCAATCCTCTATCCCCGACAACATTCCTTGTCTGTTTAAAAAATGCCAACAGAAAGAGAACTGCATTAGGTTATAAACTTCAGATAAAACTTCCCCTCTCATCTACAAATCTTCTTTTCACTCCAAATTCTGGAGTGGCATCCTATGTTGCTCGGACTCTTCAAAAATGTCAAACCTATGTGTGTTGAAGCCTTCAAAAGTAGTGCATTTCTGGAGGATCCGATATGGGTGCCGCAACATTTTTGGAGAGTCCGAGCAATATAGGAGGTACCTTTCAGATGCAGAAGCAAAAATGATAAAGCTGCCACTATACATGAATCCATGAATGCTCTCTGCAGAATCAGTCATTTCCACAATTGAAGTATCAACGTAGGCTCATTGATAGATAACAAATTGTGCAAGGATCAAAACTTTGACACGTGTTCTAGCGAAAAATATGTCACAAATATTTTTTTGTTAATGATAAGAGGCCTCACTCATCCTTAAAAGCTAGCTCATGGGGAAGGATTGACCAAGACCATATAAGGAGATCAATTACCCATCCCATGACTGATGTGTGGGACTTCTACCAGTTAATTCCATTAAACACTCAATTTCTGATATCAAAGTGATGCAATCACAATAAAAAGAGCTTAAGTGTTGGCACTATGCACCGATATAAGTGAACCCGTTAAATACAAATTGATACTGGCATAAAAAAAAGAGGGTGAGAAAAGCTTCTGAGACTTAACCTCAAGAATTTCCAAGTTGGGACACCTTTGCAGTAAGAAACAGTGGGCTGCTGTGTCAAGAAGGGCATAAAGAAGATCCAATTTCTTCACCCGAAATGTGATGGGAAAGAGAATGGACATCTCATTTTTCCCCAAGTATGTCAAGCCCAATTGGCATAATCTTGGAGGGAACACTACTGCAGCATATTTTCCTGCTTGCTCATTATAGCCATTTTCAGCAACATGTTCTGGTTGGTCATTAAATGCGCCACCACCAAACTCCTCCAATGCAGCTGCAGCTCTAAAGAAACCAAGAAGTTTCGTAATTTCAAACTCGCTAATTTTCATAGAGACGAGAGATTTACAATTTCTTGCTATCAATTCGAGATCTTCAGCCCTAACTTGCACAAGGTCTGTCATGTAAAAGTTCAAATTCTCAAGAACTGTGTTGTTCAATGCTAGTTCCTGTACCCATTCTCCATCTTTCTCAATTATAGAACTCTCTTCCATTAACAAAGTTCTTAAGTTCCTGCAGAATACAGACTACTTAAGAACCCATAGAGAAAAAATAGGCAACAGTATTCAATCGACTACTCAATTGTAGTAAAAATTCCCAAAAATTTTTTTTTGAGCAACACAAAACATAGCGAACTGTGCAAGAGATTCAAAATTGTCTTAAATAGTACAAACAAGTGCAGAAGTAATGACTTTATCGGAACCCTATCATGTCATATCAGTCCCATATAGGAGATTGTTCAGTGTATCAACTTCAACGTTAATCAAGTTCAATTATGAAAACTAACTTCCTATCAACTAAACAATATCATAGGTCCATCACACACTACGCTGCAGTGGTGATGGCTAAGTCATCATAGGACAATTAACCAAGTTAGACCTACAGCTTCACCAGAATAACAACGCTGTAGGCATATGCTGAGACAGCGCTCAGGAATGCACTCGCATCATCGCATAATGCGATGATGCGAAGTGAGGCAAGCCCCTCTCAATTCGTGTTGCTGATGCGAGCCAACCTTGCAGAAGCGGGTGCATCACACGAATATGCGGAAAACGAGCTGATGCGAGAAGCGAGCTGATGCGAGAAGCAAGCTGATGCGAGCGCATCATGTTGAATTTATTTTTAGGGTCAATTATAAATAAAGAAAAGAGTCTCTTCATGATGATAATGAAGAAATACAAGATTTGGAGATTCTTGATGAAGTAGATGAGCTTTAGAAGAAGAACTAGATATTGAAACATTATTAATTTAGATCTGGATTTTCTTCTTTTTCGGTTTGTTTGCTATTTTGTTGAACTGTTTTGCTATTGTGGTCTGTGTTGTTTTGCTGGTCTGTTTCGCAGTAGGTGTTTCGGTGATCAAACCTGTGATTTTGGTGTTTAATTTAAACTTCTGCTTGTATATGTTGTTTATATATATTGTCTTTATTGTTGATTATATAGTTATGGTCTTTTCGGTTCTGTCTTACTGTTTTGATGCTCTATTTAGTCTTTTTTCGTTTAAATTGCGTTTCCCTGCAGTGATCCGCTCATACCGCTTCACGCTTCGTGTAATGCGTCATGCGGAGTCTTGTCACTTTTGTCCGCATCACACTTCCCTGAACACTGTGTTGAGATCACTTGATCATCCCACAAAACAAAAACAGGCAACTTTTTTTTTTATAACAAAAGTACTAAGAGCATTTTAACTTTTTCACATTCATCAGCTTTACATTTGTCATGATCGATAACATCTGACCTGTTGTCTCCAACCCCCTTTCTTTATAATGATCAGTTGTCTACACCCTTTTTCTTTAATGACCAGTTGTCTCCACCTCACAAACTGACATTTCGTGAACAATTGGACAAGTCTGTACCTTAAGGGGTCGTTTGGTTTGAAAATGGCTATCCCGGGATAAAATAAAAGAACACATTTTCCTTTGTTTGGTTGGAAGGATTAATCCAACCCGGGATAACTTATCCCACCATTTTCCCCTTAGTCCCACCCCTCTTTTCCCCCTTTTAATGAAGGACCCTCGCCTCGCTTCCTATTCATTTGTGGGTCTGGACCCGATTTTGATTTTTTCAATTTCGAGAATCAACCAACGGAAAAATCCGTAGCCCAGGTGACTCACAGCCTCCCTCTCGCCCAAATAAATGAAAACTTATCCCATATACATGGAGGGATAAGTTATCCCGGGTAATCCCGGGATAACTAATCTCGGTATTAGTTATCCCGGGATAACCATTTTCAAACCAAATGACACCTAAGAGTATAACATGCTTAGTACCACTTGTGTCCTATTTTAGGTGAGCTAAGTCGACTCTAATGGTCAATTCACAAATTTATAGAGTGATATGTTGACCGCATTAGTTGAAACTTAGTAGGCATTTGCCCATGGATTCCAAATATTTTTCACTTTATTAGAATTTATTAAGTTGGAGTTGAATATAAAGTTGTGTTTGGTTATACTTTTTGCTAAAGAGAAAAGAGAGCACTTTATTTGGAATTTACAACGATGGAGTAGGAAAATAGGTTTGGGACACTTTTTCAAATTTGGAGTCCAGTGGTTTTAACCATACATTTATTTTGAATTAAAGTGAGAAGCTAATCCCCATACAAAATGAATATTTCTCATGGTAAAACGGCTTAGAAACCAATAGCAGGCACTTATAAACTAAAACCAAATGGGCTGTCCACAAGGTTTTAGTCTAATGGTAAAAGTGCATCATCACATGTTGTACGGTTAAGATGCATGTCACGGGTATAAGCCCTGGCGTAGACAAAATCCAGTTTTTAAGTGGAGAAGGATAATGGGAGGGCTCATTATCCACCTAGTTTCAGACAGTACGCCACTAACCCTTGAGAATTTCTAGATTATAAAAAAACAGACTAGAAACAAAAAGGTATCAATAAATTAAATTTAAAATCCACATAATGTTCAAAATCTACATATCTAGGATACTCTGATAAGAACGCGACGTGAAATAAGTACCTCGCATAATGCTCAAAATCTACATATCTAGGATACTCTGATCATCACTAATGCTTATTAGACTGAAAAAGAAACCAATTCTTTTACCGTCACAATTCTAGCAATCAGATATTCATGAACTAATGGAGTCCATCACCCTAAAAGCTGCTCTAAACATCAAAGTAACATGCTTGAGTTGCATAACTCTAGGCAAAGAATAAAACATTGACTGCAAGGGGGATTAAGAAAAGAACTTAGTTGCCCCACTATGTATATCAATAGCCTTTTCAGGCATTATGGTTCAATTTTCCATCTTTTTTACTTTTCCTAATCTATCAATTCTCTTGAATCTTCGCGGAAAATTAACTTTCAAAAAAGGATACAAACAACAACAGCTATGTCGCTAATCCAAACCAGTTTGGGACAGTTATATGAATCTTCAGTAACTACGTCACCTCATTTAGAGCTAGAGCAATCCAAAATTTGACCAATACAGAATGAAAGAAAGTTCACTAGAATTACCAATGGCCTTGACAACTCAAACCACCACAAATATCCAAAACTAGGATAGTTAAGAGCAAACATGACAATATAAATATTTAGAGCATAGTAGTGGAGCATTCTATCCCAACGAAGTCTTGGAAAACATAACACCTTTTTTTAGAAGTAGAAGCAATAAATTACAAGGAAAAAGAAAACTAGAAAAGGAGAAAAGAAATTGAAGACACAACTCAAAGAAATGGATAATAAGGATAGCTTCTTCATTTTTCCTCTTTCTTTTTTTTTTTGAAAAATGATGGTGTTTGAACCATCTTGTGCACAAACTACTGCAGCCCATTAGCACAGCTGTCAGGTAAACATAGCAGATAAGCTTATACTGAGCACGGGCTAATGTAGTTAACAAGCTATGGGCCAATCAAACACAACAATTTTGATATGGAGCTCAAATATATATGTAAAAGATCACCAAATTTCAACAAATGTTATATTTTGAAACCATAATCCAGAAGTGCAATTGGATTGGTAGTAAAAAAATTAAAGATTGAACCTGTCAGTATGCTAGCATTCGCCCAGAGATTTTGAGAGTATATTTTCAAAATTTATCTTCAAATATCAGTTTGGCTATAAAATTTGAATAAATTTTCAAACATTTTCAAGTTCCCAAAAATTGGACTCATGCAACTTCAAATTTTTCCAAGTAAAATGCAAAGTCCAAACACAACTTCAAGCACAAAAAATCACAACTTGGAAAACTCAAATTTTCAAATTTCAAGTTTCAACTTCAAAATCTGAGGCCAAATGAGAGCTACAAATCTAGGATCAATTTCAAGTGTTGTAACATGGAGTCAAACCTAGAATCTCCATTTTTTTCTCCTGCACCTCAACCAATGATTCATCCATCCCTTTGGATCTTAATTCAGGAAATTCTCATTGACAATAGTTAATTAAAGTGAATAAACTCACAATTGAACTGAAATCAGCTCAACTTGCAACAAATGAAATTTAACATATCAAATTTATACCTGCAGGAACGAGCAATATGCAGAAGACCATCAGTAGAGAATCCCGAACACTTATCAAGCTTCAAAACCTGAAGAACTTTACCACGACGAATCGCAAGCAATTCGAGATCCGAATCCCCAACAATCATCCTCCTAAAGTGAAGAGCTTTCAATCGACTAAACGACTTTGTAATTTCCACAACCCATGGAGTAACATACCCTCCCCAATCCTCAGGTATCAAATTAAACATAGCAGCTCTCGGTTTCCCCTTAAGTTTAACCGATTCAAGATGTGGAAACCTCCTTGATAACTGCTCCGGCTTCGCTGTGTAGCACAAAGCCATAGTTATATGCTTCCTCGTTATCGAATCGATCTGCCACCACCTCTTGCACACCAAAGACACCGCGTCTCTGTCACGTGATTCCTGTATATACGGAATCACGCACTCCCATACGGTGTCGTTCGTCGACGTACTCAATCGCGTTGAGCTACGGTCATCCATTAGAACCGTATACAATCTTAATTATTTCAATAGCAAGTACTAACAAATTACCATTACTACCAACAAGTTTGATACAGCTATAACTGAAAATTGAGATAACAAGGTAACAGTGAAGATGAAGAAGAAGAAGAAGAAGAAGAAGAAGAAGAAGAAGAAGAAGGAAATAGATTCAACGGAGAGATGTAGAGAGAGAAAGAAGATCGGACGGCGAGAGTTGTGGGATGAAGAAGATTTAGAGACCCTAAGAAAGTGGTCCAACTTGTTAAAATTTTATTTTATTCGGCTCTAACGTAAGAAATGCAGAAATGGACAATAAAAAGTTAATATATATTGAACCAAGAATATAGGCTGTGTAGCTTACTGATTGTTTTTTGTTTTTTCAATAGACGTTATATTTATTTGTGACAGATCTCAATTTTATTAAATTTATGCTTATTACTTTAATTTATATTTGTGTTTGATATATTTTATTATTATTTATGTTTGATTAATCAATACTTTTGAAAACTAGAGAAAATAATTTTCTTAATGATATTCTAATTTATTGACATTTTACATTAATTATGTCCTTGCATTTTTCGACACACTCGATCTTCATTCTTATCCTCATAAACTCACTCACGATATTTGTCTATATTTCATTAACACAAGCGTACTATTATCCACCAAGATTTCACCTAATGTTTGTTTCTATTAAAAATTGAATATAAAGATCTTATGATTCTCAACCCAATTTCACTGAAAATCACTAGTCATACTCTAAGATGCATTCTATATAAATATTTTTAATAATATTTTTTATATATGTATCGAACACAAGAATAATATAAGAAACTCACTTAACACATCCTAAAAGTAAAATGTTTACTAGTAACTCGTTAGGGTGGACGTATCCGCGTATATGATGAAAGAAGTCATGAATCGATTCTTATCTTCTTAATTGAGTTTGTGGCATCAAATTTACTTGATATAATTTACATCCCATACGTAATTTGTGATCCGATCTAAAACTTCAATAGAGAATAGAAAAATAATCTACTATCCTAACACAATTTTTTGTGATTAGCTTATCCATTTTGTGTTTGTAATGCATTGCAGTATAGTTTTACTTTTCAATGCAGCTACACTTGAGATGAGAGTTATCCGTACCTCTTCGACAGAAAATTATATTATATATATATAACTAAAATTATTATGTATATATATATATTAGATGTTGAATTCTCTTTGATTAATTCGTATATTCACTTGTAAACTTATTTAATGAACACTTTGCCTCCGCTTGAGCAATGTTTAAAGTTTAATTATTATCACATTAAATAGTTTGCCCCTTTCTTTCCCATTTTTCAACGCCACCTTATCTTATTTATTGTTTCTTCCCTTTTTTGTAATTACTCTTTAAAAATAAAATAAAAAATTGGGGTTAGGGGAAGGAAAATGTGGAAGGAGATTACAATATGGGGAATCGAATCCTCACCAACAAATTGAAAGTTCAGGTAACTAACCAATTAAGTTACTAAGATTCCTCTGTAAATACTCTTCCTTTGTGCCATCGTATATTTTCTCTCCTCTCCCCTTTCTTCTTATCAATTTTTTTTGGTTGGGTTTCGAATTGCTAATTTAATACTTCCTCCGCCTCAAGTTATCTGTTTTAAATTTTCTAATTTGATTTCTCATTTTATTTATCTTTTTTTATTAATCAAGAAGAGATAATTTTTTTCCATGTTTTACCTTTTGCATTAATTACTTTCTCGTCAAATTAAAATATAAATATTATTTAATAGGATTATTATGATAAACTAATCATGTTATTAATTATTTTTGTAATCAATGTATCATCTTAATTGGGACGGCGAGAATATGTATCTCCTATTTTGATTAAGTTTCCTTGTCATTTTGTACAGGTCTTTCTAGTCACTTCAATTTTTTTTATGATCATTTTTTTCCTCTTTTTAAAGTTTTAAATCCTAATACTTAGATCCTTTATTATCTCCTTTTTTTTATTTGTTTCAAAATAAGGGTTGTAATTTTGTAAACAAAACGTATCCAATTTAACAATTAGTTGAATATTCCTTTTTTTAAAGTAATAATCAAATATTTGTCCAAAAACATGGTGTTTATTATTAATTCAATACTACAATGCCTACAGTATATCTTAACATAAATTCTTACGAATCAAATCACCCTTTCGTCGAACTAATAAGTGAATGGTTAGAAACAAAAACAAACAATAAAAAAATATATACATGGATGGATCCAAATGCTACTGGTAATATAATTATTATTATGATTATAAAATAATGTACTATAAAAATTTAATGGTGGAGGATAGAGAGAGAAAGAAAGACGAAAAAGATGCGAATATAAGTTATTGCATGTGTCAATGTGTCACGCTGAGAAAGGTGATTATTTTTATGTAGCGGATTCACTTAAAACAACTGATTTGAGTGAAGGGAAAAAACTGTGGGTTTCATAGTTGTTTTTTCGATTTTCCATCCTATTTTGGGGGTTATTTGTTTTTTTGACTTTTTTTAGGTTGATTTTTTACCTTTATATTTTGAATAAAATAATATATTTCAAAGATATATATTTATATTTTTATATCACAATATCTGATAAATTTTCATGTTTTATTTATTACACTTATATTTACTATTTTATTGTCTGAATCGAGATCTATTGAAAACAGTCTATCTATCTCTTCGAAGGTAGTGATATGGACGTATATTTTTCATATGTTTGATTGTTCAAGGCAAAAGTTAAAGATCAAATCATTCAAAATGCTAAATAATAAAAAGGAAAAAGTACAACTTTTTTTTTTTTTTTTAATTTTGAGACTCTAAAACCCGAATTTTTTAGTTGAAATATTGAATATAGAGAAGCCTCAATTATCCCATAATAATCGATGTCGACGTGAATTACATGGTTGTGCCAAGTTTAAAATGGTAATTGTCATGGGGTGTGTTTGGTGTGATGGAAAATATTTTCTTGGAAAATAAGTTGGTTTTTTACTTATTTTCTCATATTTGGTTAGTGAGTGTAAATATTTTCCGAAAAATATTTTATGGTGTTTGGTTGGTGAGTAGAGACTATTTTTTAGAAAAATATTTTCTAGTGTTTGATTGATGAGTGAAAAAATATTTTTTTAGAAAATACTACTAACTGCTAACTAGTATATCAGTGCCTCTAGCAACTCAACAATTTGTAAGAATTAATTTAAGCATAACAAATAATATCAATATCGAATACTAAAATATTACAATCACTAAATTTAAGCAACTATTAATTAGCAAATATAGAAGACACTTTTTAATATTTTGTCTGGACAATCTCAAGATACTACAATCAATAGAAATATAACGGAGCGACAAGCTTATTCAACCTCGTGAAATAAGTTACATCGATGACAAAATGAAATATGCAATTATCAAAAGTAACATAGGTAAGTCTTCCTCTACGCATATGAAATAACAATACATTCAATGAACATTGGAAATGGGAAAAATTCGAGCTTCACTATTTTTTATTTCAAGCAGTGAAAAATTGAAGTAAAGAACAGTGAAAAATATTTTCAAGTAATATAAATTTTGAGAAATGTGAATTTTTTGAGTTATGTGAATATGAGTGTTGTTGGGGTGGGAAAGAGGGGTGGGGTAGGTCATAAGTTACATTTGTCATTTTCTGAAAAATGACTTCCCTTGGCCCATGAGGGAAGTCATTTTTCCTCAAATTGAGGAAAATGAGTTGTTGTGGAAAATGTTTTCCAAACATTTTATTGCAACCAAATAAGTGAAAATAGGAAAATATTTTTCAGAAAACATTTTCCATCATACCAAACACACCCATGGTGTCAAGGCCGCATGTCTAGCTGTATGAATATGGGTTTACATTGAAACTTCTGTTTGTCGAGGATATAAATTTAGTTAGGAAGGTGTGGCGAATACAAATTAGGATAAAAAATTATTAGTAGATAAGAATGTCTACTTGTTAGTAGGTAGGAGTATTGTCCGTACTAATAGTCATAGTTATGCGTTTGTAGTTTCTTGTTCTTGGTTATCCGTTGGTGCGGATAGATTGGTTATCTATAATTTATACTTATACTAGAGAAGCATGACCTGTGTCAGCACGGGCCCAGTGTTAAGATATTTTTACCATGTACAATAAGTTAAATTGATATTAATTCGAATTATGAATTATAAAACACGAATACATAAAACATATTAACAACTTGGTAGTATTTTTCACGGAGTCAAGTCTTACAAAATAATTATGTATAATTTACTCATATAAACAATAAAATTTGCTGTAGTTAAAAGTTTATATCTTTAATCATATGATTGAGATTTGCTACATTAAGTAGAAAATTTGAGATTAAAAATGATACATAAGACTTGAGAATAAGTGTTGAAAAAAAATAAAGGGTTATCTGGTCATTACATATTACATCACATGTGAATTGCAATTAATAACCCGCATTATATTTCCTTATTAAGCCGCCATAAACATCGTTTGCTTTTATTTTTTCCTTCTCTTTTATTTGTCACCTTGTTCTTTGAAGTTAAACTAAATTAATATTTTAAATTCAAGTTTTAAGTGTTTCAAAAATTATATAGAAAAGAAAACTATAAGTTACCATCTTTCATATTAATTTAAATTATTTGACTTTGAGAACACAATAAAATATACTTATATAGATATTTTATTGAACTTTTCTTTTGTATATGTTCCTTACATTGAAACGTGGAGTTTTTTGTTAGAGTGTAAAAAATAATGCTGATAGAATGTGTTAATAATGTTTGCATTAATAATACTTGTATTAGTAATATTGGTATTATTTATGCTAACATTTTTTATGCACTGTTTGATGTACTGTATTACAACTTGTATTTTCAATTTTGATATATTTAAACAAAAGCTAAAAAAAAAAGGTTGGATTGCGTATACATTATCCTAAGAGCCATCCGAAATCTAGTATGAGCTCAATATATTTTTTTTTGTCTCAATTTCTATGACACAAATTGAATTTAGATAATCAATCATATTTTTAATATGTTTTTAAATATTTTAAGTTGTTAATATTGTAATTTATAATATTTTTTATGTAATTTTTAAAGGTATAATTACATAACTTAGCCAATATTGACTCCTAATTATCTTAGTTAACTTAGTTTCAATTAATTATAATTCATAACCTCCTCTTGCCTATTAATTTTTCATAATTACAATTCATAGTTTCTCTCATGTATTTTTTCTTTTTCTCTATTTTCTGTTACTTTCCTTTTTTTTTTCTTTTTTCAGTTTTTCTTTCTTTTTTTCTTTTCCTTTTTTTTCGCTTTCTCTTTCTTTTCTTTTTTCAAATTTTTTGTTTTCTTTTTTTTTCTTTTGTATTTTTTTTTTGTCCTTTTTTTGTTTTTTTCTCTATTTTCTATTACTCTTTTTTTTTTTCAATTTTTTTTTTGTTGTCTTTTTTTCATTGTCTTTCCTTTTTTTTTTCTTTTTCGTTTTTTTCCTTCTTTTTTTCGTTTTCTCTTTCTTTTCCTTTTCCAAATTTTTCGTTTTCTTTTTTTCTTTTGTTTTTATTTTTTCTCCTTTTTTATTTTTTTCTCTATTTTCTATTACTCTTTTTTTTTTTTTTTTTTTTTTTTCTCCTTTTTTTTCTTTTTCTTTTCATTTGTGCGAACTAGCAAACATAAATACAAGTGCGAACTATAAAATATAAATATAAAGACAAATTATAACATACAAATACAAGTGAAAACTATTAAATACAAATACAAATGCGAACTATAACATATAGATATAAGTGTGAACTGTCATTTGTATTTTTTGATTATTGAAAAGGAACGATTGATTTTCTTTTTACGAATATTTATTTGTATTTATTTATACGAGTTGTATTTATTGATACAAATAAATATAATTCATTTTTTTATAAAAATACAATGTGTATTTGTATTTTTAAAATCGCTGGTTTCATTTGTTTGTAATTGTATTGTATCAAGTGATATTTATTTATTTACAAATACGAATAATAATTTTGACATACAAATACAAAACGGTACATTTGTATCAAATGATACATTACATATTTGTATATTTTAGAATAAAAAAAATATAATTAATACATTTACTTGTTTGTATACAAATACAAATGATAAATTATACATAATCACGGCTAAATACAATATGCAATCAACTTACAAATACAAATACAAAATAATTCTTTAAAAATGAAAAGACATCGATAAAAATAGAATACAAATATAAATATAATCTAAATATACAAACACAATAAAATCATAATACAAATATAATCCAATATAATATACAGTCAATTGTAAAATACAAATGCAAAACAGTTTTTTAAAATACAAGTGCGAATTATATAAAATATAAATGATGGTGCAAACTAACAAATACAAATACAGGTGCGAACTATAAAATATAAATGTAAACGCGAACTACAAAATACAAATACAAGCGCGAACTTTAAAATACAAATACAAATATAGTTGTATTAATGAATACAAAAATATAAATGACGGCGTGACTACAAATAGATAAACAATTATGGTATTTACGTTATCATCAATGACTTGTGCTCGAGTAGTTATACTTTTTAAAAATACAGAAAATATAAGATAGAACAAAAAAAATGATAAAGAAAATAATTACAAAAAAGAAAACAAAAAAAATAAAAAATAAAAAGAAAGAGAGATGGAAGAGAGAGAAAATATATAAAAAAACAAAAAAAATAAAAATAGGAAAAATTAGAAAAAATATGAAGAAAAAATGAGGAAAACACGAAAAATAAAAAATATAAAAAAAAATAAAAAGACAAAAAATGGTAGTGTTTTTGGCAAGACTAAATATATAGTGTATTTATGTTTTTATGAATACAAACCACTAAGTAAAAGTGAATACAATGGCTGTGAATCGAATACATTAGCTAAATGATACTGTATTTATATTTTATATAAATACAAACTATAGATAAAATCAAATACAGCAGGCGTAAATTGAATACAACAGCTATAAATGGTAATTATGTAAAATATGATTATGAAAGGTGAGTTTTCCAGCAAAATGTAGTTATTTTTGAAAGATCCCCATTTTTAAATAACATATGTTACTCTCTCCATTCAAACTTTTGTAACATTGATAGTCAATTGTATTTTAAAAATAATTTAAAATTTTAATTATTGTGATTTATAATATTTTTATTCTATTTCAATTTAAGTGAAACTGATACAATTCCGAGAGTCAATCAAATATTTATATCATTTAAAAATTTTTAAGTTGTTAATTATTATGATTTATAGTATTTTTAAAGTATTTTATATAAATATATAATAGATTAAATTATTTTTAGATATTTTAAATTTATAATTATTGTAATTTATAATATTATTTATATAATTTTCAAAAAATATACGCTACTCTCCTTGTCCAGAGTTTTGTGTCACTAACAGTCAATTATATTTTCTAAATAATTTAAATTTTTAATTATTGTGTAAAAAAATTTCTACTCCAATTTATGTGACATGATGCTTAGATGACCATAATAATTAATTAGAGGTGATATAGTAAAATCATGATTGAAACAGCGAAATAGACATGTCTTAAATGACTCACAACAACTAATTAGAATTGATATAGTAAAATTACTATAAAAGATATTTGTGAAAAAAAAGTAAGTGAAATCTCATTTAACACGTCAAGTTATTTTAAAACATCAAAAGTTAACTTATCATTTTATATCTATTTTATCTTTTTAATTAAATATTATTTATTTATTTATTTAATACTTAGATGGCTTATAATAATTAATTAGAGGTGATATTTAGTAAAACTATAATTAAAGCAGCTGATGCAGACATATCATAAATGTCTATTCTATTGTTTTATTAGATATTATTAATCTTTTAATATGTAGATAATTTATAATAATTACTTAGGAATTATATAGTAAAATTACTGAGTAAACAGCTGAAGCCTACAGATCGACGGAGAGCTGCGTTAAATACTTAGATGACTTATAATAATTAATTAGGGATTATATTCAGTAAAATTACGATTGAAGTATCTGAAATAGACATGTCATAAATGTCTATTTTACCTTTTATATTAAATATTATTAATTTTTTAATATATAAATAATTTATAATAATTCATTAAAAATGATGTAACAGAAAGTAAAATTATGACTGAAATAACTGAAATAGACATGTCATAAATGTCTATTTTTTTAAATTAAATATTATTATTTTTTTAATATATCAATGACTTATAATAATTAATTAGGGTAATATAATAAAATCACGATTGAATCAGTTGAAGAAGACAACATAAGCAGGCATATTGAAATTTTTTCTTCTATATATTAGAAAAAAAATAAATTAGGTGAAATTGTAGTAACAAATAAGAAAGAAAGTAAATTATATGTTTAATATGAAATTAAATAAAGAATATAATTTATTTAATTGTATCAATATTTTTTTTTTACAATAAATTATCATCTTACTAATCAATTTACTTAAATATAATATGTTTGAAATAATTTTATACATAAAAAAAGATATATAAAAATAAAAAATAAATGGAAGATAGAGGGGCCCATATATGTGGAAATATATGCAAAGCCACATGTGATGACATTATTGTAAATTTCTTACATGGTATTGTTGGTAATTAAAGAGAAAAGAATGTGCTTTTATTAAAAACTTTTAAGGAGATTAAAAAGACAAAGCACAAAAGATTATCAAATTGAGCTTAGAACTTATTTTAAAGACCTTACTACCCTCAATATTAAATTTAAAAATCAAAAACTCACATGTTGAAATCAAAAACTCACATGTTGAAACCACCTCTTCTAATATATGGAAATTTATAATATATTAAAAGTGTGAAGACCTTTAGAAAAGTGATTTGAACTTTTTACCCTCTATTAAAAATCTCCTTAATAGACAAAATTGTCTTTTCATTATTTTTTTAAAATTATTATTTAATTTTATTAGGCTAACTAATTTAATTTATGAGTCCTTTTAAATATAAGATTTATTAGGAATAGAATTAGTTTAGGTATTAAATTCATGTAATATTCTTCAATTTAGGTAAATTAATTTTCCTTATCTATTTTAACAAGGCATTAGTTGTTGTAATTTCTTTGTTTCATTGTTTTGAAAGTATAGTTATTTATATATATATACAACAATCAAAATAGCTAATTTATCCTTTATATATATATATATATATATATATATATAGGCCTGTGTTAAGCCAAGTATAAAAAATAATAATTTTAATTTAAAAATATAATTTGTATTATATATATTTTTTACTTTATAATAAGTATAATCTAATGATATGTTAAACAAACCATGTTGATAAGTTTTTATAATTATTAAAATTGTTAATCACATAATTGCATAATTTTAAATAAAATATTATTTGTGAGGAAGAAAGTATTACCAGAGAATTAGAATATATCAAAAGGTTACAAGTAACTCGATATTTATATAATGATATGATTTAAAATATTTAATAATTACGCTCGGTGAAGATCATAAATAGAAACATGTGGAGCACGTGCACTTGACTAGTCGTATTAGTGAGATTTATAAACGATGAACTGAAAACAAGGGTGAAAATGGAAATATGTAATCAAAAGACACTATTAATTGTCATGTGTAATGATTTTATTTCACAAAAAAATAAAATACCAAAAAACTCCTTGTGAGGACTACCAAAATCAAGATCCTCTCTTATATACAAGTATATAAGTATAATTGACTAACATGATATAAACATGCGGAGCACGTACATTTGAGTAGTAGTATTATATATCTCTATTGTTCTGTTAAAATCTTATGTCGTATTACTTCCGATTGTCTTTGGTACCTCGATTACATTTTGTTTCTAAATTATTTTTTATCTTCTGTCAAGGGTCTATATACCGAAAATATCTCTACCTTATCTCTAAGATAGTGATGTCGTATTATTTTAATGTTTGATATATTAAAATCAACCCTAATCTAGTTTTTTTTTTATCGTAAAACTTTAATGTAGCTAAACCAAGTATCTATGTTAAAATTAGTTACAAAGATGTGGAATATAGTTAATTAACTCAATTGATCTCAATTTTTGGAGTTTCGACATAGAGTGAGATATATGTATGAACATCATTAAAATAAAAAAAGGGAAAATGCATCGTTTCCACCCCAAACTATACTTGAAAAGTCGAAGCGACACCTAAACTATACTAGTGACCTATTACACACCTAAACTATAAAAAGGTGAAACTATTTACACCCTGTCAGGCTGCCACCACTTGCATATGGTGTAGTGTTTTACACGCACTGCCACGTCAGCACCACATTAGTAAAAAGTATCACTTTTTTATAGTTAAGGTGTGTAATAGGTCACTTATATAGTTTAGGTGTGGATTCGACTTTTCGACTATAGTTTGGGGTGGAAACGATGCTTTTTCCCTTAATGTTTTTAGCCGTTTACTTTTGTTATTTAATCGGCTGGACGCACCTAAAATAAGTGTGACGCGCGCCTTAGAATAGGGGTCCCGGAGAGGTAATAATATCACTTTTATATAGTTTAGGTGTGTAATAGGTCACTTATATAATTTAGGTGTGGCTTAGACTTTTCTTGTATAGTGTGGGGTGGAAATGATGTCTTTTCCCATAAAAAAAAATAAAAAATTGGACATATGTTTTCAAAAGTACAATGCCATAATGGTAAAAATCTAAATATTGAACCCCTTATACATTTTAAATTCACCCCCATTGTAATGTATGTCCCGTTTAAAATCTTAGATGTGCATCTGCGTAACATGCTTTTAATAGCAACAAACCATTACGATGACGATAAAAATGACAATTTTTTCTAGCCAGCCTCTTATCTAATCATCAAATTTTAAAAATAATAAAAGACAAAAATAATCTCTTTATCCATTGTTATTCGGGATAGCTCATTTGATTTGAAGGGTGGTTATTCACACAGATTTCTAGATTCAATCTCCCCTCAATATCTTGAGTCGAGCATGTCGCATAGAGCTTTTCTAGCGTGATTGTTATGAACCAATTGTCTCAAATTGAAAAAATAGAGAAATACTAAGGGGTTTATAGACCGAATGAGTTCTCCCACCTATCAGGTTAGTCTTTTGGGTTGGGCTCTCCCGTTTGGTTTATAACATTGATGATTTCATTGAAAATCTCACGCGTTGCGACGTGAACCACTTTGAGGTCCAGGCCACCACTCTAAGTCGCAGCTCCACGGGTGGATCGATCCTCATTGGTCACGGTTGGCACCCCCTCTTGGGTCCAGCCACCACTTCGAGTCACGGCCCAATGCGTGAGACTCTCAATGAAAGCACCAATGTTATAAACCAAACGGGAGAGCCCAATCCAAAAGACTAGCTTGATAGTTGAGAGAACTCATTTGACCTATAAACCCCTTAGCATTTCTCTATTTTTCCAATGTGGGACTATTGATTCAGAACAGTGATTTACATCCTTGTGTGATTTGCAAAGTTATTACACATTGGAGGGTTCACCCAGTGCGCATAAAATGCTCAACACATCAGAATGCTCACTCAAAAGGCAAAGGTTTGCTCACTCGAAGAACAAAAATTGTAGCGATTGCGGAGTATTCCGAGGTTCTCAAAAAAAAAAAATATCATTTCCATTAAAAAAAAATTATCAAGAATTTAATGGTCTATGTTTTGATGATGTAATTATTTACAAAATTAAGTCATTTACGCAGTATCAAATTTTATATATGTATTTCTCGTATTTTCTTATTTAATTTCTTAGGAGAGTTTTTTCTCACCATAATCCTAATATATAATAATAGTAAGATATCTGCTATATATAACAGGGTTAGATCAAATTAATGATAAAAATATTATTGCGATATAAGATGATGTTATTATATTCACGAATATTAGATTGTAAAAGGATCGGAGAAGAAGAAGATGAGAATTGGAGAGATGGTTTATGAATTGTTATAGTGGTTATATGCTTATTCGATATGTTGGAAATGTCATCATCATTGAACTACTAATAATCCGTGAAGGGTAGAAAAATGCTATGGAAAATGAATGGTCAAAGGTGTAAATCGTGTCTGATACTAAAAAAAGATATGATACTGAAAAGAAATATAGCTTCACGGGAGATAGAAATTATTTGTGAAGATATTTGAAAGTTTATGAATTCCTTTAAAGGTGTACATGCTATACATATTCTTAGTCAAGTTACATCTTTCGGTATAACACAAGGTTATTTGAATTTCTATTATACTAAATATGATAACACACAATTTAGTCAAATTACACGTTTCGATATAACATAAGGTTATTTAAATTTCTATTTTTTTAATTGAATTGTAACTGACATTGGTGTGTCATTTAACTCTTTGAGATCGTTTATGCATTAACATATAGGTAGGTTTTATGTTGTCAGAAAAAAAAAAAAAAAGATTGATGCTGATGATGCGTTTCCTTCGTGTCTATTTATTTGTCTTAATTATTATTTAGATAGTCAAATGATATTTTTCTTTGACCATAATTTTTTCAATACTTTTTAAATATTTTGAATTGTTAACTTTATTTTTTACTAATAAAAAAGGTAGTCTCTCTAGAAGTTTCCACCTTTTTGCTGTCTTGGTGACTCAAATTCAAACATCAATTATTACTTTTTACAATTAAAACAATCCTCCATTATTTTTTTAAATTGTCAATTATTATAACTTATAATACTTTCTATATATTCTAAATTCATAAATTTTATTTTAAAAAATTGAAAATATTATGCTGGAGTTCACATCAAACATCAATTAGTCTAACACAACTCTCGTACTTCAAAATCAAGTCAAATAAATCGAAATAGAGGGAGGTTTTTTAAAAACATAGTTGATATAGGTAACTTAAATCTCTTTTCTCATTAGTTATATTTTCATTTAAACCAATATTTCTGTATTTCTCATATATTCTTATTTCCTTGTGGTATTTTTTAACTTGGCAACCACCTTGTTTTTGTAAAAAGAACATTTTTAACTTTGAAGAGGCCTAGCCAAACAGGCTAAGAATAATTTACTTTTTTAAAATTAAACAATAATTATCCAAATAATTCATTAGATTTGCAAGAAAAATAATTAGTATGTGAAATGCTAGAAAAGAATAATTAGAATATGTTTTTTTTGTGGGGGCATTAGTGCTAGTAGTACTTGTACAGCCCATAATAATAATAATACAATAACGAATACATACTCTTAAAAAGAAAGAATCTTCCTACTTGAAAATATTCGTTGATTTTTGATTAATAATTACTACTATCCTTACCAAAAAATAAAAATAAAAATAGTTACTACTGTGAAAAGAAAAAAAAAATACCCTTGTTACTCTTGCAGAAAAAGGAAACAATAGTTAAACTATTGTGGAAGTGAGATTAAAAGGTTTTTAAATTAAGGAAATGCTTTCTCTTTCCATTATATTAAAACTAGATATGATCGACTTTTATTAATTCAGTTTAATAATAAGTAATGATCATATACTATAGAGTTGCCATATTTAAAAAATACGCATGGAGTATGATTATCTAGTTATATATCAAATGCTAGATAATGGAGTATATGCCACTTTTTTTATTTCAATCGATGTGACAACTATTTATATGATTTTTTATGTAATTTTAAAGTGACGTATGTTACCTCCCTCTATCCCAAAAATTTATATGACGTTGATAGAATTTGAAAAGTCAAATAAATTCTTTATATATTTTTTAAATATTTTAATTTGTTAATTTTATGACTTATATTACTTTTATGGAATTTTCAAATAATATATCCCAATTTGTATTACAGTGATAGAATTTCGAGTCAATCAAATTTTTATATGTGTTTTCAAATAATTTAAATTTCTGATTATTATAATTTATAATATTCTTTTACGCAATTTTCAAGTATATACCAGATTAAAAATAAAAAAAAGTATATGAAAACAAAAAATATAAAATTATAAAAATACTCTCGCCCACAAACAGACAGCTGAAATCAGACATCACAATCGTCAGTTGCATGCTTTAACTACCTGCTCACTCATTCTTATATATAGCATATGTATACAATATAGTATATACAACCTAGTATATGTGAACACCACATACTAAAATGTCTGTAATAGATTCCAAATTTAATCAATACTACGCCTACCATTATTAATGAATACTTTGAATATGACATACTCTACTAGTAATCTACTACCAGAAAAATTAATTGATAATTGAACCCCTCCTAAAAGTTTTTGAGGTCTCAACCTCCACAAAAATAGGGGCAAGTATTTGGATTTTGGACATTTTGAATTGAATATACAAATTTTGACCTTTGGATTTGGATGGATTCGATTTTCTTAAGTTTGATTTTTAATCAATTGGTTTGTTTATTTCGGATTTCAGATTATAAACCAATAAATTGAGTTTTTTTTTTTCTCTTCAAAAACTATTTTTTAGCTGCTGAAATACACTTTTTTGCTACTATTAAAAGAAGATTATTTCTTTTCTAAAAACTTAACCGAACACCTTAGCTATCTAGACTTTTTTTTTTTTTTTTTTTGAATTTAAGTTTTGTGTATTGTATCAGAAGTTGGTGATATAGAATGATCAGAAGACGTTCAAAATATTTTACATTATCAGATAAACTTAATCTAATATGGTAGGCTACCCAATTTTTATATTAAATTTTTATATAAAAATTTGGATAAGATGCAACATCAAATTAAGTTTACTTGATAGTAGCTTAAACTCTTTTTTCTTTTCTTCTAAAGAATATACACTTTTAACTTCTCATTTATCAAACATGTATAAGTCAAATCATGCTCGTAGAATCATTAAGCTTTTTATCCTATTAAAGAAAATACGCTTATATGTATGGGAGAATAAAATAATAAAATAAAAGAAATACATTTGACTTTTCAAATGATAAAATTAAATTAGAAGAATACGATTCTGATCTTGTAGCATCTAGTGGCTTCTTGAATGTTGAGTACCTTGGAAGAATTGTTTTTTTTTTGGTCATTTATATATATATTTTAAATTTTATAACTTTGTTCACGAGAGATCTTATTTTTACACATAAGGAGGAGGTTATGAGTTCAAGTCGTGGAAATAGTTTCTGACAGAAAAACAAAATATGACTGTGTACAATAGACTTTTGGAAATCGATCCTTTCATGAACTTTGCACATAGCCGAAGTTTTAGTGCACCAAACCGTCCAAAGAGATTTGAAAAAAATAAGAAAAACTTTCTTGTATTTATTTTATCAGTGGCCAAGATAAATTGATTCCTCGAGTGTGTTTAGTGATGAGCCCTCAGCAAAATAAATTGAGTTTTAAAATTTAAGACTAATTATCTAGGTGCACCCTATCTCGTTTAATTCAACTTTTTAGTAGAGGTAAACCTATAGACATGAAATAAAGAGAAGAGTGGTCCTTGCGTACAATTAAAAGGAACAAGATCACCCTATTAATATTGGCTGCATCGACCATCGAAATATGTGGTGCAACAGATAAAGTAGTTTTTTTTTTTTTAACTAGAGGTCTTAATTTTGAGTCTTGTTCAGAGAATTATTTTATAAGGTGTACTTCATTTGAATGGATCCTACACATCACGACTTTAAATTAATCGAACTAACATGCAGATATATAACATTAAATGAGAAAATTCAAAAAAGGAAGCATTGATTGCATCGTGCGGAGGAAAGGAATACATTCTTGTTATTGATTGGTTCACTCAATATATGATTGACTGAAAATTACTGAATTCATGTGAATTTAGTGAAAATTACTGAATTCATATAAATCTGTTACTGTTCTTAAAATTTGACTTTGAGCTTGTAATATTTCTTGCATTAGCTAACAATTATGGATTATCTAATTGTGCATGACCATGTCCAATTATGACTAATCAAACTAGCTGGTGATTAGTGGGATGAAATATAGAAGCTAATCCCTCTACCACCCACCCCTAATCCTAGATTAATGTGAATGCCCATTATATTCCATTTTTCTCAACTGAAAAATATATTTTTATTCCAGTAATGACAATGCATGATGGCATAAAAAACAATTAAACGATCTCAAGTGGGGTCTTACTAGTGCCTTTGTCTTTAATGTTACTATAAATTAGAAGAGGCTACTATAGTTTAATGAATAGCTTAACTTTATGGCTGATTAATTAATAATGCACTCTTATGTGGACTTTAATTACTATAATTAGTTGAAATGGTCCATCTAAGTTAATAAAGCCATTAACTTAGTGGAGGCACTTTGTTCTCATTCGGAGTCTGATATTTGAATTAGGACGGTCCTCATTTTCAGAGGCAACTTTCCTCATATAATTTTTTTCATTTTCAAAAATTAGAACTCAAAATGTTTTACTAAGAATAAAGGAATTACAAGTTATTTCATCTCAATCCATGCTGATATAGGTTTTTTCACATAATCACACGGTTTTAATTTAAAAAAAAGTCAATTATAATTGAATTTTTAAATCTTTAATTTACTGAAATATGTATTTTTAGTTTGGCGCCCCTTTATACAAAAAAAAAAAAAATGTAACTTCTAGATTATTTTTCTAACTATATTGTTCTCTATTATGAAGTAATAATAGAGACATAATACAAATTTAAAGAATACATCTATAATTAAATAATTTAGCACTTAATAATTCATTAAAGTTATGAAAATCCACGGTGAGTTAGATCAAAAGTGTACATATCAACTACTTGAAAGTTAAATAAATGTACTTAACCAGAAACAACAAAAAGTCAAATCAAAATTCATCAATATTTGATGGACTAAATTATTAATATCTCAATTTTAAAAGACTTTTCACTTAATATTCAACAAAATGCCAAATCAAAATTCATCAATATTTGATGGAGTAAAATTATTAATTTCCCAATCTTAAAAGACTTTTCACTTAACATTCAACAAAAATTCAAACCAAAATTCATCAATATTTGATGGATTAAAATTATTAATTTTCCTATCTTAAAAGACTTTTCACTTAACATTCAACAAAAAGTCAAATAAAAATCCATCATATTTTGATGGACTAAAATTGTTAATTCCCAATCTTAAAAGACTTTTCATTTAACATTCACGATGGATTAGATTTTACGTAATAGATACATCTACATCCATCATTTTCATCTCGAATGTACATATGTTCATGAAAGAAAAATTAACAAATATGTGTTGGCTATAACCAAATTTAACTGATGATTTTGATGAGAAAATTACATTATATAGTTGTTCATCAAAATAATAATCAGGAAATATATGTATTTTGTAAATTATTTTGTGGTATACATAAATTAATATTTTTTAATCTATAATCTATCTATATCTATATCTATATCGATAATATATTAAAAGTGTGAAGGGCCTTAAAAATGTCGTTTGAACTTTTTGCCCTTGATTAAAAGTTTTTGCTTTAGATAAAATCGTCTTTTCACTATTTTTTCTAATATTTAATAGTTGAAAATTAATTAAATATATTTATGGTTTCCTAATATTTAATAGTTGAAAATTAATTAAATATATTTATGGTTTCCTAATATTTAATAGTTGAAAATTAATTAAATATATTTATGGTAAAACCTTTCCTTATTAGAAGTCATCGGAATTAAGGACAATTAATATTTTTTCATTAGTTTAAGAATTCTAACTCAACTAAATTTGATTTTAAGAAGATTTTAGAATTCTATAAATCTACATCTACATCTACTATATATTAAATCTATTAACCACTTGAAACTTCTGATGGTAAAATATATGTGTTTACAATAAAATATATGTTTTGAACTTTTTGCACCTCATTAAAACCCTTCATAATAGATAAAATCGTCTAATTTTAAATAATCAAAAGTTATACGTGCGAGGCACGTGCGACTAAATTAGTGCATAAAATAATATATATCTTCTTTTAGATGTTTGTGAAAGAATTGAAAGAAATTAAATGAATTGCAGAAAAATAAGATAAAGAATTTGCGAAAAATTTATTGTCCTTTTCTTGATTGATTGATTTTCTATACAATGTTTTGTATAAATACAAGTAAGCAAAAGAGAAATAAACCCAAACACCTAAAGACTCCTAATAAGTTAAAGAATAATACACTCCTAAATAAGATAGGATACTAGCCTAAATAAGTATACCAAAAATATTTATCTGGGGTATACAAAAGGAATAAAATAATATATACAATGATTTCCTGCTGATTTGGGCGATATTAACACGTTAAGGCAAGTCCAAATCATGTAATGAAGATGCGATTATAATATAGCAATCAGATGAAACAGGTGAACCAATCTGGTCCAATGAACAAAGTACAACATTAACTCAAAACCACCCCACAAGTTGGAGGGGACGAATGGACACCTAACTTGCCCAAAACACTGTGATGAAGAGGATCGGTGAGTGATTTTGTGAATATATCATCTAACTGAGAGTAAGATGGAACAAGTGAAAGTGAAATAAGTCCATCCAAAAAATTTTGTCGAACGAAATGACAACAATCTCAACATGCTTTGTTCTCTCATGAAACACAAGTTTCTTAGCAATATATATTGTTGCCTGACTATCTGAATGAAGAGGCACATTCAATGATATTGAAATTGAGAGATCTTTGAAGAGATGAATTAACCATGTGAGCTCGGTAACCACACTCCTTATAGAATGATACTCAACTTCGACCGAACTAAGAGAAATAGATGTTTGATTCTTTGACTTCCAAGAGATTGGAAAGCCCCCAAGTGATATATAAAATCCACTAACGAATTTCTTGAATTTGGACATGTTCTCTAATCCGAATCACAAAAGGCAAGCAACTCAAAAGAAGAAAAGACATTGAGAAAAAAAGGCTCAAACATGATTCCTTAGACAAGTAACGAAGAACACATAATATGACAGTGAGATGAGGTACATGAGGATCTTACATGAATTGGCTAAGATGCTGAACAATGAAAGCAAGATCCGGCCTTGTGTGAGTAAGATAATTTAACTTATCAAGAAGATGTCTACATCAGTGGGATTAGGAATAACATCCCCATTATTTAAACTTAGCTTTACTGTAGAATCAAGAGGAGATAAAACAGATGACAAATATGTGACATCGAATTCTTTGAGAAGATCAATCATAAATGTTCATTGTGAAAGAATAATGCCATGAGGTTCTCTCAATACCTCCATGCCTAAGAAAAAAATGTAAATCTCCCAAATCCTTGATTCTAAAATCCTCATGTAGAAATAACTTTAATGCATGCAACTCAACATTATCATTTCCTGTCAAAACAATGTCACCGATATATACTGCTACTATTGAAATAAAGGAGTCAGACTCTTGACAAATAGAGAATAATCATTAAGAGAATGAGTAAACACTTTAAATTAAGAGCAGTCGTAAGTCTTGAGTACCATTGCCTAGAGGCTTAACGAAATCCATATATAAACTTTTAAGCTTGCAAATATGAGATGGTGATCATGGAACTATTTTATCAGGGAACTTCATGTATAATTCCTCATGAAGATCTCCATGTAAAAATACATTATTAACATTCAATTGATAGAGCCCCCAACCTTTTTTTACTGCTGTAGCTAAAAGACATCGGATAGTAGTTATTTTGACAATTAGAGAAAAAATTTCATTAAAATCAATATCTTCCCTTTAAATGTCTCCTCTAATCACTAACTTAGCTTTTAACCTTTTAATATTGCCATCACTACATTGTTTGACTTTATAAATTCACTTACAAGGTAAAGCCTTTTTACCGGGGGGTAGTTGGACCATGTTTCAAGTGTTGTTCTACTCAAGAGCCTGAAGCTCTTTCTTCATAGCTTCTTTTCAATTTTTGTGCAACACAACTTGATTATAATTGACATATTCTTGAATATTAGACAAGAAATTCAGCATATGTTGATTATTGAAACATAAAGTTATGATAGAAAAAGAGACCGGTGAGATAGGAGATGAGAAGTAAGAAGAGCTAACATTTTCCAGGTGCACAAAATTGCAAATATAATCTTTTAGATGACTAAGAATTTTGTGTTCCCGAGTTGACCTCCTAAGTGAGGAAATATTATTTATGGGGGAAACAGGTGAATGTACCTGATCCATGATAGCAGAAGGAACATAAGATTGTATCTGGTGTGTGACAGTAGAAGAAAGAGAAGGTTGTACCTGGTCCACAATGATAGATGCAAGAGGTAAAGTAGAAGTGATAACCGAGGGAGATGAGATGCTCTGATTAGTGTCAACATTATCATCAGAATCAACAGTTGAAATTGATGCATGGACTGAAAAGTAAGAAACATTAGATTTAGAAGAAGCAAAAGAAAAAATATTTTCATGAAACACAACATCTTTAGAAACTATGATTTTCTTAGTATAAAGAAATAAAATTTTATAACCTTTCTTTCCATATGGATATCCTAAAAAGACACATACAATGGTTCTTGATGCCAACTTAGATGTGTGAGAGGATAGAGTAAAAACAAAACATCGACATCCGAAAAATTTGAGATTAGAATAATTAGGTATGGTCTTAAAAAGGACTTCAAAAGGAGTTTTACCATGAAGGATTTTTGCAGAAAATCTACTGATTAGATATGTTGCAGTCAAAAGACATTTACTCCAATATTGAATAAGTAGATGTGACTGGTACAAAAGAGCCCTAGATGTTTCTAGCAAATGACTATATTTTCTTTCAACCACACTATTTTGTTATGGAGTAGACACATATGAGGTTTGATGTTGAATCCCTTTAGAAATGAAATATTCTAAATGTGTTGGGCCACTTCCTAACTCAAAAGCATTATTAGATCTTACTATTTTGACCTTGGTTTGAAATTGTCTTTCGACCATAGCTAAGAAAGAATTGAGGATTGTGAAAGCATTTGATTTATTGATTAAAAGAAAAGTCCATGTTCCTCTACTAAAATCATCCACAATGGTAAGAAAGAATTTATACCCATCATGTGTTGGCTCTTTATACGGTCCCCAAGTGTCAATATGTATTAATTCAAAAATACCTTTTGGTGAGATGTTGCTTGTTGAAAAAGGTAGTTGGCTTGTCTTGCCATTGGACAAATCACACATGGAGTGTCAAAATATTGACTAGAAGAAATTGAATGAAAAGAAACGTTTTTCATATTATTCAACGGCATGTACCACAATTTCTCTTTTATTTTGGAATCAAACAAGGCAAAACATGAACGAGAAACTGAATTAGAACTAAAAGTCATATTATAAGAAACTGAATTGAAACCTAAACTAGGACTTGAGATTTTATTAACTTAAGCATTTTGAAGAGTATCTAACTGGGTTGATTTGAGTATGTAGAGTCCTTCTTTTTCTCTACCAATTTTCAATGGGCTCTTCAGAAAAGGGCCCTGAAACATAAAACAAGAAGTAGGAGATTATAACACATAATTGTTGAGTTGTCTACACAAATTTTGTACAGACAAGAGATTGTACTTGAAAGAAAGTATATATAAAACATTCTCTAAGGCAAGATTTGGTAATGCCCAAACTGTTCCTGAACGAGTTATCCTTACTTTGTATGAATTGGGAAGATTCACAATGAGTACTCTAGGCAAAGCCTTAAAATTCAAAAGAATTGATTTATTGTGAGTCATATGCTGAGTAGCTCCACTATCTAATATCCAAGAATTATTATCAATGTTTACTAGGTGTGCATAAGAATTGAAAAACTTAATTTACCTACAATCCTCACATTGTCAGAAGCTTGAGGAGTATTTTCACCTTGTTTTGTAATATTTAGTTGTTGAAGAAGCTGTCATGCCTCAATTTCTTGAGTCATGGACTTGATGTTTGAAACACTATAGTCCACCCGTTTCTTAGCACTGTCAAAACTGTTGTTGACTTGAACGTTTTCTTGAATTTTTTTCTGCTTTATAAATTTAAAATTAACCAAAAATCAATGAATTCTGTAACATTTACCCACTGTATGACCTGATTTCTTATCGCAAGAACAAATTAAATTATTATGGGTATTGAACATGATGAAAAATTTGAGATAAGATGATTGAGATTGAGAAACAAAGATGAGAATTTGAGACAAGGTGATTGAATCAACCTTACTCTGATACCATGTAATAATTGAAAGGAATTAAATGAATTGCGGAAAAGAAAGACATAGAATTTCTGGAAGATTTCTCCTCTTTTTTTTTTGTTTGATCGATCTTCTGTACAATGTTTGATATGTATAAGTAAACAAAAGATAGACAAATCCGAACACCTAAGAGCTCTTAAATAAGGTAAAGAATAATACACTCCTAAATAAGTTAGGATACTAGCCTAAATAAGGATACACAAAATATTTATTTAGGGTGTACAAAAAAAATAAAATAAAAAAGAATAAAATAATATATACAATAATATCCTGTTGATTTGGACGAAGTCAACAAGTTAAGGAAAGTTCAAGTCATATACTGAGCAGGAGATTGTAATATAACAATCAGGTGAACTAATTCGGTCCAATGAATAAATTACAGAATTATCTTAATAATTTGAGTAGCGAAGATAATTAATCTAAGTGACGGGTCAAATATATAACCTTTCCTAATTATGTTGAAGTTCGTTATCAAATTAATAGCATATTTTATTGATTAGAAAGGGGTAATTATTCTTAATAAAGACTAATGATCAAAATGCACTCACTAGTAGTTATTTTCCTCACTTGAAGTGGAAGTTTTTGGTCAAAAAAGGTGTTGGCTTTCTCATGATTAAGAATGATTTATTGTCTAAAAAAAAAAAAAAACTCCTCCAATAGAAAAAATCAACTAGTCTTGAAATAGGAGCAATTGTCCACTTTGCACTCCCATTATTTGCTTCTTTTTTTTTTTTTACTAATTTGTATTGATTATGAAGTTTGATTAATTTAAATAAATATTAAAATTTCACTTAATTCAGAAGTAAATGTGTAATGAACACAGATAGCTCAGAGGTTGGCCAAGCTGATGCGTATGGGGCTAAATCACAAAATGGCTCAAGAATTAAACAATCCAACAATAGATTTGCTTGAGCTACATGTTGAGTAGAGATAAGAAGATTGACGTCTGCAGTTTTGAAATTATAAGCAAAAAAATTTCATGAATTGATAGAGTTAGCGGTACAACAGACAATACTACCTATACATACTAAAAAAAATGTTTGTTTCTCTTTCTTCTTTCTAAAGTCTAAGCCCCTCATCCTTCATTTTTAGTTACTTTTTATTTTAGTATTTTCTTTTGTAATTTAATAGTTTAAGTCTTGTCAATGTAAGTTGGTTATCATTAATTTCATAATACTTGAGTATTTTGTTGAGAATTCTATTTTGCTGCAAAATCATTCTCTACTGAAGGCAATTTTAGTTTTAAAGCTTCAATTTATCCTAATTGTCCTATAGGCTATATCCTATTAGTTTCTTTAATTTATAAACTCAACTTTAGGTTTTATTTTATAATGAGTAAACTGAAATTTATATATATATATATATATATATATATATATGTACGAATATATCCCTGAACTATGGTAAATGGTATGCATATGTCCCTCATTATACTTTGAGTACGTTTATACCCTTGCCATTAATAATTTGGTGCGAAAATACCCTTGACTCTAACAGCTTTCCACGTGTCAAAATCCTAACGATTGAACCTTTTTTTTAAAAAAAATTTATTAACCTAAATAATTAAATTATCCTAAATCAAATTTCTACACCCGACTCAAATCCGACCCAATGCCATGGAACAATCAACACACACTGAATACATCCACAAAGGCAAAAGATAAAAAGTAATAACAGAGAAAAATGACGAAGGGAGAATAGAAGCAAAAATAGAGGAGGAGAGATTTAGGGAGATAGAGAGAAAGAAATGGAGAAGAGAGAGAGAGAGATCGGAGAAGAAAAAGCAGCTTTCTCCGACGGAATTTCGCCGAAAATACCATCTCCGACCGAACCCAGCAAAAACCAGTCGAATAAGATCACTATTTGTCGATTTCGGCGATAATTCGCCGGAAATCGCTACAGTTCATGTCTTAAATAGAAAATCTCATCTACTCCGATCGACCACCATCTCCTCGCCCCACAAAACTCTCGCGTCTCCACCACAAAATTGAAAAGGTAGAATCTTTCTTTCTTCCCCCATTACAGATCAATGATTCAGGTAAAGTTTCAACCTTTTCACAGAAATAAAACAAGAATTCACACTCTTATATATGATGATAACCTTTTTCTTTATACTACATTAATAACTGACTTACATCCCATTATATGTATGTATAGAATCTCAACAGTCACCATGTTAAAGGCCTGAGAATATTACTCTCTCCATTTTAATTTACTTGATAGATGAAGAAACAATATCTGAATTTGCAGTCACGCCTGGAGGAATAAAAATCACGATTTGAAGATACTTCTTAGATTTCTTTTTTTAGGAAAAGAGATGTGAGAGAGAGAAAGACGCAGTTATTGTGGATTCTCTGAAAATTCTATGGACCGGGTCGGATGTGGGAATTTAATTTAGAATAATTTAATTATTTAGGCTAATTTAGGTTAATAAAATTAAGAAAAGGCTCAACCGTTAGGATTTTGACACGTGGCAAGCCGTTAGGGTCAGGGGTATATTTGCACCAAATTATTAACGGTAAGGATATAAACGTACTCAAAGTATAACGAAGGACATATGTGTACCATTTACCATAGTTCAAGGTATATTCATACCTTTTCCATATATATATATATATATATATATATATATATAAAAGGAACAATATAATAATGTTCATTGATTACCTCTATAATTAGTTTATGAGGTCAAGGTCCAAATTTATTCTTTTATTTGTATGTGATTTTTATATCAAACCAATAAATACATAATATTTATTGTCGGACATAATCTTTTTTCACTTAATCACAGTTAAATTAATCATATGTATTTTATCAACAATTTAATACTTAAATCGTAGTACATTATTGGCATTTGTTGCAAACCTCCAATTTCCAAATGATGACAAGTTTTTCTCTGCTAGGTATTGTATGTTCTTTAATAATTGTACTTTAATATAAATTTTCGATTAGCTGTTGCAAGTTGTGTTTTATTATTTTTTGTTTGATCGATTAGTGTCAAAGTGGAAATAATAAAGATATTTATCTTTTGACTTTTGAGACTTCATACCTGAATATAGTTTCATAAAATTTTATAAAATGATATTCATATATAGATCTTTTAACAAATGATTCCAATATGTTTTACAAACTTTTGGTCAAATATAAATTTGAATATGGTTAGGTTACTAGGTCTAAGGAACATAAGGATTGTAATGGATTGGTAAATATTTTTTCCACCTTAATTAGAGTTTTGATTTTGAATTTGAATATGAAGTCGCCTTTGTTGCCCTTCTTCCCCTTTCTAATGTGAGATTTTCTGATGTAATTCAAATTTAATCAGATACCGGACAGAATCAAAAAGAAAAAGGGCTATGACAATTTTTATGTGCCTAATTTACATCTAGGATTCTTAACAATTTATGTTAAATCTCATTGGTGCTTGTAAAGTCAGTTTAATTCACTCAAATTGGGATGATATGAAATACTACAAGTAATGCCACTAGTTAAAGTTTTATACGTTATGTAGGTATTAGTTATGCATGAATTAATTATATAAAAATTAGTTATGCAATTTTTAGTTATGTAGGTAATAAAGTTATGTAGAAATTACAATTCATGAGTTATTTCTACTTAATTCCAAAAATGTTTATTTATTTACTATACCCCTAGTGGGAATTAAAAAAAAAAGTTTATTTACACATATGAAAGAGTATAGTTTTTGAATTTGCAAATTAAAAATTCAACAGTTTAATTATGAAAAATTTAACAATTCAACAATAATAAACTAAGAAATAACTAAAAACAATTAAATAAAAAGAATTAACAAGAGAAAGTCCAACGGAAAAAATGACAGTTAAGTGAAAGAATTAACAAGAAAAAAAAAAGCAAAGACAAAACTGAAAGTGCGTAACAGTGTGTTAATACATGTATTGATTATTTGATTAGTAGTAAATTAATATACAACTTTATTATTTAATCCACCTATAATTAATATTCAAATAACTTATTCCAATTTTTATCACGCATAAAATTATACATAAATTTCCTCATAAGATATAACAAATTTCGTATAAAATTAATACATGAATAACTTTGATATAACACTTAAAGACCTACCAACCAAATACTATTGTATATTATTAATACACGATTAACTTTTATTCCCCGTACATACTAAACATGATATATAATTAATGAAAGAATAACCAAGTTATTCATGTATTAATTTTGTTCTTATCCCATAACCAAACAGCTTCTAAGGAATAGTTTGGTAGGATGTATAAGTGTAGTATAAAATATAGTATATTAGTAAATAGTAATGTTTGTACTAGCAATGTTGGTATTAGTTATATTGAGAGTTTTTTTATGCAGTTTTTGGCTTAGTGTATAAAAGTAACATGTATTGCATGCTGCATACTTTCTAAAAGTAATATTTATTTGTAAAAATATCCTCCACAAATATGAAAAAAATTTTTGAGGGGAAATTGTCTTTTTAAATATGCTAATATAATGGATTTTCATATATTATACATGCCTTAATATCAAATAGATGGTATAATTAATTAGTTATATATAGGTTGAAAAAATACATCAAATAAAATTCTAGTAATACACAAAGTTAATGCATGTATTATTTTTTCTGGTGCACTTCACCAAACGACTTCTAAGTTCCTGTAATACCAAATGTTGAATTAATATTTACAACCTCAATTATTAAACACAAATTATTGCAGATCAATCATAACTCAACGGGCAGTTTCTTGAAAATAATGAGCATTCTCAATATTATGCCTTGAAGAAGACTCGAAACTCCACGCTCTTGAGCACGAGATTTTAAAAATTAATACATGTCTTGAGGGTTATTTCAACCGTTGTTACGAATCCCTTATTTTGAGTGAGTAGATGTTCATAACAAATTTTGAATGAGGACAATAAGTCTTATGGTCATAACAAGTTTAGAGTTGTCATAAAAAACTTTGATTTGTTGTACAAGTTATATAACAGTATCTTCTGCTATAAATAGGATTTTCTATATGACCTATTGTATATCTAGAAAATAAGAAGAATTTTCTCTATAACTTTCTTGTCTTAATTTTTTTACTTTATCTTTATTTTATAATAAATTATCAGTACGAAACCCTGCCATCTTGAGAGGATACAAGGTAAGAATTTACTTTTTTTTTAAATAATGTCGAATCTATTTAACTTGAATTTGTTGTCCTAGACATATCAGACAAAAGTTACTTATCTTGAGCATTAATACCAAAAATTATTTGAATATGATGAGTTTGGTAGACACCACCAAATATAAAAATCAGGCATCGAAGCAAGACCGTGGTAAGACGATTATGATATTTCTCCGTCATTACCTTAATCAGGAATTAAAAATAAAATATCTCATTGTTGTGGACTCGCCTATGATGTGGAATAATTTAAAAGATAGATATGACCATCTGAAAATGATCGTTCTACCACTAACATAGTATAAGTAAAACCCATTTGAGATTACAAGATTTTAAAGACATAATGGCTTATTAATTCTATCATATGTTTAGAATTATTTCATAGTTAAATTTATGAAAAAAATAATCACAGATCATGATATGTTAGAGAAAACATTCTCCATCTTTCCTCTCTCGAGTTTGCTCCTATAATAATAATACCGAGAAATAAAATTTAAAAAATATTCTAAATTAATTTTATATTTTTTTACTGAACACATAATGATCTTTGATAAAAAATCATGATAGTCGATCTACTGATACTGTTTTATTTTCTGAAGTAAATGCGATAAATTTTCATCAATCCAGGCGTACAGGGATCCTGACCTCATTTATGGTTGTGATCATAGTTGAAGAAGAAATTTCAATCATGGTGATCGTCTTGCACTGAATAATAATTCTCGAGGCTAGCAGTGTAAAAAGAAGGGTGAAAAGCCTGAAGCAGTGTAAAGAAAATTTTTTAAAAATAGATTCTATCGACGTGAAAGAAAAGGACACTAATCACATACCTATTGTACACTAAGACACTTGATCGATCCCTACCAAGCATCTCTAAAGAAAATAGATAATAATTCAAAAGTGAACTTTATCTCTAAAGATAATGTTGAGCCTATACATTTAGATATTGAAGATTTCTTTGAATTCCTTGAAGAAAATATAGATTACGTTATTGATGGCAGATCTATAACAGTCTAAATATTTTACTCTTTTGTTGGTTATATTAGTTTATGTTTTTGTTGGTTATGTTTTTCTAAATCTTATAAATAAATACAGTTTGTGTAATGCCATGTTTGGTAGTAATAGTATAATTTTTAATTTGCTTATATTTTTATCTTAAAAAATATATGGATAGTCCTCAAATTTTATGTGAATCAATAATCTATCGTGAAATATTTGAGTGATTGATGTAGAACTTTGAAATTTACTGCTGAAGTAGTAAATCTAATTAGTAAATATGAAATTTACTCTAAAATAATGATATTCTGAAATTTACTTTCAAAATAATAAGATTGTGCAATAATGCAAACTACTTTTGAGGTAGAACTTTAAAATTTACTCGAGTAAATAGTATATGACATGATAAACTTGAAGTTCACTAGTTCAAAGTTTTACCAGCTAATAAGTTGATTGAACCAGCTAATGTTAGGACCGAATCTCCTTAAATTCTAGAAAGTATAAAAGATGAATAAGGGTTGTTTCACTAATCATGTGATATGATGCTTTCATAAGGTGATCACATGTATGTTTATTGTCAACGTGCAGTTTGACATTTATAAAGTTGTCTGCTCAATTAAATTGAGGCAAGAGGATAATTTTTAGATTATACACTCAAGACAATTGATCTTGATAATGTTGTTTGTATTCAAACTGATGGCTTTGAATGTCCCAAATAAATAGGTAGAATTGCTTCTAAAAACAAGGCTCCATGTATTGGTATGATATGTGATATACTGTATGTAGCACTTGTATGCATTCGACCAATAAATTATGATCAATTCATCCCTCAATCGGTACATGATCAGGAACCATATGTTTTTCATCTAATAGCTTTTTAGTGTGCGGTATGTAATTAATGAATATACCATGATTAACAAAGTTGATTCTCCAAAGTATATTGGAGTATATGGTAGTTTTCCTAACATCTATTTTTCATCAACTAAGAATTATGTTGTGAATTATCGTTAGTACTATCCTCATTTAAAAGATAATTCAAGTCAAATTTCAGAAGCATTTGCTAGTACAAAATTGATTTCATATTTAGCTGCAGATGCTCATACTGTTGTGTCCCTGAAGGACAGAGTCTACAACATGCATAAGGCATGGTAGAACAACCGATTTCAAATAAAATAATCCTTAAATAAGAAAATGGAGCAAATGATCAAAATGAAGAGGTAATATGTTCTTGAAGAGTGATGAGATAACACTTCATGAAATCTCATAAAGAGGTTCAGGAACCTGAAAATAATGTAGCGGTGAGATCTGAATAAGTTATGTCGTATTGTGAACAGATACAAATAATATTTCGTCGACACTATCTTTAGTATAATAGCATGCAATATTTACAAGATTATGTGGATTTGAATTCTACGTTTATTTAAGCATGCTGGTGTAGAAATAATTATCAAGTGAAATATGCTTCGTGGTAAATATAAAGTTTATTTGACCTGCAGTCCAACATTAAAAGATGTCACATATTTAATATTAAATGGTGTCACTTGATCGCGAAATTTATATAAAAATTTCAAAAGAATTAAAGATGCCTGAAGCATATAGTTCAAAATCTCAAGAACTTTACTCAATCAGTTTAAAAATTTGTTATACAATCTAAAACAATCAGGACATATGTGGTATAATCGTCTTAGTGAGTACTTGATAAATGAAGGTTACATAAATAATGCCATTTGTCTTTATACTTTTATTAAGAAATCGACATAAAAATTGACATAAATATCATTGAAACTTCAGAAGAGGTCCAAAAAAAGATTGAATATCTAAAGGAAGAATTTGAGATGAAAAAACTTTGAAAGGCAAAACTTTGTCTTGGTCAACATTTAGCAGAGGGTCTTCATCCATCAATTTGTCTATACTGAGAAGATTTTGAAACTATTTTACATGGATAATGCATATTCATTAAATACTCCAATGATTGTTAAATCACTTAAAGTGAGTAAAGACCCGTTTCAATTTTCAGAAGATGATGAAGAGATTCTTAGTCCTGAAATACCATATCATAGTGCTATTAGTGAACTTACGTATTTTTCTAATGCCACAAGTCCTAATATAGTCTTTTCTCTTAATTTGCTATCCGTAATAGTTCTTTTCCTACAAGAAGACATTGAAACAGAGTTAAGCATCTATTGCGATATTTAAAATAAACTATTGATATGGATTTGTTTACATTAACAGAGATAGTATAGATTTTATTGGTCATGCAGATGTAAGTTATTCATCTGACCCACATAGAGCAGATCTTAGTAGTTATGCAGCTGTAGGTTGTTTTCTGACCACATAAAGTTCAATCTCAAATAGGCTATGTATTTACATATAGGGGTACTACTATATCGTGACGATTTATAAAGCAGTCCATAGTTACTATTTCTTCAAATCATGTCGAGATTATAACTATTCATGAAGCAAGTGGATTCATCAAAGAAAAATGTGGCCCGAAGTGTAATATTAAGGTATCCACTGTCCTGTATGAAGATAATGTTGCATGCATAGTTCAATTAAAATGGGGTTTCATAATAGGAGACAGAACAAAACACATCTCATCAAAGTTATTCTTCACACATTGTCTCTAAAGAATGGTGATAATGATGTATAATAAATTCATTCAAGTAAAATACACGTTGTACTCTTCTTTCCTTAATCAAGATTGAAATGCAAAAGCATAATCATCTAAATTGTTGTCTTTATCAGGAAAAGTAAAATACGTGTTGTATTCTTCTTTCCTTAATCAAGGTTTTGTCCCAATTAGATTTTTTCGGTAAGATTTTTAACAAGGCAACTCTTAAGGTGTATTAAAAGATGTGTGTACTTTTTTTTCTTCACTAGATATTTTTCCACTTGATTTTTCCTAAAAAATTTTAATGAGGCATATTATCAGTTAATAGACATCCAAGAAAAATGTTATGAATCTACTTTTTTTTAGTGAGTGAATGTCCATAAAAAATTTTGGATGAGGACAATAAGTCTTATGGTCATAACAAGTTTGAATGAGGACAACAAATCTTATGGTGATCATAACGTATTTTGAATTTCCATAACAAGTTTTAATTTATTGTAACAAATTATGTAACGATGTATCTTCTCCTACAAATAGGATCTTCTATGTAACCTATTGTATATAATAAAAATAAGAAGAATTCTCTCTATAATTTTTCTTATTTTAATTCTCTTACTTTATCTTTATTTTATAGTAACATTTTATAACATGTTTTTCAGACATAAAAAATTACAGTATATTCTTTATTGAGATTATTTACCTCTAGGCACTAACTATGTGTCACGATCCGAGCCGGGGACCTAGCCGTAACGAGCATCTTGAGCCATGAAGGCCCGGGCGCTCTTCTAAATTCGGTAATCATGCACAATATTCATATAATATAAGAAAATTTGCGAAAAATAATACAAGACGGAATCATGGTCAATCTCATAAACTTGAACAATTTAAAAAGTAAAATTCTGAATATTCTAAACATGTGACAACCGTCTGCGAAATCTCTAACATAACAATAACCATCTTAAGTCTGAAACAAAATTGGGACAAGTCCCCCAATAGCCATAAAAGAAAGAAAGAATGAAATCTGAAAATCCGGACTTCCGGATTAGAGAAGGCTCACCAACTGCAACTTCTGACAAGTCAATCTACTGCTTAACGGGACCCCAGGACTGTGTTTCAGAGTTCTGAAATATAGGGGGTCAATACAGATGTACTGGTACGCAGAGCAATCTAAAATAATGCTTTTATATAATAAAATAGTTGAGAGCAGGTCGTAAAATATCATGCAGGATATGGTTCAAAACACATGGGCACTTCTTAGATAATCATAAAACATTCTTGTCAATGCAATTTCTGATCTTTGTATTACTTCTGAGTTAGGTGGTACTCCCCTACAAGTCTGATATTCCACGGGCTATATGGAATCCCGCCATTGACTCGGCGGGGAAGCCCCCAACCTAAGTTTGCCGCAAGGATTGGAGTGTCTGAGTCTGATACGCCACAGAGCTATAGGCTAGCGTAAAATCCCTCTAAGGGATTAAATAACCTGTATCGGCAAACCATGGTTTTTGGCAATGAGTAGTTTGAACTTGTGCCTACTTCGGGGAACCACCTAACATCTCTTTATGCCTATTTTTAACCATTTCTAAACATGCATCATTCTAAGTTTCAAAATTTGAAAATCTGATTGCAAACATGCATTCTGTTCTGTTTTGAATTATCTGAATTGGTGCCGTCACACCAAGACTTGCAAGTCATATTTATGACCCATAATGTATCATGCATGATTCTTTCATTAAAATGCAATTCAGACCACCCAAACATGCAAATAGTATAAGAGATTTCATGTTCTGATACAGAAGTCACAACTATGCAAAGATTCTAATTCTTTCATCAAACATGTGGTGGTCATGTATTTTTTTTTTTTTGACAAACCATGCAACTCTTTCATTATATATATATTCAACATTTATCAACATGAACAACCCTCTCTTTTGAATTCAAAATCATATTTAAGTTATAACATTAATCAAGACATTCGTATCATACTTTTCAAGATTCATTCAAAACAATCCATATCATATGAAAAATGGGAAAAATCATAACAAGAGAGGGATTCTATATGATTCATACTCTCAATTAAATATTCAAACCCAATTTTCATACATACATATATATACGAGTACAATTCAATTTGGAGAAAAGGCCTCAAGGCCAAAACAATAGTGCCATTAAAACATTCATAAAGCAACATTGTAATATAAATTCTAAAACTCCTTCTAAATTCATGATTTCACCATATTTAAATGTTGTTGAACAATATTCTTATGCCCAAGTAGTTTTAGGAAAATCCCACGTACCTTAGATTACTTAGGTTGAAGGATGAAACCTAGATCTTGATCCGTTTCTTGGACATCTTGAACTTAAAGGCTTGACTTCTTGATCTTTGGGGAATGAGTTCTTGAATCTTTGGGGGAGGAGTTAGGGTTTTTGATTTTGAGCGGAAAAGTAAAAATAAGCAATTTTGGATTCTTGGGGCAGAAATTCTATGTTATAGACGGATTTTTGGGTGAGGAGAAATGACCACGGTGCCTCTAGACCCATTAGAAACTGAAATAATGCGTAAAATAGCATTAGATTCGCATCTGGTTTCGTGTCGACACGATCTCGACGCGATGCGTCATGATCGCATCAACTTATTGCCTCACACAGAAAATGCCATAACATTTCGCGTGGTTATCGAATTTTGGCGAAATTGGTATCGTTGGAAAGCTACTTAAATTATCTACAATTTGGTGGGTCTTGAGCTGCAAAATTCTATGTGTATCAAAAGTTATACATGTTCCAAATAGACCCTTGTAGAGTCTTATATCCAATTTTGGATGAATGAGAGATTCTTAGCTTAACTTTGCTTTAGGCCATTTCTATGAACATTGTTCACCTCATAATCACTTCATATACTAGGCGAGAGTTCATGACACATGAGTCTAAACATAAACCATGGAATTAAAGCTTACACACCTAGAACGACGATTTAATTTCTAGCTCAAAAATGCGGGGCGTTACATTATCTCCCCTTTGGGATCATTCGTCCCCGAATGATAGGTAGGGACTTTTTAGGATCTAAAAGTGTAGAATAAAGAACGTAATCTCGCATTGAATAATTTTCCTCAACCTAACATAAAAAGGCATCAAATGAGTTTCATGGTAACCCCGAGTGAAACGTGAAAGCACGAAACATGGGATAATGAGACTTTACGTAGGGATGATCTTGCACATGAGTTATATGAATCATAATCATCATAACACAAGGCAGGGGTTTATTTGATGATCATAGATTGATTGATGATGTTGGTACTAATAATGAAACAAAATTTCGTGGAAGATAGGATAAGAAACATTCTCTACCTTACAAAGTACCACCGAATAGACTTAAACTTAGAGGCACTAATCGCCTACACCCCAAATAATAAATAGCATACTTCACTCTCGCCAACTTACAATTCTCCAATCACCCACCTAGCTACAAGAATTAGAGTCCTACTACTTAGTACTACTATGTTGAAGCCTAATTCGGAGTTAAAAGGTGATAACTTAAATTATAGGACCCTATACTTTACATCCTGTTAAGAACATTGCCTCACCTTATCACTATCGTCAAACACTCTCGGGTTTTAATTCAAGGAATACTAACCACATAGTACATGGGTTGAGTTTTCAACAATCACAACATTCAAGCCTATCATTACTACACCCACTTCATGGATTTCCCCCACTAAGACCGGCAAATTCAATTACATTTACTAAGATTTTCGCTAATATCTCATTCCCAACTATTTCTCATAATAAAAGTCCACTCCCTTCTTAGCTATTTCACACAACAAAAGTTCATATCCTTCATTTCCCTTTCACTTATAGCCTTAGCTCGAGAATTCACATCAATTTTTTTTCACCTTCAAGAACATCTACTCCCCTATCTAACACATCACCACGTTTCCACATCCACCATCATACTATTATACAGAGGGTCATTAAGGGGCCCGAGCATAAATGTCCTGAATGGAAGTAACACTATTAAACCATAACTTATACCTATTGCACTACTCAAGAAGGGACATGAAATGAAGATACGATAGAATAAACACGAAGTGCTCCATATAACAAGTCTCTGGATCATAAGTAAAGAGTCATTCGGAAGACACAATACTACATAAATTCTTAGGATAGAGCACAGTGAGAAACATTGGTGTACATATCAAGATAAGACGAGGGAAAGAGACTGAATTACCTTTCTGGACTCGAAAATCAGTAAGACAAACTGGGCACCCGATGCGTTTAGCTATGCGACGAGTCAAGATCACGTTGAGACATTAGTTTGGCCAATGCAATTACCGATGTGGCGCATCAATATCGCATCGAGCCACTGGTTTGCTCACTCAACGCATCTAAAACGTGGTCCGAAGAATCCAAACCTTTCTCGGAATAACCCCTTTACGCTCCTGAACACGAATCAACTCAAAAATCTACGTATCGGGGTCGGAAAGATCAATTTGAAAATCATGAAGGCTAAGAGCTCAAAATATGGCTAAGTCTTCTAATACTTAGAAAAATTTCAGCTCTCTATACATACAACCAAGAGTGGTATTGAGTCAAGAATGCTACGGGGTATTACATTACAACTAAGACAGAGATTGCCGCTTGAAGAGATTGCTCCTCATTTAAGGAACTAAGATTTGCCATGAGTTTGCATAAACTTTATCACTTTGGCTAAACCCGACATAGGATGAATCGGTGACACATAGAAACATATTTTCTTAGGACCAATCATGCTGAGAAACATAGATTTGGATCATGAGCAACATAACATATGGCTTGAATACATGCAAAACTGGATTATTGAGAGACATAATTGCTTTTAGTTTGGAGTTCAGATTATAAGCATTAGTCCATAGAGAACTCGAACCATAGACATAGGAATGACTTGAACACATGACGTAGGACATTAGCAGAATAATCTCTGAAATGGAAGTAGGAGGAGTATGCTTGAGTAGGAATAGATTTATCATGACTCTTCCCCGTAATTTGCCGAATTGAGAAAAATTTTGAGAACTAACTTAATTCCCAATCTCCCCCTTAGATCAAAGTCATAATCCTAGACTTACAGACATATCCCCACATCAAAATCTATAGCCACAACTCTCAACATAAAATACATATCACCATACACTTAAACACTAAACTCTCCCTAAAGAGCTATACTCTGAAGGCCTTGCTTTTCTATAAATGCTACTCTTAACATCCGCTAGCCTCTATAGCCATTACTCTACAACTCCCATTCTCAAGAGCGCACACATCCACACTCTTTATCACAAATGGGGTATCAGCATATACATGAGCACAAACTCCTCTCATTAGTTTCTAATACAAAGACACTAAATTACCTTGTAGGACATGCCATTTCAGGGACACTAATCGCAATTTCTTCTAACTCCCAAAGTCATCAACTTACGACTAACAGTTTCATGGGCATAGACACCCACACTTCTAAATATTTAATGCTCCATCTTCACTCCCTTAGAATACTATTACTACACCTCTAATCACATAACCTACAACTGCACAAAATCTGTAAAACTATACCAAGGGCACATATTGCCTACCTATTTTTCCTCAATTTAACTCTAAAGAGCACCATACAATAACTTTTCGGACTTCTCCATACTACAAAATTCAAAAAAATAAGTTGGGTACACATGACACTTATACCATACAATCTTATCTAACAACATGCTATCTTGGGTTCAACTTATTCATATATACTCGCGTTCTTATCCACTTAATGATTCAACCACAATCCATTGTTTTAACACTAGTTCTCATGTACAGATATACCTCACAATTACCACTTAAACTTTTATAAATCATCAACCTAGGTCATTTCGCACATTACATCAAGCCTTCTAATTACTCCACGAAACATGCATCATTAATCTTAAGCTATTATTCTTGTCACCACTCTTCACACCTCAAGTTCAAGTCTATAGTTTTGCATCAATCATGTACCACCAACGAAGCATGCCGCATGTTATACTAGTCCATCAAATTGGTAAACCAACCCAAAATACTACATTTTGCCTAGCTACTACCTACCATCACATCCCCTCCATGACATTACTACTATACCTTAAATTCCACTACCTATATTCTCACATAGTACTAGTTTACTACTACTTAAAGAAAAAGATCATCAAAGGGGGTAAAGTCATATTATTGAATTAGTCGATCTTAATCTTGCAATATAACTCATTTCAATCTTATCAACATATTCCAATTTCTCACATCATACATACTTACCTAATCGTACATCACAATGATCTTCAAAATTCAATAAATACTAATGAGTCTCTACTTACAGCTTATTAACTAATCTACCTCTTTCCATTCACAGTCTATAGATAATTTTTACAACCACAATGACCATCTATTCTGTGATCCTTCCCTATTCTGAATAAATAATAATCATATCCTGTATCTTCCTTCACAGGCTACCATACAATCTACAATTATTGCCGCACATTAGTCTATCATTATACCACATTAGTCTATCACCATACAATAGCAACCCACTCTTCAATCCATGATTATTCAACTAAAACTATTTATTTACGCAAATGTCACCCTTACCGACTGCTAACTTCGTGATTACATGTCACCAACTTCTAGACCATCTCATTACCAATAGGCCATGACACTTTAACATACGCTACTACTCGGGAGGAAATACAGTTCCAACATTCTACTATACATCATTACTCTTATACATCAGATCCCCAATAAGAATTTTATTAAAAGAGACTGGATACCCTCCATACCACAGGATCAACCGCACGACTGATGCAGATAGGGGTATATGCTTAAATAAGCACACTTTAAAGCACTCATAGACTCCTCTCAAATCCTTATGCAAAATCCATAACTTTATGGACAACTCAATCAGAGAGAACCACATCACTGGGGGATCTAGACTCTTAGAATTGTATCGCCTCGACAATGAGGGATGACCCATGAAATTAGAACAAGGAATAAACTTGGATAACATTCTTATGGACGACTCTATAGCACGAACTAGAGTATGAAAGAATGGGAAACAACTCCTAAATGCCCGATAACCTCCGAATTATAAGTGGGCTGCACAACATACCTATAAGCAAGACTCTACTAGACACGATTTTGCAGACACCCTGGGACTATGAATCGTGCTTTGATACCAAGTTTGTCACGATCCGAGATGAGGCTTTAGCCGTAACGAGCATCTCGAGCCATGAAGGCCCAGACGCTCTTCTAAATTTGGTAATCATGCACAATATTCATATAATATAAGAAAATTTACGAAAAAAATACAAGACGGAACCATGGTCAATCTCATAAACTTAAACAATTTAAAAAGAGAAATTCTGAATATTCTAAACATGTGACAACCGTCAGCGAAATCTCTAACATTACAATAACCATCTTAAGGCTGAAACAAAACTGGGACAAGGCCCCCAGTAGACCATAACAGAAAGAAACAATGAAATCTGAAAATTCGGCCTTCCGAATTAGAGAAGGCTCATCAACTGCAACTTATGACAAGTCAATCTAATGCTTAACGGGACCCCAAGATTGTGTCTCAGAATCCTAAAATATAGGGGGTCAATACAGATGTACTGGTACGCAGAGCAATCCAAAATAATGCTTTTATATAAATAAAATAGTTGAGAACAGGTCGTAAAACATCATGCAGGATATGGTTCAAAACACATGGGCACTTCGATAATCATAAAATATTCTTGTCAATGCAGTTTCTGATCTTTGTATTACTTCTGAGTTAGGTGGCACTCC
>NC_061115.1:202576262-202581026 GCF_002878395.1 Capsicum annuum | reverse complement strand
TTCTTGGGAATTGAAGTGTTGAGATCCAAGAAGGGAATATTGTTGAATCAAAGAAAATATGTGTTAGAGCAAATTTCAGAGTTGGGGCTTGGTAGAGCAAACCTGCAGCAACACCTTTAGAAACTAATATCAGACTCACTAGTGTAGAATTTGATGAAGCAACATGAGAGCAAAGTGATGTCTTATTGTCAAACATAAGAGTATATCAAAGGTTAATGGGAAAACTTTTGAATATGATCATAACAAGACCAGATATAAGCTACACTGTACAGACCTTGGGTCAATTCATGCAAAGACTAAAACAATCTCATTGGGATTCAGCTATCAGAGTGGTGAAGTATTTAAATTTAGCACCAGGACAAGGGATCCTTATGAGTGCATCACCTAGTTAATATACATATTGGTGTGATTCAGATTGGGTAGCTTGTACAAATATCAGAAGGTCTGTGACAGGATACTTGATCAAATTTGGGGACTCACTAGTGTTATAGAAGTCTAAAAAGCAACAAACGATCTCAAGAAGTTCTACAGAGGCAAAGTATAGGAGCATGGCATCAGCAGTGGCTGAAGTTACATGGTTGCTAGGTTTATATCAAGAAATATGAGTCAAGGTGAAACTACCTGTGAAGATTATGAGATACAGTAAGTTTGCAATACAGATGGCATCTAATCCAATCTTTCATGAAAGGACTAAACACATTGAAATTGATTGTCATTTCATTAGAGACAAAATTAAGGATGGACTCATTAAAGCAGTATTTGTAAAGACTGAAGAACAACAGGCATATCTATTAACCAAAGGGTTAAGTAAGCTCAACACTTATATTTGATGAGCAAGCTTGGAGTGTTCAATATCTTACACCCTCCAGCTTGAGGGGAAGTGTTGAGATTAGGCTTAACAGATGATGGTTAGTTAGTTAGTTAGTCTATGTGATCAATTACAGGTAGAATGTACAGCTGGCTAGGAATGTACAACTGCCAAGGTAGTTAGTTATTGTGTACAGCTGGAAGCAGTTAGTGGAGTTAGTATTTAATGTGTGTATATAATGCTGTGTACAGAAACAAAAAATTCATTCTTCTTTTCATCTAATAACAAAATATCTTCTCCAATATTTCTCTCTCTAGAATGATCTCCATTGATGAACTTATGGAAACATTCATGAAGCTCTTAGCCTAGATTTCTACAAAAGATAACATATAGAAATCATAAAATCAGAAATCTCAAGTTTGAGCCCGGCAAAATAGATAACATTTTAGTAGAAAATATTATTTTTAAAATATATTGTATGTTGGACAAATATAAATTAGTCGAGTTGGTAAATTTTAGATGTTAAATCATTACATTAGTCTAAAAGAAAAAGATTTGGTTTGGTGGGGTTGGGGGGGAGGGGGGGCGGTTTGAGCGAAAAGAAAGATTACCCCATGCATAAGTCATCTACAAAATTCACTTCTTAAAAAATTCACAAATTCACATTGTGTACTATTGTAGTGTATAATTCATATGATTGTATAGTTTGAAACTATTTAATAGTAAGAATTACACTATTGTAATACTTATTAAGATATATCATTCTGTCAATTGTATTTTTTGAAGATATATTTATAGTGCATACCCGTAGATACGGAACTAGAATTTTTACTAAATTAATCTAAATTTAAATTTATAATAGCAAATTAGTTGTCAAATTAAAAATTATATATTTATCAATAAATTTTCTTATAATTATCTAATAAATAATTTAAAGATACACATAATTTTAAGACAGTATATCAAGTACATGAGAATATTTCCAATATCCCATCATTTATTTTTTTTCAATTTCTCATCATTATTATTTGGATTGTGTACTGTCCCTCTGTCCCGTTTGGCCTTATTACTATTTTAAGTTTTCTACTTTAATTTTTTTCGCTATCATTAATATTTACGTTGCGGCCACTTAAATTCTAGCCTTTTAAAGTAATAGTATTAGTTTGGTGACCACTTTTTTGCTTAGGCTATAATTTTAGACCAGATCTCAGTTTTTAGATTTGAGGTGTACAACATATACAATGAACCTATTTTAGTTCATTAAATGAATTTATTTAAATTCGACGAATTTAATTCTCATTTAAATCAACACATACAATGAACCTAATTTTGTTAATGAAACAAAATTCAGAATTTGAATTTGACGGACTTAATTTTAAAAAATTTAATATTAAATCTATTGTACTTTTGAAATAGCTATTGTGATTTAGATAGAACTAGATATTTCATATTTTTTAAAACATATAATTGGAGAGATCGCATAATAGATAATTGAAAGACCAATATTATTTAAAATATAGTTGGAGATTACAAATATTTACTACCATATTTTAGCTATTGGAAATCAAATTTTAAGGAGTTGTCGAGTTTGAAGTTTTAATTGTATAAACCTAATTTTGAGCTTGAAGTTTGAATCATAATTTAAATAAAAATTTAAAGATCTTTGTCCTACCAATCCTTCCATAAATGCATGGTCAGTTCTTAAGTAAGATATTTTATAATAATAAAAAGTAAAAATTTACTTGCATTGATGTTTATATTTGCATTGATGTTTATATCAAATTATATTTTTAGAGGTTGATCATTTAATGAAAATGTTTACCTTCTAGAAATCACTCACGTATTTGATGAAAGTGACGGTCCAGAGGAAGAAGAAGAAAATAAGAACTCACCCAGTCTAGAGTTATTTAAAATAGACTAAACTTTAAATAATTTTAAAAAATAAATATATTTTAAATGGTGACCAAATAATCACTACCTAGAGCACATCAAATATAGAATGAGACCTTTTTTTTTTTTTTTGAGACAGATCAACAAGAAAAAATAAACAGGCTCATTTGATAGGGGAGATTAAAAATAACTAATCTCAAAATTAATTTTAGGATTAGATTTTTTTGTATTTGATTGAGATAAAATGATTGAATAACTTATGTCAGAATTAGTTATCTCAAAATTACAGTGTTATTTTATTCTATTCCATATTAAAAATGAAATAATAATTCTGAAATAATTAGTAGATGATCATGAAGTTTTTTTCACTTTTTTTCAAAAAGTTATTTTACTTTAGTGGAAAAAGTAAAAAATAGTAGTGTTTGGCCATAAAAATTATTTCACTTTAGTGAAAATTGTTCACTTTTTTCGCTCACATTTCTCTCACAAAATTTCAAAAACAACTCAAATTTATATTCATGGTCAAACATAACAACAATTTCAACTCCAACCCCAACTGTAAAAAAATATTATTATGATGACCAAACGGGCCTTAATCTCACACTAACTTGTCATACAACCAAACAAGCCCTTACATTAATAATACAGAGGAGTACTATATAACACACATAACAGAGACAATAGAAGTGGGAAAGGGACCATTTTTGCTTTATAAAGTGGACAATTGGAGGACCACCAAATGCTGTCCTTTTCTTTATCATTTCCTAGGCCAAGTAAAATAACAATATCACAGAAAACTTGACTAATCAAAAACCAGAAAAAGAAAGGGCCAGATATATACTTGACTGTTTTGTGTTTTCTGTTTTGCCCCCCCCCCCCCCCCCTCCCCCCTCCCCTTCCCCTTTTTGGAGGAGAATTTGTAGTTTTGTTGTTACATAGTGTAGCGCACCGCGTTTTTGAGCTAGAAATTGAATCGTCGTTCTACATGTGTAAGCTCTAATTCCATGGTTTATGTTTAGATTCATGTATCATGATCTCTCGCCTAGTATATGAAGTGATTATAAGGTGAAAAATGTTCATAGAAATGGTCTAAAGCAAAGTTAAGCTAAGAATCTCTCATTCATCAAAAATTGGATATTAGACTCTACAAGGATCTACTTGGAACGTGTATAACTTTTGATACACATAGAATTTTGGCTCAAGACCCACCAAATTGTAGATAATTTAAGTAGCTTTCCAACGATACCAATTTCGCCAAAATCCGATAACCGAGCGAAAGTTATGGCATTTTCCGTGTGAGGTTGTAAGCCGACGCGATCATGACGCATCACGTCGAGATCGCGTGGACACGAATCAGACGCGAATCTAAGGCTATTTTACGCATTATTTCAGTTTCTAATGGGTTTAGGGGCACCGTGGTCATTTTTCCTCACCCAAAAATCCGTCTATAACATAGAATTTCTGCCCCAAGAAGTCAAAATTGTTTATTTTCACTTTTTCTCTCAAAATAAAAAACCCAACTCCTCCCCCAAAGATTCAAGAACTCATTCCCCAAAGATCAATAAGTCAAGCCTTTAAGTTCAAGATTTCCAAGAAACGGATCAAGATCTAAGTTTCATCCTTCAACCTAAGTAATCTAAGGTATGTGGGATTTTCCTAAAACTACTTGGGCATAAGAAAATTGTTCAACAACATTTAAATATGGTGAAATCATGAATTTCGAAGGGGTTTTAGAATTTATATTACAATGTTGCTTTATGAATGTTTTAATGGCACTGTTGTTTTGGCCTGGAGCCCTTTTCCCCCAATTGAATTGTACTTGTATATATATGTATGTATGAAAATTGGGTTTGAATATTTAATTAAGAGCATGAATCATATAAAATTCCTCTCTTATTATGATTTTTCCCATTTTTCATATGATATGGATTGTTTCGAATGCATCTTGAAAAACATGGTATGAATATCTTGATTAATGTTATGACTTGAATATGATTTTGAATTCAAAAGAGAGGGTTGTTCATGTTGATAAATATTGAATATATATATATATATATATATATATA
>NC_061115.1:202527494-202573262 GCF_002878395.1 Capsicum annuum | reverse complement strand
TTCAACAATATTCCCTTCTTGGATCTCAACACTTCAATTCCCAAGAAAAATTTTAGTTCTCCTATGTATTTTACTTTGAAATGTTGATGTAGTGCATCCTTCACTGAGTTTGTCATCTTGTTACAACTTTCAGTGATTAGTAAATCATCTACATAAACTAAGATGATTACTATATCTTCTCCTTCCTTCTTAGTAAATACGGAATAGTCATAATTGCTTTGAGTAAAACCAGCTTGTATCAGTGCTTCGGTCAATTTAATCTTCAACTACCTGGATGCTTGTTTAAGTTTATATAAGTATTTTAATAGCCTGCACAATTTAGTCTCCCCCTGTTTTCTGAAACCTTCAGGAATTTTTATATGTACTTCTTCACATAAGTCACCTTGAAGAAAGGTATTAAACACATCCATTTGAAAGAGGTTCCAACCTTGTGATACTGCAAAAGCGATAACTGACCTGACTGTAACCATCTCTCATGATAATCCAAACTTTCCCTCTGACTATAACCTTTGGCTACGAATCTAGCCTTGAATCTCTCCACTCCTCCATTTGCTTGAAATTTAACTTTGTAAACCCATTTTGAGCCTACTGTATTCTTCCTAGCGGGCAGGTCAACAGTTTTCCAAGTCTTGTTATCTTTAAGTGCTTTGATCTCAACCTTCATGGCATCAACCCATCTATTATCCTTTACAGCCTCACAAAATCTTTGAGGTTCTAACAATGATGAGAAATTGGCTAGATAATGTTGGTACGTAGAGGAGATATTAGTATAATACAAATGTCAAATAAAGGTATAGAACATTACTGCATTGTGCTTTGGGCCTGCCAACATAGTCTTTCATCCAAAGGGGTTCTTTAGAGGTCCTGGTTGATCTTCTTCTAGTATCAACATTATTATCATGAACAATATCAGTGGTAGTACTAACAGGAGGAGCAGGATTTGCTGGTGTTTTCACTTCAGGAACCATATCAGTATCACTTGCATTATCTGAAGGTGAAGATAACAAAGTGTGAAGTGAATCCATACCTGTATCTCTAAGAAAAACTGGATGCATAACCTTAAGGCATGATGATAGTGTATGTAGTGACTCTGGTGAACTGAAAGGGAAAATATTTTCCCTGAAAATCATATCTCGACTGACAAATATCTTTTTAGTGATTAAGTCAACCAATATGTAACCTTTCTACAGTTCTAAAAAACCAAGTAGCACCACAGATCTTGATTTTGGTCCAAACTTGTCTCTTTTTAATAGATTTGTAGCATAACAAAGGCAACCAAAAACTTTTAAATGAGTGGTGAAAGGTTTCTTATGAAAAAGTAGTTCATATGGTATATGTCCAACTAGTGTGACTGAAGACAACCTGTTCATCAAATAAACTGCAGCCTTAACACATAATCCCCAGTATCTAAGAGGATCATAGCCTGAAACCTCAAGGCTCTAGCAATGTTTAAAATCTGTCTGTGCTTTCTCTCCACAATCCCATTTTGCTAGGGAGTATAAGGGCAACTACTTTGATGCTCAATGTAATACCCCAAAAGTTCAGACATTTTTTTTAGGATCATGCTTCGAACTGACGAGTAATAAATTTTAGTGCTTTGGTAGTGTTATGATCAAGGTTGATGCATATTAAGGCCTCAAAAGTGTCCTAGCTAATAGACGAATAAAAATATTTCCTTACCGATTGAATTCTTGAGAAGGATATTGGTATAGTCAACTTCAAATGATCATATCTCTCATTATGCTATGAATTTCTGAGATCATGACCCACCAACAGATATATAATTGAATTAGATTTTCAACGATACTAATTTCGCCTAAATCCGATACCAGAGAAAAACTTTATGTCCATTTTATTCCAGCATGTCAGCCTGGAAAACTGAGTGACGACATTCGTGATAACTTATCACAAGTGTGATGACTTATCACGAATGTCATCAGCCTTAGGCAGAAACCAACCCCAGTGATGACATTTTGTGATAAGTTATCACAAGTGTGACGACTTATCACGAATATCGTTAGCCTTAGGCAGAAACCAGCCCCAGTGACGATATTTTGTGATAAGTTATCACAAGTGTGCCGACTTATCACGAATGTCATCAGCCTTAGGCAGAAATCCATCAATTACAGGCCTCCAGTGATGACATTTGTGATGACTTATTACAAGTGTGATGACTTATCACGAATGTCGTCAGCCTTAGATTTTAGCAACTGGGAAGCGGTTTAGTAAGGGTATTTTGGTCTTTTTCCTACACTTCCCACGGCTTATAACCCTCAAGGAGCGTATTATATTCCATTATCTTTAGTTAAACATCTCAAAAATTCTCTCATACACTCTCAACCACATATTAAGATTTTCTCTCAAGATCATCTCCTCAAGAACAAGAATATTCTCTCCCAAAGGGGTTAAACACTAGTCAAGAAAAATCAAGAGCAAGCCTAAGGATTTCTTCAAGAACCTTCAGAAATATTAGATCTCTTTCAAGATTCAATCACTAAGGTATGCGTAGTGTTCATCCATGGATCTCTTTCATCCATGGAGCTCAAGAATTATGTTTTAAATTATAAATTATGATTTCCTTGTTGTGTTATGACTATATTCATGTTGATGATTGTTGTTTGGATTCAAGGTTGTATCTTGATGTGTTTTTCATGAAGCATGTGAGTAGGTTCGTTGAAACCCATGAATTTTGGATGGATTAAGATTATCAAATTGATAAGTACACCTATGCCCAAATTTGTGCATGTAAGGTGTTTGATAAAATGCCAAGAATGATAGAATCCATGTTTTTATGACTTAATAGTGCTTAAATGACACGCCCATGTTCCATTCTTTATGATTACACATGAACTTCACGTTATTGTTGTGTGTTATTATTGTGATATGGAATGAGCATGATATTGAAGCAATGCGAGTATATACATGTTGTGTGCATCCCCTTCCATGTATAAGATGTTGAGAACCAAGTGTAGTATGAAATCCCCTACTTATGATATTGTGAATTGTGAACTCTATTCTTATGATCAAGTCAGTCATGTGTGTCAGTTTTCTTCCATCGAGTCTTGGGGGTACTTGTACCCAGGAAAAAAATATAGTTGTGTTCCTAGAGCTATGTCATGTTATCACGATACTCTCAGTCAAGCCATGATCTATAGAACTCAGTCAGTCATATGACTCAGGAAATCTCAGAAATCTCATGATCTCAATTAATTCTCAGATAGTAGTCCTATTTTGTCAGTCAACAGAAGTTAGTTATTCAGTTCATGTACAACCAGTTAATCAAGTTCAATCTCTTCAGATGGGAGTAGAAGTTAGCACCGAGTGAACCCAAGGATGGGAAATCACCATCCAGATAAGGGTGTGATTCTTAGCAGTCATTCTTGTGTTTCAAAACTACGTAGCCAGCGTAGGTTGAGACATCTTAACCTATCAGATTAGGGTTGATGAGGTGATTTGACCTGTCAGACAAAGGTCCTACCGTTCTCATTAGAGTAACCTGCCAGATAAGGGTCACTCACAGTTTGTCCATACCAGTGGTGTGGTATTGACACCCTTCCAATCAGGGCACAGATTGGACCCCACCTCAACTATTATAGCATATTTGAGGCATGCCGGTTAAACAACTACCTCCTACAGTTTCAGTCTCAGTCTCAGTAAAAGAACTCAGATAGTTCTTCGAATTTTAGTATACCAGGACTGTCAGATACAGTTAGTTCAGCTACAGTACAGAACTCAGGTAGTTTCATCAGATTCAGGACTTTCAGACACAGTCATCCATGTTATCAGAAATTCCAGTATTAGTTATGTTAGATATTAATAAACCATGTATTAGCGTATAGATCTAGATATCACGTAGTCACAATCTCAGTTACTATGTATGCATGTTTGCACTCTCACATTCATATTAGTTAGTTAGTTAGCACTGCTCATGCATGTAAGCCCTTTTGCATATAGCCTACCTCACTCGTATACTCAGTACTTTCAGTTGTACTGACGCATTTGTGCTACGGTGCTTTCTTTTATGTTACACCATAGGTTCAGAGCCACGAGTTCCAGATCAGCAGTAGCAGTCGCATTTCAGTATACAGAGTTGTAGTAAGTCTTCTTCATTCGAGGACGATATGATTTGACTTCATTTATTTTCTTTGGTTAGCTTTCAGTTTATGGAGTTAGTTGGAGATAGTTCCTTCAACTCCTTACTAAGACAGCATTTAGAGGCTTTCAAATTTAGTTTAGATTTGATTCAAACTTAAGTTATTTTGGGTACTCGTTACCCCATATGGATGTTACTATTTATCAGATACTTTATTCAGTTGAACCTTATGGCCTAATGTTCATGTTTTTTGCATTTTACATGTATATTATGCAGTGTACAGGTACAGATATCAGTCATGGATTAGCTTGTGGTCCTTCGGGACATAAGCACCGTGTAGTGTTCCGGTTCAGCAAATTAGGGCGTTACAAACTTGGTATCAGGCCCTAAGGTTCAATAGAGTCCTAGGAAGTCTAAAAGTTGTATTTAGTAGAGTCTTGTACATGGATGTGTGGCGCGCCACATTTATGTGCAGGAGGCTATAAGATATTTTAGGAACAGTTTCCCTTCTTTCAGTATTCATATCGTGTTAGTAAGCATAATTGCAAGTTAAACTCTCAATCTAATCCGTTCTTCTCTTATTTCAGAACATGCCTCTAAAGAGAAGAAACCAGCCAGCTCCTCAGCCCGAAGATCCTTTGGGCGAACATGTTTCTCATGCGGAGTTTAGGGCCACATTCACCACACTTGCTCAGTCTGTGGCTGCCCAAAATGAATGGTCACCAGTTATTCCATCCAATCCAGTGGCCAACTCAGCCGCAACTAGGATTCAAGATTTCACCCGAATGAACCCTCCATCCTTCTTCGGATCTAAGTCTGATGAAGACCCTCAAGAATTCATTGACCAAGTCCAGAAGGTCATAGACATCATGGGAGTTACTTCTTGTCAGATTTCCAAGTTAGCCGTATATCAGTTATAGGATGTTGCTCACACTTGGTGCAAATAGTAAATGTATGAGAGGTTAGAGGATGCAGGACCTATAGAGTAGGAGGAATTTATCACGGCTTTCTTAGACAGATTCTTTCTCCAAGAGTTGAGGGAGGCAAAATTTCTAGAGTCCATCAACCTCAGGCAGGGAAATATGACGGTTAAAGAGTATTCTCTCAGATAGCTAGATATGCCCCTTATGTGGTTGCTGACAACAAGTCTAAGATAAGCAAGTTCGTGTCAGGGGTGAATGATAGCGTCGTAAATGAGTGTAGGTCTGCGATGCTAAACAATGATATGACTTTATCTAGACTCATGAACTATGCTCAGTAAATAGAGGAGCAGAAAATTAGGACTAGAGAGAGGCAGAACAAGAGAGCAAGGTCAGGTAGTTTCAGTTTTGCTCAACCCAAATCAGAAGGAGAAAACCGTTCACAGTTTTGTCCTAAGTCAGCAGTTCCAACTCCTTCCTCCGTCAGTACCCTAGTGTCAAAATTCAGAGACGGCAATCGCGATCGAGCACCAGGCTCTAAGTCTGAGGGCAGTGTCAACAGTGCCCAAGCTAATCCCCTGTGTCAAACCTGTGGTAAGAACTACAAGGGTACCTGTAAAGCTGGTAGAGATGTTTGTTTTGGTTGTGGCAAGCAAGGCCACAGAGTTATAGAGTGTTTGCAGTCAGGTCTGCAGGGTCAGCAAAGTCGTTCCACAGCCCAGTCCGGTCGCCCTAATCAGCAGGGTGCCACTTCCAGTGCTACTAGTGGGCAACGCCCAAACAGATTCTATGCTCTTCAGACCCGGCAGGATCAGAAAAATTCTCCTGATGTCGTTACTGGTATGTTGCAGATTTTCCATGTTCATGTTTATGCTTTGCTAGATCCAGGTGCATCCTTGTCTTTTGTTACTCTTTATATAGCAGGCAATTTCAGAATCAGTCCTGAAATTTTAGCAGAGCTCTTTTCAGTCTCTACCCTAGTGGGTTAAACCATCATAGCTCGGCGGGTATACAGGAACTACCCAGTTATGATATTTCAGAAAACCAGGTCAGCAGATTTAGTCAAGTTAAAGATGAATAATTTTGATGTCATTCTCGGCATGGATTAGCTTTATTTCTGCTATGCCACAGTCGACTGCAGAAATAGGATAGTTCAATTTCAGTTCTCGAATGATATCCAAGGGAAGTGTTTATCATCTCGCTTATGTTAAAGACTCTAGTTTTGAATTTCCCAGTATCGAATCAATCTCAGTTGTAAATGAGTATTCAGACGTATTTCCCAAAAATCTTTCAAGCATTCCTCCCGAAGGGGAATAGACTTTGGCATTGACCTTATTCTAGATACTCTGCCTATTTCTATTCTGTCGTACAGAATGGCACCAGAAGAACTCAGAGAACTAAAAGAATAGTTGAAGGATCTCTTAGATAAGGGATTTATTAGACCCAACATTTCCTCGTAAAGCGCACCAATCTTATTCGTGCGTAAGAAAGATAGTTCTCTCAAGATGTGCATTGATTACCATCAACTCAATAAAGTTACGGTCAAGAACAAGAATCCTCTTCTAGGATAGATGACTTGTTTGACCAACTATAGGGTACCAGTTATTTCTCCAAGATAAACCTCAGATCAGGCTACCATCAGCTCAGAGTTAGAGAATGTGACATCTTGAAGACAGTTTTCCATACTCGGTATGGTCACTTCGAGTTTCTAGTCATGACCTTTGGTCTTACTAATGCCCCAGCCGCTTTCGTAGACTTGATGAACCATGTGTTCAAGCAGTACTTAGATATGTTCATCATAGTTTTCATAGATGATATCCTGGTCTATTCCCGCACTAAGCGCGATCATGCATACCATCTCAGAATTGTTCTTTAGACTCTTAGAGACCATCAGTTGTTTGGAAAATTCAATAAGTGTGAGTTTTGGCTAAGGTCAGTAGCATTCCTTGGCCATATTATTTTTGATGATGGCATTAGAGTAGATCCTCAGAAGACTGAAGTGGTAAGAAACTGGCCTCGCCCTATCTCTCCATCAGATATCAGGAGTTTCTTAGGTTTGGCTGGCTATTACAGACGATTTGTTGAGGGATTTTCTTCTATTGCATCCCCTATGTACAGATTGACTCAGAAGAAGGTCAAGTTTCAGTCGTCAGATTCTTGCCGGAAGAGTTTTCAGGAGTTGAAGACTAGACTCACCTCAGCTTGAGTTCTAGTTCTTCCAGATGGTTCCGATGGTTTCGTAGTATATTGTGATGCATCCAGAGTGGTTTTAGGTTGTGTCCTCATGCAGCATGGTAAGGTCATAGCCTATGCCTCCAGACAGTTAAAGCCTCATGAGAAGAATTACCCTATCCATGATCTTGAATTAGCAGCCGTACTATTTGCCTTGAAGATTTGGAGGCATTATCTCTATGGAGTTTATGTAGATTTCTTCACAGATCATAAGAGTCTCCAGTATGTCTTTTCTCAGAAAGATCTTAATCTTCATCAGAGAAGGTGGTTAGAGCTTTTGAAAGATTATGACATGAGTGTCCTTTACCATCCAGGCAAGGCCAATGTTGTGGCCGACGATCTCAGTAGACTCTCCATGGGTAGTGTTTCTCACATTGAGGATAGCCAAAAAAGGATAGCTCAGGAAATCCATAATCTTGCCAGACTAGGTGTTCGCTTAGTCGATTCTTCAGTGGCACAGTATTGACACCCTTTCAATCAGGGCACAGATTGGACCCTAGCTTAGCTATTATAGCATATTTGGGGCATGTCAGTTAAACAACTACCTCCCACAGTTTCAGTCTCAGTCTCAGTAAAAGAACTCAGATAGTTTTTCAGATTTTAGTATACCAGGACTGTTAGACACAGTCATCCATGTTATCAGAAATTCCAGTATTAGTCATATTATATATTAATAAATAATATATTAGCATACAGATCTAGATATCACTTAGTCACGATCTCAGTTACTACGTATGCATGTTTTCACTCTTACGTTCATATTAGTCAGTCAGTTATTACTGCTCATGCATGTAAGCCCTTTTGCATATAGCCTACCTCACTTGTATACTCAGTACTTTCAGTTGTACTGACGCATTTGCGCTATGGTACTTTCTTTTATGTTACACCATAGGTTCAAAGCCACGAGTTCCAGATCAACAGTAGCAATCGCATTTCAGTATACAGAGTTGCAGTGAGTCCTCTTCATTCGAGGATGATATGATTTGACTTCATTTATTTTCTTCGGTTAGCTTTCAGTTTACGGAGTTAGTTGGAGACATATTCCTTCAACTCCTTACTCAGACAGTATTTAGAGGCTTTCAAATTTAGTTCAAATTTAATTCAGAATTCAGTTGTTTTGGATACTCGTTAACCCATATGGATGTTACTATTTATCAGATACCTTATTCAGTTGAACCGTATGGCCTATTGTTCATGTTTTCCGTATTATACGTATATATTATGCAGTGTACAGGTACAGATATCAGTCATGGGTTAGGTTATAGTCCTTCGGGGTCATAAGCATCGTGTAGTGTTCCGGTTCAGCAAATCGAGGCGTTACACTCAATGTCAAGAGAAAACAACAATTATTTACACTTAGAATTAATGGACTCCGCACCATTATCAAACCTCAAAATCTTGATCATCATGCCAAACTGATTTTGTATCATGGCTAAAAACTGTCTAAGAATAACAATCACCTTAGACTTTAATTGCAACAAGTAAATCCAAGTAAATCCAGAATGATCATCTAAAATAGTCAAGAAATAGTATTTCTTATCATAAGTTGGGACCTTATATGGACCCCAGAGATCCATATGTACAAGATGAAATGGAAAATCTACTCTAGTTTCACTATGTGGAAACTATAGCCTAGTTTGTTTTGCCAAGGGGCAAAAATGAAAATCCATTTCTAAAGTAGTGCTAGAATACTTATTTAACTCTGGAATATTCTTCATGATAGTGGATGATGGATGTCCCAATCTCTTATGCCATAAGCTGTAATCGGCATCACTACTGGTTATACATGTTGTTTTCAGCTTATTTGCTACCACAGATCCTCTTGAATCTCCATCAATCACATACAAGCCTCCTTGTTCTTTACCAATCTCCTTTACCCTGCCATTGCAGAGGTCCTGAAACACACAGAAATTAGGGGAAAAAGTGACAAAGCAAGATAACTGTTTAGTCACTTTTGACACTAATAAAAGGTTAAATCTAAACTCAGGAACAAATAACACACCCTTTATTATTTCATTCCCAAATAAGTTGACACTTCCTGTGTGAGTAATTTCAATTTTCTCCCCTATAGGTAAATGCACTTTATCTCTTTTAGAAGCATCTAGACAGACCTTATCCTTCAATAATTGTAGATTTGCAGTAACATGATGTGTGGCTCTAGAATAAATGACCCATTCAGTTTTAGGAGGAAAATGAGACATCAAGCAAGTTACAATACCTGCCATGTTGACATGATGTTCTCCTGAAGCCTTGTTCAGCAAACTTAAGATCTGTTTGTATTGTTCATCAGAAAATGGGTTGTAAAACTATTTTTCTAAGTGAAATCCAGTGTTGCACAGAGAAGGTGAAGTTCCTCCATTAATCCTATATGCAGATGCTACATCAGTGTTATTCACTGTTGGTGGTTGCTCCTTTCTCTAGTTATCAAAAGTGTATGCATTTCTTCTCCATCCATCAGAATTACCTACACCAAATTCTCCACTTCCAGAAAACTTCCTATTTTGAAAACCAAGTGGATATCCAACAAGCTTGTAGCTGTTTTCCTTTGTGTGGCCTTTCATTCTATAAAAATCACATTGTTGTTGCCTTCCTCGAAATCCTTTACCTCTTCCTGCCTGTGAACTCATGGAACTTGTGTGAATAGCCATGGTTTCAACTTTATCAACTACTTTAGCTGCTAAGTTTGCAGCTGCTACTTGCTGGCTTTCATCTTGGATAATCATAGCATATGCCTGTCCTAAAGTCGGAGCTACTGATTTCATAAGTATCTGTCTACGAGCTTGATTATGGGATTCATTAAGACCACTAAGGAATTGGAGAAGCCTTTACTGGCTCAAGTGCTCAACATAATCTTTCGACCTCTCACAGTCACAATTAGGTGAAAGAACTAATACATCATACTCATGCCATAATTCCTTTAACTTTGAGAAATAGGTAGAAACAGAGTTAGTACCTTGTATCAACTTCGTAATTTCTCGATGCAATTGCCACATCCTCACGCGATTGACTTTATCAAAACTTTCCTTTAGATCTCCCACACAAGGTGTGCATTTGATGCATAAACAACTCCGCTTAATAGATCTTCTGAAATCATATTTATTATCCATGACAACACTAGTGCGTTACAAGTTTCCCAGTGATCATGTAATTCAGGTTCGAACGACTCCTTCGTGCACACTCCATTCACAAACCCTAACTTTCTTTTCCCTAACAGTGCAATGCGCATTGATCGACTCTATAAACCATAGTTTTCTGAACCAGTAAGCTTCACCGGAACAAGAACCGAACTTGGTGTATCCGTCGATCCAAGATACAGAGGATGATTAGCATCAATTTTGGTTCTCGTCATTGTTGTACGGATTAGGGAGCTTCAAAGTAATTACTTCTCTATGAAATTGAAACAAGTAATTTGTGTGGATCACTCGGGATCTAACCTTCTCTGATACCATGTAGAAATCTAGGCTAAGAGCTTCTTGAATGTTTCCATAAGTTCATCAATGGAGATAAATCTAGAGAGAAAAATATTAGAGAAGATATTTTGTTATTAGATGAAAAGAAGAATAAATTTTCTGTTTCTGTACACAACATTATATACACATACAAAACACTAACTCCACTAACTGCTTTCAGTTGTACACTATAACTAACTACCTTGACAGTTGTACATTCCTTGCTAGCTGTACATTCTACCTTTAATTGATCACATAGACTAACTAACTAACCATCATCTGTTAAGCCTAATCTCAACATCTTTTTCCTTCTAATAATTGTTGGACTTGCGAAGATTATCAAGTACATTTTATGTTGGTTGCTTTATATTGTGTAAATAATTTTTATTACTAAATATATTCCGTTGAACCCTTGATTAGATAAGCTACCTTATTTTAATGCAAATTATGAACTTACATATTAAGCAATATATAAATTACGTGCTTTCTTTTAACTTGAATATGAAGCTATATTCTCTTATTATTATATTATATTCTCTTTCTCCTTTCTGCTATATAATAAGTCACGGTGTGGAGGGTGAAGCACACACCACACTGTCGACATCCCTGCTTGCCGTCATTTGATGTGCTTACTCCGTAATTTTACTATATCATTCTTAATTAATTATTATATATTATTTATGTATTAAAAATATTAATTACATTTAACAAATAAAATAAAAGAGAATTAATTATATTTAACAAATAAAATAAAAGAGACATTTATTACATGTCTGCTTTAGCTATTTCAACGATAATTTACTATATCATCCTTAATTAATTATTATAAGTCATCTAAGTATTAAAAAAATTGATAATATTTAATATTAAATTAACTTGACATCTTATATGAAGTCTACTTAATTATTTTAATAGATATTTTTTATAGTAATTTTGCTATATCACTTCTAATTAGTTATTATAAGTCATTTAAGACATGTTTGTACTATACCATCCCAAATTAATTATTATTGTCATCTATACATTGTGTTAATTAAATTAGAATAGAAAAAAATACTATAAATAACAATAATTAAAAAATAAATTATTTAAAAAACATAATTGACTATCAATGTCACAAAAATTTGGACAAGGAGAGTAACATATGTTATTTAACAATTACATAAAAAGTATTATAAATTACAATAGTTAATAATTTAAAATATCTAAAAAAAATAATTAATCTGTTATATATATAAGAAAAATACATAATAAATTACAATATTTAATAACTTAAAATATCTAAAAAAAAATTAATCTGTTCTCTATAGTAGAAAATACGTAAGAAAAAAATTATTAATCACAATAATTAACAGCTTAAAAAATTTAAAGGATATAAAATATTTGTTTGACTCTCGAAATTATATCAATGTCACTTAAATTGGAAAAAAAAAGAAGTTATTATAAATCTCAACAATTAAAAACTTAAATTATTTTTAAAATATAATTAACTATCAATGCCATAAAAGTTTGGACAAAGAGAGTATCATGTTTTATTTGAAAATTACATAAAAGATATTCTAAATTAGAAGAGTTAACAAATTTTTAATATTTTATTATATATTTCATAATTACTATGTGAAAAGTAAAAAAAAAATGATTGACTCTCGAAATAATATGAGTGTCATATTAACAATTTAAAATATTCTTATACAAATTTCATTAATCTAAATATAATAATATATGTCTAACTAGGAATTTATAACCAAACAAATGAAGATTTTAATTAAATAATAGAATTATATATAACGTAAAATTTTCAATGATCAATATTGGGCCATGTGTAGCACGATTGGCTTAGGTGGCAAGGAAGCAGCTGAAGCAGGCAACTTGTGGATAACATGTCTGCTTTAGCTGCTTTACCCGTGATTTTACTATATCATTCCTAATTAATTATTATAAGTTATTTATGTATTTCAAAATTAATATTATTTAATTAAAAAAAGTAAATTAAATATTATGACATGCTTGCTTCAATCGGGATTTTACTATATTACTCCTAATTAATTATTTATAAATTATTTACATATTAAAAATAGTTAATAAAAATTTTAAAAGAGACATTTATGACATGACAACTTCAGCTATTTCAGTCGTGATTTTACTATATTACTCACAATTAATTATTATATAAGTCATTTAAGTGTTAAAAAATTAATAATATTTAGTTAAAAAAATAAAATAGACATAAAATAACAAGTTAATTTTTTGATGTTTTTATAAGTCACTTAAGTATTAAAAAATTAATACTATTTAATAAAAAAGATAAAATAGGCATAAAATGATAAATTATTTTTTGATGTTTTCAATTAACTTGACATCTTATATAGGACTACTTAAAAAGAATTTCACAAGAATCTTTTAAAATAGTTTTACTATGTCACTTCTAATTAGTAGAATAGAAGAAAAAAATATTATAAATCACAATAATTAAAAACTTAAATTATTTAAAAAATATAATTGACTATCGATGTCACAAAAGTTTGAACAACTTAAAATATTGTTATACAAATTTCATCAATCTAAATGTAATAATATATGTCTAACATAAAATTTATCAACCAAATGAATGGAGGTTTTAATTCAATGATAAAATTATACATGACGTAAAAAATTTAATAATCAACATTGGGCCGTGCGTAGCATGGCGTAAGGCCACTAGTATATAATAAGTCACGGTGTGGCAGGTGAAGCACACACCACACCGTCGACATCCCTGCTTGCCGTCATTTGACTTACTTGCTCCGTAATTTTACTATATCATTCCTAATTAATTATTATATGTTATTTACGTATTAAAAATATTAATTATATTTAACAAATAAAATAAAAGAGAATTAATTATATTTAACAAATAAAATAAAAGAGACATTCATTACATGTCTGCTTTAGCTGCTTCAACGATAATTTTACTATACCATCCCTAATTAATTATTATAAGTCATCTAAGTATTAAAAAATTGATAATATTTAATATTAAATTAACTTGACATCTTATATAAAGACTACATAATTATTTTAACAGATATTTTTTATAGTAATTTTGCTGTATCACTTCTAATTAGTTATTATAAGTCATTTAAGACATGTTTGTACTATATCATCTCAAATTAATTATATGGTCATCTATACATTGTGCTAATTAAATTAGAATAAAAAAAATACATAAATCATAATAATTAAAAAATAAATTATTTAAAAAACATAATTGACTATCAATGTCACAAAAATTTGGACAAGGAGAGTAACATATATTATTTAACAATTATATAAAAAGTAATATAAATTACAATAGTTAATAATTTAAAATATCTAAAAAAAATAATTAATCTGTTATATATATAAGAAAAATATATAATAAATTACAACATTTAATAACTTAAAATATCTAAAAAATAATTAATTTGTTATATATAGCAGAAAATACGTAAGAAAAAATCATTAATCACAATAATTAACAACTTAAAAAATTTAAAGGATATAAAATATTTGTTTGACTCTTGAAATTATATCAATGTCACTTAAATTGGAATAAAAAAAGAAGTTATTATAAATCTCAATAATTAAAAAACTTAAATTATTTTTAAAATATAATTGATTATCAATGCCACAAAAGTTTGGACAAAGAAAGTATCATGTTTTATTTGAAAATTACATAAAAGATATTTAAATTAGAAGAGTTAACAAACTTAAAATATTTTATTATATATTTCATAATTACTATGTGAAAAGTAAAAAAAAATGATTGACTATCGAAATAATATGAGTGTCATATTAACAATTTAAAATATTCTTATACAAATTTCATTAATCTAAATATAATAATATATGCCTAACTAGGAAGTTATAACCAAACAAATGAAGGTTTTAATTAAATGATAGAATTATATATAACGTAACATTTTCAATGATCAATATTGGGCCGTGCGTAGCATGGTTAGCTTAGGTGGTAAGGAAGCAGCTGAAGCAGGCAGCTTGTGGATAACATGTCTGCTTCAGTTGCTTCACCCGTGATTTTACTATATCATTCCTAATTAATTATTATAAATTATTTATGTATTTCAAAATTAATATTATTTAATTAAAAGAAAAGTAAATTCTCCTATATAAATAATATTGTTTAATTAAAAAAAGTAAATTAAATATTATGACATGCTTGCTTCAATCGGAATTTTACTATATTACTCCTAATTAATTATTTATAAATTATTTACGCATTAAAAAATTAAAAATAGTTAATAAAAAATTTAAAAGAGACATTTATGACATGACAGCTTCAATTGTTTCAGTCATAATTTTACTATATCACTCATAATTAATTATTATATAAGTCATTTAAGTATTAAAAAATTAATAATATTTAATTAAAAAATAAAAAAACATAAAATAACAATTTAATTTTTTGATGTTTTATAAGTCACTTAAGTATTAAAACATTAATACTATTTAATAAAAAATATAAGATAGGCATAAAATGATAAATTATTTTTTGACGTTTCCAATTAACTTGACATGTTATATAGGACCACTTAAAAAAAATCACAAGTATTTTTTATAATAATTTTACTATGTCACTTCTAATTACTAGAATAGAACAAAAAATATTATAAATCACAGTAATTAAAAACTTAAATTATTTAAATAGTCACAAAATATCACAAAAGTTTGAACAACTTAAAATATTGTTATACAAATTTCATCATTCTAAATGTAAAATATATGTCTAACTTTAAATTTATCAACCAAATGAATGGAGGTTTTAATTCAATGATAGAATTATACATGACATAAAATTTTTAATAATCAACATTGGACCGTGCGTAGCACGCTAAGAGAGAGTTGGGCGGCTGAAGCAGCTCTCCGTCGACATGTCCGCTTCAGCTGCTTACTCCGTAATTTTACTATATTATTCCTAATTAATTATTATAAGTTATTTACATATTAAAAAATAATAATATTTAATAAAAAAATTAAAATAGATATTTATGACATGTCTACGTCAGCTGCTTTAATCATAATTTTACTAAATATTACCCTAATTAATTATTATAAATCATCAAAATATTAAAAAATATATATTTTAAAAAATATATAAAATAGATATAAAATAATAAGTTAACTCTTAATATTTTAAATTAGCTTCACGTCTTATATTAGGTCCACTTAATTTTTTTCACAAGTATTTTTTGTAGTAATTTTGTTATATCACTTCTAATTAATTATTGTAAGTCATTTAAGACATATTTGATTTGCTGCTTCAATCATGATTTTATTATATCACCTCTAATTAATTATTATGGTCTAAGCATTATGTCACTTAAATTGGAATATAATGAAAAGTTTTATAAATCACAATAATTAAAATTTTAGATTATTTAAAAAATGTAATTGACTATCAATGCCACAAAATTTTGAACAGGGAGAGTAACATATATTATTTAAGGATTACAAAAAAGTATTATAAATTACAATAGTTAATAGTTTAAAATATCTAAAAAAAATTAATCTGTTATATATTTCAAAAAAATACGTTCAAAATATTATAAATCACAATAATTAACAACTTAAAAAATTTCAAAGATATAAAATATTTGATTGACTCTTGAAATTATATCAATGCCACTTAAATTGGAATAAAATAAAAATATTATAAATCACAATAATTACAAACGTAAATTATTTTTAAAATATAATTGACTATCAACGCCACAAAAGTTTGAAAAAATAGAGTAATATATATTATTTAAAAACTAAAAAAAATAATTATAAATTACAATACTTAACAGCTTAAAATATCCAAAAACATATCAAAAGTATGATTGATTATCTAAATTTTATTTAGGTCGCATAAATTGAGACAAAAAAATAACATATACTGAGCCCGTGTTATCTAAAAAATAGTAATATAGGCCCATCAAATTTTATTTTTCACACTCTTTATTAATTTATACATTTATATTGTTTAATTTAGATTGTGATTTAAAATTTCAAAATATAATTATATATTTGAATAATAAATCATGATTATTAATATAATTATTATTATAATATTAATTTAGAATAGATATTGGGCCCGTACTTTGCACGGGCTTCTTCTCACTAGTATTATATAAGAGAGAGTTGGGCGGCTGAAGCAGCTCTCTGTCGACATGTCTGCTTCAGCTGCTTACTCCGTAATTTTACTATATTACTCGTAATTAATTATTATAAGTTATTTATATATTAAAAAATAATACTCCCTCTGTTTCAAAACGAATAACCTACTTTGACTTGGCACAAAGTTTAAGAAAATAAAGAAGACTTTTGAATCTTGTTGCCTTAAATTAAAATTGTATCAAATGTACCAAAATGTCCTTTAATCTTGTGGTCCTAAACATGGTATGTGGAAAGTTGAAATTAAAGTATTGCAAAAAAAAAAAGGAAAGGGGTCATTCTTTTTTAAACGGACTAAAAAAGAAAGTAGGTCATTATTTTTTAAACGGAGGGAGTAATTATGACATGTCTACGTTAGCTATTTTAATCATAATTTTACTAAATATTACCCTAATTAATTATTATAAGTCATCAAAATATTAAAAATATATATATATTTAATAAAAAAATATAAAATAGATATAAAATGATAAGTTAACTCTTGATGTTTTAAATTAACTTCACGTCTTATATGAGGTCCACTTAACTTTTTTCACAAGTATTTTTTATAGTAATTTTGTTATATCACTTCTAAATAGTTATTGTAAGTCATTTAAGACATATTTGATTTGTTGCTTCAATCATGATTTTACTATATCACCTCTAATTAATTATTATGGTCTAAGCATTATGTCACTTAAATTGGAATATAATGAAAAGTTTTATAAATCACAATAATTAAAATCTTAGATTATTTAAAAAATGTAATTGACTATCAATGCCACAAAATTTTGAACAGTGAGAGTAACATATATTATTTAAAGATTACAAAAAAGTATTATAAATTACAGTAGTTAATAGCTTTAAATATGTAAAAAAAATTAATCTGTTATGTATTTCAAAAAAATACGTTCAAAATATTATAAATCACAATAATTAACAACTTAAAAAATTTCAAAGATATAAAATATTTGATTGACTCTTGAAATTATATCAATGCCACTTAAATTGGAATAATAAAAAATATTATAAATCACAATAATTACAAACTTAAATTATTTTAAAAATATAATTGACTATCAACGCCACAGAAGTTTGAAAAAACAGAGTAACATATATTATTTAAAAACTAAAAAAAATAATTATAAATTACAATAGTTAAATGCTTAAAATATCTAAAAACATATTAAAAGTATGATTGATTATCTAAATTTTATTTAGGTCGCATAAATTGAGATAAAAAAATAACATATACTGAGCCCGTGTTATCTAAAAAATAGTAATATAGACCCATCGAATTTTATTTTTCACTCTTTATTAATTTATACATTTGTAGAGTTTAATTTAGATTGTGAATTAAAATTTTAAAATATAATTAGATATTTGCACGGGCTTCTTCTCACTAGTAAAACATAAATGAGAGTATAAAAATTTATATTCAATCAATAGTTTGACTCAAAGAGATTTTCTTAGATTTAATTGTAAATAACGTCAAAAAACGATTTGCAATATGAAAAGAACCCTCCCCCTTTTTTTCTTTGTGGAGGTGCTATCTAAGAAAGATATTTAGTAAAAAGCAATTACTACTAGTTAACTTTTTTGGTTTCTTATCCATTCTCGATTTTTCGTATTAGAGCATTGAATAATTCGAATAGTCATTTCAGAGCTTATTCTGAAAGTGACGTTCTCAACAAAATTTTCTCAAGGTCTCAAATTCAAAGTCTCTAATTAAGAATGAAACAGTTCTACCAACGAATCATACATACACTTTATAAAAAATGAAAAATAGTGAGGAATTTTATGAGTGCTTCTTTCAACGCCAAATAATGAAATGAAATTACAATTTTGTTGAAAAATAAGCAGCAAAAAAATAATAATTAAAATTATATCTAAAATAGCAATATATTAGCAATGAAAAATAATTTATATGAAAATTACCTCCTACCTAGTTGTGTCTTTGTCTCATCTTTAATTACTGGCTCACTCCTTTACAGAGTGATCATAACTTTCATAACAAGCAATGACGTAGTTAGAAATTTAAAGAAGTATGTGAATATTTTTTTAATTAATATTAAGGGTGGATAAAATTAAATATATATTTATAATAATTAAATTTAATATTTATACATAATATAATTTTTCGACGAAAAATGTACATCGAATCACCCTACATTCAGTGACGGAGTCAAAATATTCACTAAGGGGTTCATAGGTGAACATACGAACTAACCGAAGGGAAGTGGCGGATCTAGCATATATCCTGGGGGTTCATCCGAACTCCCTTCGACGAAAAATTACACTATTTATACACGATTAAAATTATTTTTTATGTATATATTGTTTATGTTGAACCCCCTTCGACTAGTTCGTGTGTGCACTTTCGAACCCCCTTAATGAACTTCTTGGCTCCGCCACTGTCGAAAGGGATTCAACATCTAATATATATACATAAAAAATAATTTTAACTATATATATATAGCATAATTTTTCACCAAAGGGGGTTTGAATGAACCTCTCGGCAAAGGGTAGCTCCAACCCTACCTACATCTAAGGTGGCTCCGCCCATGATAACAAATCTTGGATTCAAGTTTCATCGACACCAGGTTACTTACTACCTTCTATTTTAATCTCAACTAGTAAAAATTCTTGCAGAGTTATGATCTCACATGCCTCAACAATAATAACATATATTCAATGTAAACTCCATAATTTCATGATTTAACAATTTCATAAGTTCTAGAATTTGATGTATTTACCTTTTCCACACTGATAGGAACGAAAAGACAAAAAACATGGAAGTGCTGGTTACCTTTTGCTTCACTTTGCTGTATTGATGTGGACTTTGCCCCTAAGTAGTGTTATGGTGGCGCTTTGAAGAGTGCCATGAGCTCATGAGATTTTTTTTTTTCTAATCTTTTTCGATTTCATTTCAAACACAATTTCAAGTTGGCGATTGACCACGAGAATTTTAATATACAATTTTAAATTATATTTAAAAAAGTAAAAATAATTAAAATGTGTTTTCACTATTTTCATTTTCACTACCCTCACAAAAATTTAAAAATAATTTTAATTTATATTTATGGTCAAACACAATTTTAAATCAAACTTCAATTTTAATTTTAATTTTAATTTTTTTTAATTTACATGGCCTAACGAGTACTTAATTCCACCAAAATATCTTTGTTTCATTTGCAACTTTGTATCATAATTGTGATCGGTCTTTTTTATGGATGTCAAGAAGTTTCCCTTTTTTTGTGTGTGAGGTGGATAAGCTAATTAAAGAGTAAGAGTTCAAATAAAAGGTGGTTCTTTTTTGGGTTTAAGTTTAGAGGACCTTAAAATTGGCAGGTCTTGATATTTTGTTTTCTATAATGAAGTGTTAATTTTCTTTGTTTTATTTTAAATGACATTTTCTTTAACTTGATGTGATATTTTTTTAAAAAAAAAAATTGAAACTTGTTTGTCAAACTTTTAAAGCTAAATTATTTTTTACTATAGTTAGTTACATTTTTTTGGGATAGATTAAAAAAATGTGTCACATAAAACGGAAAGAAAGAGTATAAAAATGACATTCATAAAAAATATCTTGATTTTTTGGCTTTGTCTAATAAATTTTTTTTCCATAAGGCAGACAAATTTTTATGAAATTTCAAGAGAATAAACTTGTACAATTGTCCAAAAATTCTACTTTAGTGGCAAAAGTTAAAACTTAGATATGTTCCTTATAAGGCACGCACTCATGATATGAGCCAGAATATTTACGAAGGGGTTCATAAATGAACATACGAACTAATCGAATGGATTCAACATCTAATATATATACATAAAAAATAATTTTAACCATGCATGCATAGCATAATTTTTTGTTGAAGGGGGTTCAAAGGGTCGATCCGCCATTGTACACATGAACAATTGATCAGAAGTTTTGTCTTATAGACAAATGTTAGAATTTATTTAGCAGAATGTTTTTTCCAAAATCACGTACTTTGAAAAATAAAAATTCAAGACCGAATATTTAAAGGAAAAAAATTTAAGATCGATTACATTATAAGACATTAGGCATAATTTCCTGTTCTTTTTTTTTTTTTTGCCATCTTTTTTTTGCCAATAGATTAGCAACTTTGTTCTGCTCCCAATAATGATGCTTTAACTCTAGTCATTTTTTTTTTTTTTTTTAAAACAATTATAAATAAAAAATAAATAAATACGTGTTTGATCATTTTGTTTTTTCTTGGGAGGAGGGGATTTGGGAGGGAGAAATGTAGTGAGATCCAAACCTCCACGTCTAGGATGAAGATGTGGATAGCTCGTCAACTAAGCTATCGTCCATTATTTTTAACCAACAGTCTGTATTTATTGATACTTGCTAGTACAATACTTCCTCCATTTTGAAATAGGTAAATTATTAAAGTATTTATTGATATTTTAAAATAAATGAATCATTAATTTTTTTTTAAAATTTATCCTTATGATTTGACAATTAATTAACTTTTAAAAATATATTACAAGGTAAATTTTTCTTTTTTTGGGATAAAAAATAGAAAGTTGTGTTAAATTTATGTTTTTAATGTTTTTTCTTTAATCCATGTGTCAAAATGTAACAATTCATTTATCATGAAACGGAGGGAGTAGTATTTATGAACAATAGGTGTTTGATAAGATTGTAGGTGCATCTTTACTGAAAAAGGCGAGAAGAAATAAATGGGAAAAATATCATTGCCTTTATTTAAAATAAGAAAGTGAACTAAAAGAAAAAGAAATAAAAATTGGCCAAAGAATATATAAATCAAATAGTCCATTTAGCCTTCGTATTAGCCAAAGCCAAGCGACCACCGAGGATATGAGGAACAAGTATCTTTCCTTCTTGCTATATGGAGTAAATTGTTGGGTTCTATGTATGTGTTTTGAATGAAAAATGGAGAAAATTAAGTGGAAGAGAAAATTGAGTTTACACCAAAATTGAAAGTGTGCTCAAAATAGGAAAGTAAAATTCTCCCACAGCTTTCAAGTGCTTATACTGTGAAACACATTTCCACATGCTAAGTGAGGCAAGAAATAAGAGATGTCTCGCACCGTCGTCATCGCTTGCTTAGCTCAGTTTCGAATTTGGATTTGGAAATGATCAATGAGATCTATCTTTTTGGACAAAGTTTATTTTACTCCATTTATACATGCATACAGTGAACTGATGCACTGTTTTCTGAGCTGGTGCATTGTTTTGAAATGCCATGCAGAAACGAAGTGTTGTTTCAAAAGGGATGCAACCCTTCAACAAAATGACACACTGTTTCACATGAAATGGTATGTCTGTTCTGAAATATACAGTTTTTGGATGAACAGACATGAATTTTCAGAAAAGGCACACCTCTAAAGTGAACCATTGTCACTTTTCAGAAGAGGCGTGTTATGACTATATAAACCTGCTTTGATCCACAGGTTTGATATACGAAAAATTTCAGAATAAAAAACTCTTCTTCTCTTAAAAATATTCTGTGTGATTATTCAAATCGTTGAGTGCGTTCGTGGAATCCAATTATTTGAGGTACCGCTATAATTGGGTTGAAGATCATTTTATCCTGGGAGGAAAATTCCATAACCTCAGGTACAGTGAACAGAATTATTCCTTAAGGACACTCTGTGAACTCGGGGGACTTGGTCTAAAATTTTTGTTTCATCTATTTTCTGATATCTAACACACTTCTTGGATAGATTAGTAATAATCTTGTGTTGAAGGTGTTAAAGAACTTCAAAACTGTTCTTGTTCATACATGAATTTGTTATGAAGTTGTTGTTGTATTAATATAGATTCTAGTACCCGTAGAAGGAAGATAACAATCTTAAGGAATAATTTTTACTGTTTCAAAATCTGTATTACTTATTTTTGGAGATTAAAGCTTTAAGCTTTCTACTCCGTTTGAATTTAACTAGTGATTAGAAGACATAAAATCTTCATCACAAGTTTAATATTCACTCGGTTGACAATCGGAAGTCATAAAAACTTCATTGTTAACTAGAAACAAGAAGAAGAATTTAAAGTTGCTTAACTTTATGAGTAGTATTCTGAAAATACTAAATATTATTGTCTTATGGCGACAGAAAAAATTACTAACGAAAGTCAAATGCAATATGCGGCTACGACTGTGGGGGCAACTAGTATTGCCTCAAAAAGTCGAGCAAATGCTCCGCAACTAATGGCACCTGCGGAGAAGCCCAAAAAATTTATGGACATTGACTTTAAGCGATGACAGCAAAAGATGTTCTTCTACCTCACAACACTATGCCTTCAAAAGTTCACTAGTGAGGATACTCCTGAGGTGCCCGAGGGAACCTCGGACAAAGAACATTTCATGATTGTAGAAGTTTGGAAGCACTTGAACTTCCTTTGCAGGAATTATATATTGAGTGGTCTCCAAGACGACTTCTACAATGTTTACAGTGAAACTAAGACATCGAAGGAATTGCGGGGGGCACTAGAACGAAAATACAAGACAAAGGATGCGGGAATTAAGAAATTCTTTGTTGCAAGGTTCCTGGACTTTAAAATAATAGATAGCAAATCGGTTGTCTCTCAAGTGCAGGAATTGCAAGTAATCATCCACGATCTCCTAGCGGAAGGTATATCTTTGAAAAATAGCTTAGTTGAACAACTTGAAAAAGTTCTTAATACTCACATAAGTTGTTTTGTAGATTTGATTGTGAATGATGCTTTTCAAGTAGCTGTGATAATTGAGAAACTACCACCAACGTGGAAAGACTTCAAAAACTACTTGAAGTATAAATGCAAGGAGATGACTGTTGATGATCTTATTGTCCGACTGCGTATTGAAGAGGATAATAAAGCTACCGAGAGAAGGTCAAAAGAAAATTCTGCAATTAATGGAGCACATATTGTGGAAGATGACCATAACAATTCTAAGAAAAGGAAGAAAGTTGAACAAGGAAGCAATCAACCCAGGAAGAAATTCAAGAAAAAATACTTCAATTATGGTAAGATTGGCCACAAGTCCACGGATTGTCGTGCCCCAAAGAAAGGCAAGAAAAAGGATCAAGCAAATATGATTGAATCCAACAAAGAATGTGATGATCTGTGTGCTATGTTCTCAGAATGCAACTTGGTGGGGAATCCTCGCGAGTGGTGGATAGATTCTGGTGCCACCCGCCATGTATGTGCTAACAAAGAGTTATTTTCGTCATTCGCTCCGGCTCAAGTAGAAGAAATGATCTACATGGCTAGCTCCGCTATTGCTAAGGTAGAAGGAACAGGAAAAATATGCTTGAAAATGATTTCAGGAAAGGTCTTGACACTTAATAATGTCTTGTATGTTTCGGAGTTACATAGGAATTTAATTTCTGTTTTACTTCTAGACAAGTACGGATTTAAATGTGTAACCATTTCTGAAAAAATTGTAATTAGCAAAGGAGAAATGTATGTAAGAAAAGGTTATCTCACCGAGGGCCTTTATTAGATGAATGTAATGAATGTTGAAATAAATAAAAGTTCAAATTCTTCTTATTTGCTTGTCTTATGATTTATGGCATGAACGTTTAGGCCATGTTAATTACAAAACCTTACAAAAACTGATTAACTTAGAAGTTTTGCCAAATTTTGAGTGTAATAAATCAAAGTGTCAAACGTGTGTGGAATCAAAGTATGCAAAGCATCCTTATAAGTCCGTTGAAAGGAATTCAATCCTTTAGACTTAGTACACACTGACATTTGTGATATGAAGTTAACACCATCACGTGGTGGGAAAAAGTATTTCATAACTTTTATTGACGATTGCACTAGATAATATTATGTCTATTTGCTAAATAGTAAGGATGAAGCAATAGACACGTTTAGGCAATATAAAACTGAAGTTGAAAATCAGTTAGATAAAAAGATAAAAATGATAAGAAGTGATAGGGGCGAAAAATATGAATCTCCTTTCGCCGAAATATGTGTAGAGAATGAAATTGCTCATCAAACTACGGCCCCGTATTCACCTTAATCTAACGGAATTGCGGAAAGAAAAAATTGAACTTTGAAGAAAATGATGAATGTCTTGCTTATAAGTTTCGGTTTACCGCAAAACTTATGGGGGGAGGCTATTCTTACAACCAATCGTATACTCAACAGAGTTCCCCATAGTAAGACACAATCAATTCCTTATAAAACATGAAAATGAAGGAAACCCAACTTGAAATATTTCAATGTGTGGGGGTGTCTAGCAAAAGTCCAAATTCCTATGCCTAAAAAGGTTAAGATAGGACCAAAGACGGTGGACTGCGTGTTCATAGGATATGCTAAAAGTAGTAAAGCATATCAATTTTTGGTTCATAAATCTAACCATTCAGATATTAATGAAAATACGATAATTGAATCAAACAATGCTGAATTCTTTGAAAATATTTATCTGTATAAAACTAGACATGAACAGTTTAGTGGAGGGTTTAAACGACCTCGAGATGAACCAAGTGAGAATGTACATAATGAAGAACATCCAAGATATAGTACACGTCAAAGAACGTCTACTTCGTTTGGATCGGATTTTGTAATATTTCTCTTAGAAAATGAGCCTCAAACATTTAAAGAAGCGATGTCGTCTTCGGACTCATCTTTTTGGAAAGAGGCAGTCAATAGTGAGATTGATTCAATCTTAAGCAACCATACATGGATATTGGTTGATCTTCCTCCCGGAAATAAACCTTTAGGTTCTAAATGGATCTTCAAAAGAAAGATGAAAGCGGATGGTACTATTGACAAATACAAGGCAAGACTTGTAGTAAAAGGTTTCAAACAAAAAGAAGGCCCTGATTACTTCGATACATACTCACCAGTAACAAGGATAACATTGATTCGAACGTTAATTGCCTTAGCTGCGGTATATGGCCTTGAAATCCATCAAATGGATGTAAAAACCGCTTTCCTAAATGGAGAATTGGAGGAAGAATATACATGGAACAACCTGAGGGTTTTGTGGTTCCAGGAAAGGAAAATAAGGTGTGTAAACTTATTAAGTCATTGTATGGACTAAAGCAAGCACCTAAATAATGGCATGAGAAATTTGACCAAACCATGTTGGCAAATGGGTTTAAGATAAATGAATGTGATAAATGTGTTTATATTAAAGACACCCCAAATCATCAAGTCATTGTTTATTTATATGTGGATGATATGTTGATCATCAGTAGAGATATTTCAGACATAAATGCAATGAAACGAATGCTCGAAAGCAAGTTCGATATGAAAGACCTTGGAGTTGCAGATGTGATCTTAGGAATAAGAATCCATAGAACTCCACAAGGGTTGGCATTGTCACAGTCTCATTACATCAAAAAGGTACTGCACAAATTCAAGTTTATAGAATTTGGTATTGCCAAGACTCCATTGGATGTGAGCTTTGCACTTCGAAAGAATGAAGGCGAAAGTGACTCTCAATTGGAGTACGCAAGAGTATTGGGATGTTTAATGTATATAATGAATTGTACACGACCAGACATAGCATGCGCTATTAGTAAATTGTGTCGGTACACGAGTAATCCCAATAAAACTCATTGGATGGCAATGAAAAGAGTTTTGGGGTATCTTAAATACACTCAAGACTATGCCTTTCATTATAATAAATATTTTGCGGTACTTGAAGGATATAGTGATGTAAATTGGATCACCAGATCGAACGAAGAAAATCCACAAGTGGATATGTATTTACTATCGGTGGAGGAGCAGTCTCTTGGAAGTCATCCAAACAGACATGCATTGCTCGCTTTATAATGGAATCTAAATTTATTGCATTGGATAAAGCCTGTGAAGAAGCAAAATGACTCTGAAATTTCTTGGAAGATATTTCTTATTGGCCCAAGCCAGTGACACCAATATGTAAACACTGTGATAACCAAGCGGCAATAGGTAGGGCAGGGAGCATGATGTACAACAGTAAATCTCTTCACATACGCCGGAGACATAATACCGTTAGGGAACTTCTCTCTAGTGGAATTATCACTGTTGACTATGTAAAGTCAAAAGATAATGTGTCAGATCCACTTACAAAAGGCCTATCTAGAGAAGGACTGGAAAGGACATCCAAGAGAATGGGTTTAAGGCCTAGGACAAGTCAGCATGGCGGTAACTCTACCTAGAAGACAGGAGATCTCAAGAGCTAGATTCAAAGAGATCAAACAAAGTTGTGTCTGACAGGTTCAACATTGTCAATTACCTAACTCATTATCATGATGTAGATAATGTATCGTAAACTAGGATAAGACTTAAGGTGAAAAGTCTTTTAATGATTATCTAAATTTGTCAAATTCAATAGTTTAATCTATAGGATTGAACGTTTAAAAATCACCTATGTGAGGGCGAAGTAGAAGCCGCTTCAAGGAGAATGTTAGTAAAGGCCTATTCTCTAAGCTCTCATGAAATCGGGACATGTTCATGGCTGAAAAGAATAAAATCGTGAGAACCATAAATGGTAAAAGGCTGGTTGTGTGACATGTGTCGTCTAGGTGTACATTAAAGCTCGACGGTTTAAAGATATCAAACCTACCTATTGACCGAGTGCATCCGATGCATGTTCACTACGGAAAGTTCAAAGAGAAACCCACTTATCCAGATGCAATCAGTCTTTGCTTGATGATCACATACTTGTCGTAAAGTTTTTCGAAAAATAGCCATTCCCCATTCATGTGGGGGATTGTTGGGTTCTGTGTATGTGTTTTGAATGAAAAATGAAGGGAATTAAGTGAAAGAGAAAATTGAGTTTACACCAAAATGGAAAGTGTGCTCAAAATAGGAAAGCTTACTAAAATTCTTCCACATTGGTGGGAGAAAAAAGCTTTAAAGTGTTTATATTGTGAAACACATTTCCACATGCTAAGTGAGGCAAGCAATAAGAGATGCCTCGCACCGTCGTTGCTCGCTCGCTTGGCTCGGCTTCGGCTTCGGCTTAGGATTTGGATTTGATCGATCGATGAGATATATCTTTTTGGGCAAAGTTTATTTGACAAAATTAAAGAAATTCAGTCCGAAACAGTGTTTGATACTCCATTTATACATGCATGTAGTAACAGATGTAGTGAACTGATGCACTGTTTTCTGAACTGGTGCATTGTTTTGAAATGCCATGCAGCAACGAAGTGCTGTTTCGAAAAGGATGCAACCCTTCAACAAAATGACACACTGTTTCACGTGAAATGGTATGTCTGTTCTGAAAGACACAGTCTTTGGATGAACAAACATGAATTTTCAAAAAAGGCATACCTCTAAAGTGAATCATTGCCACTTTTCAGAAGAGACATGTTATGGCTATATAAACCTACTTTGATCCACAAGTTTGATATACGAAAATTTTTAGAATAAAAAACTCTTCTTCTCTTAAAAATATTGTGTGTGATTATTCAAATCGTTGAGTGTGTTCGTGGAATCCAATTATTTGAGGTACCGCTATAATTGGGTTGAAGGCCATTTTATCCTGGGAGGAAAATTCCATAACCTCGGGTACAGTGAGGAAAATTATTTCATAAGGACACTCCATGAACTCGGGGGACTTGGTATAAAATTTTTGTTTCATCTATTTTCTGATATCTAACACACTTCTTGGATAGATTAGTAATAATCTTGTGTTGAAGGTGTTAAAGAACTTCAAAACTGTTCTTGTTCATACATGAACTTGTTATGAAGTTGTTGTTGTATTAATACAGATTCTAGTACCCGTAGAAGGAAGATAACATAAATAACAAAAAAAATAACATAAACATACATTTTAAGTTATTATATTTACATAAATTTCTACTTTTATATAATAATTACAAAAATTTCAATTAATTATGTATCTTCAATATTGGATGTATCGGGAGCTAATTATGTAGCGACACACCCAAAATTGAAAAAAAAAATATCGAAAGCTAATTATGTATCTTTACAAAGAAAAAATCCGTTTTCGTTAGATGTATTATGTTTCTCGACAAACCCAAAATCGAAAAAATATATCGAGAGCTAATTATGTATTTTTACAAAGAAAAAAATGTATCTTCATTGGATGTATCGAGAGCTAATTATGCATCTTGATAGACCCAAAATCAGGATTTACTATAATTATGTAAAATATCAAAATTTTCTATCATTAAATTGTAAACTATCGAAATTTATGTTGTTTGCCCATAATAAAAATCTTCTCATTTTCCATTTCCATTTCCATGTCCAACGTAAAGGTCACTTTATCAAACATCATTCACACACAAAAAATTCAATAATGTGCCCTTCAATTATTGTTCACCTTTTAATATATTTCATATAACCAGTCCATTGAATTAGCTAAATAAACATCGAATATGAGTAAATATATTTTACATTTTCTTTTTGGCAATAAATTGTAAATTTTATTACCAGCACCTACAAGTTCAAACAAGCATTAGACCTCAAAAAAGAATATATTTTACTTTTATTGCAAAGTAAATACCCAAATTCATATAATTTATTTTATTTCTTTCCCTTATATGCAAACTTTTCTCCAATACAATAATACAATCGGTAAGGGTGTTTGAGTTAGTGTAGCAGGCGGTATCCCATATGTAAGATGAGGTCAAAAATCTATTTCCTCTACCAACACCTTCTCAGTTAAGCTTGTTATATTGAATTTGCCTGGTAAAATTTACATATTTTATGTGATTTGCAAACTATTCTAACCCATTAAAAAAAATTTGCAACTGTAAGTTTTTCTGGAGTTCCATAAAAGCACAATATTATTAATGAAAAACTCCATCCAAGACCTCAATCATTACACACCTGGAATAAAAGCCAACTTCAATATCTATAAATGCCAAATTGAGTTTTGTCATGTATGCTTAGCTTGCATTTGGGGGCTTGGGAGGGGGGGAGGGGTAAGGGGGCACCTCCAAGTGCATGACTGTATGTTGCTAATATTTTGTGTATTTCATTATTTTCTCTGAACTATACTAATTTTTTATCGTTGCACTGTCGCCCATAATTCTTTATTCTATCCCTACTGCTATTTTTTTTTTTTTTTTGTTTAATTATCTTTATATTTTTATTTTTAAGTGTTTTTCTTTCTTCAATAATTTCGTCATAGCATTTTACTCTTGCATTTCTTTCAAACTATATTGAAAAGTAAATTTTTTGAAAAAAACTGTATGTCTATCAAAAGCAACCTCTTTATGGTATGTACATAAGTATACCAACCTATTCAAATTCTACTTATAAAATTATATAAAATATGTTATTATTGTGATCAGGGTGGAGCTAGCACAAACTCTCTTTATTGAAAAATTACATTATTTATATATAACTAGAATTAATTTTTATGTATATATAGTAAATATTGAAGCTTTTTCCACTTATTTGTATGTTATTTATTCATATTTTAATTTTTTATTTTATTTTTTTAGTGAAAATCTTAGCTCCGACATTGATCGTGACCCATGGACTTGTGTGGTGGAAGAAGAGAGGGAGTTCATTAATGTAGGTCAAGCAACAAAATGGAATACCCAATCACTGATTAAGATACATTGTACGGACTCTCCTAAAAAATAAAATGGCATTTTATGACAACAATATATATCAGATATGACAATTCTAAATTTTGGTCAAAAAAAACAATATTGATGGAGACAGACAAATTAAAAACAAAAAAAGGCCCATTAATTATTACAAGTACCAATCATGAACCTTATCTTTTCTGGTATTTTCTTGGATTTGTCTGAAGTGTTGAATAATTCTTGTATTCCTATACTGTCATCTATGATATATTTTGAGGTGTATATTTTTTTTGTAACTTCAACTTTTTTAATTATTTCATAAATTATTTTCAACTTTTATCGAAATCGCACTACATTTTCTGATAATTTTTTTTTTCCTACCATTGGACATTTTTTAAGAGAAGATGAGATGACTAAGGACAAAATTGTTGTACTGTACTGCAATGGATTAACTAGTAAAATCCAATGGTCACTTGGCTGCAATTCTACTGTTGAAATAGTGACGTCAAACTGAGAAAGAAAGACATAAGAAGAATGAGAAATAATTCATTCGTTTCAATTTGTTTATCTAATTTTAACTTGATACAAATTTAAGAAAATAAATAAGTAGGATTTTGTTAAAATGGACTAAAATATAAAATAAGATAAAATAAATTGAAATAGGAGTAGTAACATTTTATGCTTTCCGTTAACCTTCGCAGGACCTTTTTGTTCCTTCTACAAAATCTTCTGCTTTTGTTAGATACCTGAAAATTGATGTTTTAAATAATGTAAAACTCTTGAAAAGCATATTGTTGAAGGCAAAAACGAAATAATTTCGGAAAGAAGTGTAACAAATTAGTACAACTTATGTCTTATTTAGTTTACTGTATTTATCAGGTCAAAATAATTACTAGGTGAGGTTTGTTGACCTTATAAAGTGGCCCGGAAGTTAGTAATTTTAGGAGTAAGTTAGGTGGAATAAAACGTTAAATTTAGGAGTTATATTTGTAGTAGGAGTCTATATATACAGAGTAAAGTTGATCTGTTTTCTCGTGTAATTTCAGTCGTCATATTTTCTATTCAAGAAAAAGCTTTTGACTATTTTATTTTTCTTCACTGTTCGGTAGAATGAATGAACAACAATAATAACGTATTCAGTGAAATCCACTGACAAGTCGGAGAGGGTAAAATTTTACCCAAATCTTACTTTTACCTAAAAAGTAGAGAAGATATTTTCGATAAATTTCTTACCCTTTTACGTGGTCTATGAGGTGTAAATTTATATTAATCAAGTAAGTAATAAATATTTGAATATCATATGATTAGAAAAAATAAAAGAACTAATTGAACTTACTTCATATAGTTACTTGGATTTCAGATAGTTTTCTTCATTTGTAAATTAATATGACTTGACCACTTAAATAATTAATAGAAGCAAATGGCTTTCTCAAATCTCTCGTAGTATAATGAATGAAAGCTCTGTTATAAAAAAGAAAAAATAACATAAGCACACACCTTTAACTTATTATATCTACACTTATTTTTATCGTAATTACAAAAATCACAACTAATAAAACTTATTTTTATCGTAATTACAAAAATCACAACTAATAAAACTAATTATATATCTTTACAGACCAAAATTAAAAAAAAATTATTTACAGCTAATTATCTAATGATGCATCTTTACAAAGAAAAAAATATATCTTCATTTAATATATTATGTATCTCAACAGACCCAAAGTCGAAAAAAACATTTCAGTTAGATGCATCAAAAGCTAATTATGTATCTCAACAAACCCAAAATAAAAAATTCCAGTATTTATGTAAAATGTAAAAATTTTTTGTAATAAAGCTTCAAACTATTAAAATTTATGTTGTTTGCGGCCCCCAACCCCCACCCCAAAAAACGCTAAAACCTTCAAAAAAATTGGCCCCCAGACAAAACTAACACCTTGGCGCCCATACGAATATTTATCCTGCAGTATTCAACAAATACAAGCATTCACACCCTCATTGACCCAACATACATCGGATGTGAGATACCCATAGGGATTACTTACATTTGGCAATACAACGCTACAGAGAAAATATTCACAGCTTTTTGCAGCACAACTTGAAAAATACTAAAAAGCAAACAAAGAACTCAATGTTTATCAATCCTTTCTTTCCTCCTCAAAATCCATAAAACCATCATCCACCGAAGATTCACCAGAACTACCTAGTTTCTCCATTGGAACAAACAACTCTTGTACATTAATTTGCTTCTTATCAAGCCATGCAACAGGCTTCTTTTCAGATAGTGAAACCAAACCCTTGATTGCAAAATCATTTGCTATGGTGGAATCGTAAAGTCCTCTGCTTCCAGTAACCAGCATATTTCGTGTCTCGTCACCACTACGAGAAAGCACAGGAGGCAGTAGATCAATCAGCTGTGGGCTGGGCTGGTTGGAGTTATTTATGAGCAACCGAAGCGTCTCCCTGGCACTTTTCTCAGCCACTGACTCTGTTGTTTCTGGAATCAAGGGGTTCACTAAATTTGGGTGCAGCTGTGGAATACTGCCAGAGATAGCAGGACCTGCACTGACAAAGTAACCTTGGCCAGAAGAGCAAACGTCAATAACTGGAATATGGACTATAGAATCGCCTACTAAAGGTGTGAAAGTAGGTATTTGCTGAGAAGATGCCAAAGAAAATGGCAACCTGATCAATGGCTCAGGCAGAAGAGGCGGGAAATCTAAAGGGGAGACATCGGCAACAAGAGATGGCTTTGGTGTCAAATGACTAGATGAACAAGCAGAAGGTGCTATTGAAGAAAGAAATGGTATTGACGAGTCTGTGGACAAAATAGGCAAATGTGGAGTTCCAACTGAGTACTGCAGAGTGGACACAGCAGGAGGACACCAACAATAGTAAGGAGAGAGAACTGTTGAATCCAGAGAATGAATAGTAGCTGCAGAGCCTCGGAAATGAGGGGCAGCAACAAGGGGCTCCAAAACATCTGAAGGACGAGTTTTTCCAATCTTGTCGTCTTCAAAAAAAGTTGAACTAGGTGCATCTGTGCTACTTGTGCCTGCAATCTGGCTATCTACACATGAAAGATAGCTATCACCATGGTGCCTTGGTCCATCTCTAGACACACATGCTGATGATGAGTTCCTGAGCATGCTATCTTTAAAAGCATTAGACATAGGACTAAGGCTACTCATCAGGCTGGTGTTTGATCCTAGGCTACTCACGTGCTCAGACCGCAGAGGTTTCTGAGATGCAACAGCTACCTCGGCATCAAGACCAAGTTCTGAAGAATCAACAGAGGCAGCTGTGGAGGGATCTCTCGACATCATGGAACTTGCTTGCGGATTAATGGCTGCTGAACCGTGGAGATAAGCTCGAAGATGAATGGCGAAACGGTCAATCCGTGATTCATCGATTCCAGTTAATTCAGCCAAGGAAGGTTTCATCTTAACCAAATCCCTCATCTAAGACAACCACAATCAGTAATGATATCAGCCATCTACATATGCAAGTATAATATAACAAATATTCAGCAGTTGATCAAAGTATACATAAGAGACTATACCTTTCTTCGCAACTCATCTCCAAGGAGCTTAGATTTCTCTGAACACCAGAAGTAGAAAGTTTCACCATCAGGGATACTTATAAGAAAAGAGCGTCCAGACGCGTCTGCCGCAATATCTTTAATCTCTACAGCAGAACAATCAGATTCCCTGCAAAATGTTGCAACTCTCTCTGTGCTGCCATCATCCCCAATGAATGAGATACGCAAGTCCGATGTTGGCAGAATTGCAAAGTTTAAGTTTCCCCTGTTACAACAACACAAGAAAAAGAGTAATGTTTAGAGCAGTCAGATTGTCAATAAATTACATACTAAATCGAATGTAACCAAATATAGCACATGCTTATCACTTCCGCATCCTACATCTAACACCTTGGCTAAGGAAATGGCATTATGAGTTCCCAAAAAACATTTCTACAAAATGACAAAAATTAAGGCAGCAAAACAAGCCCCCGAGTCTCATTTTTTTTTTGTTGTTGTTGTATTTTCTTCTTTCACAAGAGCATCCTCACAGGACAAGCTAGCCTATGAAAACAAGGACAATAACCTGTTCAAATGAACAGTTTTACCAACATAAATAATTACTGTAATATGCAAGAATCACCGCGTTAACTGGAAGTTCACTTAAAACACATATGAGATATATATTTATTATAGAGAGTAAATTACGGGAACCCACCAAAAAATGATTTTGGTTTGGTGAGGAGGAGCGGGAGAGCCAGTCATTCCTCCATTCACATACATCATTGAGCTTAAAAGAGGCACAAAAGCCAATTGGAATCTAGTACTAGAAATCTCTTTGCTTACGGGATGTTCTTAAAGAATACAAGGAAAATTTTCGATAAGAGAATAAAAGGAACAAATTTAAACACAAGTATAGCAATGTAAGGGCAATTACTGAGCTATGAACAGGAAATGGCAGGACAGCATGAAAGATATAAATGGCAGGACAGCATGAAAGATATAAATGGCAAACTGTCAAGTATTGGAACTTCTAGGATGGTTCAGACAAGAGCAATCAAACCACATTTATTTAATAAATAACAAAGCACCAAGAAGTTACCCATTAGACTTCTAGATAATTTAGATAAGAAGTAATCAAATCATGTAATATAGGAGCATGAAACTACCTTGACTTCTCCTTAATTCAGAGATCATTTAGTTAACGCCCAATTTTACCTACAAGTCAAAAGATATTTTCATGTGGAAGCATGAACATTTGTCACCATGAATAAACGATACAACATCTGGCAACTTCTAGCCACGATCAACTAAGGTTATGTACAGGTTAAACTGGATTGAGCTACATAGTATCGAACAAGTAGAGAAAAAGATTGCAACTTCTTTGGTGAAATAATCAAAAGAGAAAAATAAGAGAATAATAGAACACTGTAATAATGCCCATACACTGCAATAAGATGAAGTGTTAGAAAACATCACACTCACAGATTGATCAGTGCAAAGACACTTCTGCCAGTCTGATGGGACTTATTGCCCTAAATACCAAATTAAAAACCTATTCCCTCATCTCCAGTTCAGGGAAAACTGACAAAAGTATCATATGTAGCAAGATTATGAAGGAAGAAATGCAGCAATGATACTATAAAGCAAGGTGTTAGAGAACAACACACACACTAATTCATCAAGGGGAACACACTTCTACTAGTCTAAAAGGAATTAATATTAAGGACTACCAAATTAACAACTTATTTTCTCATCTCCATTCAGACAAAACTGACAAAAGCACATAATGTACGAACCTTTACGGTGCCTCCACATGTCAATATGCACCTCCTAGCAATAAACATCTCATATCAAGAAACAGGATTTATGATAGTATCCAGCAAGCAGTACTGATCATGAGATAGTATGATGCATCTGCAATTCACGTACTATATACTCAAAATTTGAACCCTAAACAAGTTTAGGGATCAAGAAGCAAGAAACTCTCCCGAGTACAACCTAATGTGAGCATATTGCATCTAGTAACAAATAATTTCACTGGATTCCAAGTACTATGCATTCACCAGTAGAAAATAAGCTAGCAGTCACAAGCAACAATGAAAAGAAGGGGTGTATACAACTAGCGCATTAAGACTCAAGATGGACACTAGAAAGAACACCTCCCTTTTCCAGCAAGAAATAAATAGGTACATATATGGGACACTAACTACATACGACACTTCTCGTTCACTGTCGAAATGAGGTGCTGTTTCAGTCTGAACCAGTATAATTACAATTGAAAGATTAGATGTATAAATCCTACCCATATAGGAAGGGCATTTCGATAACTAGAAACAGAAGTTCTCATCCCGTTACTGAAATGTAATAGCACTAGATGTGAATCACCCAGGATGTAGTTTATTAGATAATGTCTAAGAATCCTAGATCATTCATACTATATTCCTCTGTGCACCATGAAACTAACAAAAGGCAAGTGAATTAACTTTTGTTCAGCAAGCATTTTGCGCTAGTGCTTACAGTACAATAATTGCAAAATTTTGTTTTCTTCCTTATCCTGACCAGATGGGTTTGCTAGTATACCACTGAGCTATGATTATCACTAAGATCTTGATGCTTGATATATATGCAAATCTTAGCTTTGAGTAATATATCAATCTTAGTTTTCCAGAGACAAGATTATGAAAACAATAATCGAAAAAAAACACAAGCTGCAAATGAATGCATCAAATTTCCTAAAATGAGGAGAGACTAGTGAATATGAAGAACACAAGTCAAGTCGACCAGTCAATCAGGAAGGAGCTGATTTAACATAAAGCAGCTACTCACTAGAATGTCCAAAGAACTACTCCCTCTGTCCCAATTTATGTGGAGAATTTCAAAATTCAAACTTCTAAACTCAGACCGTGAATTCGGGAAATAAAAGTAAATTTTTGAAATAAAATTTATATATTTGAAAACTACATAAAAAGTACAACAAACCCCAATATTAGCAAACTTCAAATATTTAAAAGGTATATAAAGAAATCCCAATCAAAGAAAAACTTGGTTGAACTCTCGAAATTCCAAGTGTGCCACATAAATTGAAACAGTGGGAGTACAAATCACAATCAAATATGCTGGAGCCACGCACCACCCACATAGAAACCCCATATAATGCATAGGAAAGGTAAAGTTCACTGCAACTACCTTGTAGCAGTCGGGCACAAGAGAGTCCCTTGCTTCCTGATCTTCCCAACACGCATTGAAACGAGTGGAATGCACAAACACCTGGCGAGCATTCCAACTTCTGATGGATCAAAGTTCTGTCAAAAGAGAATCAAATTTAGTACACAACTTCATATACCGTTTTAACTTCAATTACTCCCTTCACTATTATTTGTGACGTTTCGCTTCAGGATCTTCAATTTGACTAATCTATGGAGCTAATTCAAATTAGATTAATTCAACAACCCAAATACAACTTCTAGATATTCAAAAGCTATACGAAAAATACTGCAAGTTGCAATTCTTCAGATATTAAATGATGAAAAAGTACATGTTAAAGTGTTAAGTCAAAATTCATTCAGATTTACTTTCGAGGAGCGGAAAATGACAAGTAGAAGTGAATGGAGAGATTATAAATCCACCGAACATCAAAACCAAACTAAAACGATGACCTAAATCAAATTCGTTTTAGATTTATCAAAACTTAATTGATAGAATTTAGCAAACGTAACTCTCCTAATATTAATATGATGAAAAAATACATCTTAAAAGTGTTAGGCCAAAATTCATACAGATTTAACTCTCGAGGAGCGAAACAACAACAACATACCAAGTCTGGGGAGAGAAGCGAAACAAGTAAAAGTGAATAGAGAGAGCACAAATTACGCATCCTACGAACATCAAATTCACCAAAACTAACACAATAACCTAAATCGAATTCTTTATAAAATCAATTCAACTTAATTGATAGAATCTTGCAACATTTATCTGACTAATCATCCGAGCTAAATTGAATAGATCAATTCAAAAATTTTAATTTATATTTTAGATATTCAAAAATTATAGAAAAATAAATCTTAAGGAATTAGGTCAAAATATAAATTTAACTTTCACCAAACGAAACATGACAAGTAAAAGTGAACGGAGATGGTATAAATTACGCATCCAACGAACATCAAAATCATCAAAACCAACACAATGACCTACTTCAAATTCGTAACAAAACTAATCAACACAAATTCACAAACATACTTGACTAAGATGAGCAAGCAATCGATCTTCAGCAGCACCAGCGGATACATTAAGCTTCAATAAAGGCTTTAACCTTTCATCCACTCTACAAGCTCCCATAACCTGCAAATCTAAAGCCAATAGCCACTGAAGAACATTCGTATCACCCGATCCAAACATACAAACGTCTTCGTACAACGCATCTCCCGATGACTCATCGGACGATGATGACGACGACAACGACGACGACGTTTCATCAAATTCTAACTCCTTTTCATCATCATCAATCACGAAATTGTTATTGTTCGTAAATTTTTGTTCTTGTGAATGCACCATTTTATAAAGAACTTGAATGAACTTAGGTTAAATCTGTTTGAGAAACTATTAGCAAATTAATGTGCGAACAATTTTTTTCAACGATGTAGCAAGGAAAAAGAAGGGATGATAAGTTTTGTTGTTTATAAATAGGATGGATGGAGGCCTTACGGATTTGAATGTGGTAATTAAATGTGATTTTGGGGATGGATTTGGAGTCCGGGCAATCATAGCATTTGCTTATGTCAAGATGATTTTTAATAGGCCCAGGTTTGTTTATTGTGGGACCCAGTAGGGCCTAGGGCGGTGCGCCACGTCAGCCACACGGGATATCATAATCAGATCTTGATTACTTGATACTAGAGAAGTATACATCATATTAATATATATATATATATATATTTATCTAATATAATTAGGGGTAAAGTAGTAATATTTTGATTAGGTTATTGCTTTACTCAATAATTCAATAAAAAAATTGAAATCGAACTAAAAATTCAATTAAAAAAAATTATAAAATCATTTCAAAACCGTTAATTTAATAAATCAATAATAATAAATTAATATCGTTTTTATCGATTCGATTTTTGCACAATTTTAGATCGAAACTTGATATTTTTCATCTAAAATACTTATCGTGTATGAAGAAAATATTATAGGAGGTGTGTTAATTATTTTTATTTATGTTAAGATGAAAACTCTCGATAAATATATATTTTATTTATGTATTATAATTAAGGTAGCTATAATTTCACAATTACTATTGAAAGTAAAATGAAAAAAATTAATTTTATTTTGAATTTTTATATAACAAATATTTTGACACAAATAATTATAATAAAAATAATAATTAGTATTTAAGACTCGGAAGCATAAAATACAATAAACAATTCAGCAAGAGGATTTTTAGTTTGCTTTCTTGATGACTTATCTCCAAATTGGATTGGAAATGGAGACCACTTGCCATTCGAGCAATCCCTCTTATTTTGCATACTTCTAATTCGTTTACTACTATTTTTTTTGTCCATCCATTTACCAATCTTCACCTACATAATGTTTTTAGCTAAGACGTTCTTGCTAATTTTAGTTTGCCATTCTGTTTTTGATTGATTTCATTAGGAACTGCATGAATTTTAGCAGCATAAAATATTTACCAGTCAGTCGATGATAAATTAGGAAAATGTAGCTGTCTTACATTATTTTTATAGTATGATTGTTGATAAATATAATCGTTATAGTTCAGTAACTTGTATCATTATACAGTACAATACATCCAAATCAAACAATAAAAAAGTTACTAAACGATAAAAAATTAGACTAACAATATTACACATTCTACAAAGTAAATTGATAATAAAGAAGCTCAATCCTCCCATTGTCCAAACAACTTCGAAATAGTAATAAGAATACAACAATAGTTCACCTTTTGTCCCAAGGAAGAGATGGTCAGGACCAAAGAATGGATTTATGATCAAGAATTGAGATATTACCCATTATTTATATGGAGACACAACAAACAAATAATGAAGCAATGAGTAATATCCTTCAATTGGAGTTGTGTCCAAAGTTACTACCCAGTATTTGTACTAGTGAAGGTTGCAGATATCCAGTTGAATAATCGAGGTGTCTGCAAGCTGGTTTGGACACCACACCGCTGCTATCAAAAGAAATTTATACCTAGTGATCCATCCTAGTTGTGGGTGCACTTTTGATTGAACTGCACCTTGCTTAGACTTAAATGGAGGAGATCCAACTTCTAATGGGGCTTTCATCTGACAGAAGTAGCAGCAGTCGTCCCTGTAAATAACCATCTAGCACCCCTGACAAGTTCCTCCTTGATCATGAAAAGAATAGCAGCAGCAAGAACACTTTGTACGATTTTCGTGCCCATCCCATTGTAAAATCCATGAAAGCCTTCATAGCGTATAATCTTCATCATAGCATCAAGTGTACCTAAATTTCATAGAGCAACTTTTACTAGCATTTTTTGCCCGAAGAAAGACCCCAAAAGTTGACATAAGAAACGTAATATGTCTCAGCAAGAGTATAAGTTGAGAAAACCTAAGAAAAATCAATCCATATTCTCAAGCTATTGTTTCATTTTTGTTATGAACGTAACTTTAACATACTGCAACAAATAGAATTATTGCATTTAGAAGTCTCATCTCACCAATGTCTAACATGTAGAAACTCTAATATAAAAATATGCTAACCTTTAAAATCATGCTTAGTATGGAAACGGAGTAACTCAAAGTCCACTGACCTTTATATTGATGTCTCTTATCCGCACCAACTTTCTGCTTTGCCTGGAGTCTTGACTGCAAGATAGAAAAACACTACTATGAAGAAAAACTCAACTGTTGGATTGTGGCCCAAACTCTGCATGACCAGAACTTAATTGGACCCGATTGCAGGCCACATGTGTTTCATTTCAACTGTTCCAATCAGCAGTTGCAAAAAAGTTAAAACTGGGAATGTGGTACTAATATGTTGTATGGTGTTCTGTTTAAGTCAATAAAGCTAAAAACAATAATGAAACCATTTAAAATTATGCTGGCTGAAATTACTGCTGGGACCAAATGAAACTGACATCGAAAAGGACGCGCTGAACAAAATTTGAAGGTAAAAGAAATAATTATCCACACACCAATAGGCTTGTAATTCAACAGTAGGTTGTCTAATTTAACCAAAAGGTGAAATGGAGCGCAGGAAATCAGCAGATGAACATAAATATATGAGTCTAACATTTGGGGGGGCTGATGCACAAACTATTTGCCACATCAGTCCAAAAGATGAGGAATTTTGATGGAAAGGGAAATGGAAAACGAAATTTCCCATACAGAACACTCATATACCTTGACAACCAGAAGAGGATACGTTACAACTGTAGCTCCAAGTTTTGCCATAGCTCCAAGTAGAAATATCTAGCAAAAGTATAAAACCCATGAACTCCAACAGTGACATGTCAAAAGCTAAAAATTCTAAAATGATAATCTAAAGGAACAAGAGAAAGGGACAAAGGTCTACCTCCAAAGCAGTGACATCATTGGCACCTTTGTTGCTAGAGGCACGTCGTTTTCTCATCTTCTTCAGCAAGGTTTCATATAGCATAAATTGTATGGCAGGATTGCTTACCTGTATTTATAAATGAGAAGGATCAGGAATCATTATTTAGTATGTACTACTTACTAGAGTAAGTTCTCACATACCATGAATAATGTTGGGAAAATACCATTCCAGAAACCCGAAATTCCAGCTTCACCATAGACTTCTTGAATCTGAAAGATACAAGTGTAACCTATTAGAAATTTACAGGTAGAGGCTGTGTAATTTATATCATGACTATGAAACATGGACAAAAAAGTTAATTACTTATCAAGAGAAAAAATAAACTTGGGGAAAAAGTTTCTGCTTCTGGTCCACATTTTAGACCAGTGGTAAGAGCACAGCGTGTGATGTATGTGTAAGGCACATTTCATGGGTTTGAATCCTGACATAGACAAAAACCTGTCATTTAAGTGAAGAGTGTTTGGGGTGGGCACATCATTCACTGCTTGAAATCGTGCACCATTAGCGCTCAAGGATTTCTCAATTGTAAGAAGTTCACATTATCCACTGCCTCAAATCATGCACCATAAGTTCTCGAGGATTCTCAATTGTAAGAGGAAAAGTGTATGCTTCTGTTTGATCAGCATAGCCTTTATGTTGTATGCTTTATCAGGGAGGACCTAGGTGAGTATCATAACAAGTTATCACAGACATCCGACAGCCAAAGAGACATTTTCTGTTTCTGATTTTACAAGAACTAAAAAAATTGTGAATCTTTCAGAAATCATCATTTTCCGCAACGATACTATGCTCCAATTATTTAGTTACAAAAAAAATCCAGCGTCAAAGTGTCAATTGATCCGTATTTCCAGTAAAAACATTGAAGAAATTAACAAGAAGTGAAAAAATCTTTAAAAAGAGATTCATGCATCAGCTTTCATCTAGAGAACAGATACTGATAAGTAAAACACTCAGGGTTACTCCAACTAGATTTACTATGCAAATCTAACGGTCCTAGATCCAAGGTAAACTAAGTTTGAATGCATCATACATCACATCTTTTAATAGAAAAAATTCAGTACATACAGTGTGGCTTGTCCCGTAGGGAGGAGGTTCAACCACGACAGAGATTTCATCCTGTGATGCTACAGATTCTGTGTGGTCATCTTTATCCTTTTTTGTATGAGTCTGCACAATAGTTGTGAGAAATAAACGTAAGAAAATCAAGTATGCGACCTTATATTAGGGAGAAACTTTTCATGAAGAGAATCAGTATGTCGCTAATTAGTATTACTTTTGAAGCGAAGCATTTTAACATAAAACCAAGGCAATGAGTATTACATTTAGTGAAGCATTTTGACATCAATGTAAAAGTTTTAAACAAAATACTACACCATCCATAACACAGAGGCTCCTTCAAGTTATGATCAACATACGACAGCTTCCTAACGGACATTGTATTATCTTTGGAAGCAGCAAACTCACAGGGAAATGTCAGTAACTGAATCCGAAGCAGCACTCTACTTCCGCTCACAATATTAAACAACATAGTCAATCATGAACCAATGTCATCCATTACAATGACAGATATCCAACCTCAACAATTTGTATAACAGATATGACAACGTACTATAATTGCAACACCAACTTTTTTTTTTTGATAACCGTGGTGACCGGGCCAGCTTGCGCGCACCTCGAATAATTCCACAGATAGCTGACACCTCCCACCAGCATCAAGTACCAGGTAACTCTATCCACCAAGGCTAGAACAGATGGGAAGAAATCACTTAGTGATTGTCTTTGTTGGGAATTGAACCTGAGATCTCATGGTACTCAACCCAACATCATTGAACCACTAGGCCACACCCTTGGGTGCTATTGCAACACCAACTATTATCTACTCCAACAGGGAAGGAGCAAGGGAATTTCTCCAGTTTGGTCAAAGCATACAATTTGAAGAGCAAGGTTGCCATGGTAATGAACACGAGCTAGGTGACTAACCATACAAATCTTGTAATTCTACGTTTAATAGACAAATGACTTACATCATTAAGGTTGAAACTGCAGCTTCCTAACAAGTAACAACAACACAACAATAATGTCAGTCTCAAACTGATTTGAGTTACCTATAAATCCTCTACATCATTCTGCTCTATCTAGGCCAATACTCGATTTGTCTGTATTTATTTTGCATATGATTCTTCTAATTCTCAAAGAGTCCATCTGATGTTTGTTTCCCTAAACAAAGACATATATCCACATAGCTTACAGGACTTTGGTTTGCTTACATTCATAACCAGTGTTGTACTTGCAATAGTTCCACTTTTTAAGATGGAAATTTAACCTCAATTTCACATACCTATTTGATATGACATGAAGAAACCTCATATGCTGCAGAATCAACCATGGCGCGTTGGTCTCCTCAAAAGAGAAGAATCTTTATGTAGCAACTAATGAGGGATTTTTTATGTGACTCCTGCAAGTTTAGCACATTCTCCACTCTTTTTCAATCCATGATTACCAGCCAGGATACTGTAAAGATTGCTAATTCATCACACCCTTTAATCGTTCATTGACATTTATTCAACGTTAAATTAATGAGTCCTAGCAGAAGTCCATCGCAAAGATCGGCATACTCTGCCATATTCCTGCTGAAAACCAAACTTCTAATTAATCTTCTGAATATTCATTTCATAGATAGTAAGCAACAATATTGTCATTCTTGACCTATAAATGGCACCAGATCTAGCAATCCTCTATCTTCTGGTGATTTCAGTTAATTATCTTTAAGTGAATCCCCTTCTTCTGCTCACAAAAACAATATCTTTGTACTTCTTCTTCCCCTGCTTCAATATGTCGCTCAACATAATCCCGTCAAAAAGAAGTTTTAAATAGAGCTCATTTATATAACCCTACTAGCATTCACCTTAAGCAGTTAAAGACTTCTAGTCAATCAAGACGAAATATATAGCACTATATCCGTCTGCACTTCCAAAAATTCCCCGCGGGATGTTGAAACTGGTAGGAATAAATCTTTTAAAAAGGTATTACTCCACAACATTAAGGACAAAGAATCAAAGACCAAACCACATCAATAAACTTGTCAGCTGTCGCTAAGCTAAACTCACCAAAACATTAAATAAATAGACCAATTTCATACTCTTTCTCATAGGAGGAGTAAAGGAGAACCCCAGAGTATTTACCTGCATCCGTGTAACAACTACCCATATGGGATTGGTCAGCAGCACGTTAACACACCTGTAACAAAGAAAAAGTCAAAAGGCTCATGATTAACGACAAAAAGTAGAATATATAAAAAAGCATTTTAACCAGATAAATCTATTAGTCTGTACGTTACATGTTTTGGCTAGATAAAATAAGACTATCAATATTATGCATAGAAGAATGCCAACTGAATTTCTGAATTAAAGAGCGTAATGTAATAAAGACAGGAATCCAAGTTTTTTTTATAAGGATAATTTGACAAGTATTCAAGTTTTATTGTGGCAGAATGTCGTTGATACTTGCATTGTCAATGCAACAAATTTACCAGGCTACCAAAAGGAGACATGAAAAACTAATGTTCAACAGAAAAGAAAATTACCCAGATAAAGCAGCCACCAGAAGTGATGAGAACATTCCAACTGATCCATCACCAATTCCATTCTTCTTACGTGCAAGTGCATTAGTTTCTGCTCTATTCCTCAATATTTGATAGAAATAATAATAAACACCCTGTATCAAGAAAAGTCCAAATACGTAAGAGATCAGAATTTTCACTATGAGATACCAAAGAAAAGGCATTACAAAAAAATAATACATTCACAGAAGATGAATGTTAGCGACGTACTCATGAGACACCAAAGAAAAGGCATTTAAAGAAAAGAATACATTCACAGAGGATGAAAATTAGCAAAGTACTCCAGTATGAGGGAGATTGAGGTTGTCAATTGATTAATTCATATTTCATCTAAACATTTGTGAAAGAAATATAACAAGACCATTAAAGCAAACATACTCACTTATGCAATGGTGCCCATGGACCAACACATATGGGTTCCCCATATTAATACAAATGAAATCTTGATGGATAGACCAGATGCTGCATCAATAGGCTGTGAATGAACAGAACATCGGGATTGGAAGGGTTCAACTTATACAATCATCAATTATATTCGAAGACTTAATTGAGTTTTGAGCCACCCAAAATGGCAAAAAAGTTAACACCTAGCGACCCGCACAGAATAATTTGGGGTAGACTTTGTTCCAAGCTTCCCTGAACTATTAGCCAACGAAATCTAACCCAAAACATAGTGCATTATCATC
>NC_061115.1:202510867-202524494 GCF_002878395.1 Capsicum annuum | reverse complement strand
ACTTCACTCACTTCAAAGAATGAAAGGACCATTCAAAGCAAATTAAAAGCATAGGGCAAAGGAGCTTAGAAGGTGACGGAGGGGAGTAATAAGTGATGAGATCACTTAGATAGATGCATGCTGGATGTCAGAACGATGACTTATCAAGTCATCAACGGAAAGAGAGGGATTCGAACCCTCGGTACGATTAACTCGTACAACGGATTAGCAATCTGCCGCTTTAGTCCACTCAGCCATCTCTCCCAATTGAAAAACATAAGTACTACATGATAGCAACCATTCAAATTCAAAGTGAAAGATGCCTCTGACAATGGGTAGGATTACTGCATTTTGGCTTCACTATTGCTCGAAGGTCGACAGCATTCCTGCTCAGTCATGCTTCTAAAATCAGATATCTTTGTCAGAATCCACTTTGTAGAGCAGTCTACTTTCTACCTACATACTTCCTAACTGGCTATGAATAATACTTTTGAGAAAGCTGGCTAAGAAGCCTAAGATATTGGATATTCCCATAACAAATATCATTGCAGTAGGATAATGTAACGAATCCAATAGGCAGGCTATACCATAAAACAATTAGTAATGTGTTTGCTAAGTCCTGCAATGTTTTTCAATGCATAATTGGAATAGAACAAAGATATGGATTGAGCACAACGCCATTAGCCACAACGCCAAAAGAAAAAAGAAACACAAAAGAACTAGAAACACGCGTGAAATAACTGAAGATGATCAACTACTCCTGCTTCTTGTCAATTCTTCATTAGGTACTTTTGTTTTTCACTTCAATCCCTTTTGACAATGCTGCATATTTCACAATAAGTGAAACAGGGAGAGATAGATACTTGGTGCCAAGGAAAACATTGATTGCAGCATTTCATTCCTAATTGTAGAAACAAAAACATTCTCTCCTAATTGTTTGGCCTAGATTTGTCCAAAAAACATTCTCCCTTAGTTGTGTAGGTCTAGATTTGTCTCATTCTCAACGGACCAGTCACATAATCCACATGGGAAGTCCAGTCACATCTGACAGAGTGACAGTAGCTAATGGAAACCAAAGATGTTAAATTTGATCATATTTAAAGGATTAAAAAGTTAGACGTGTCGTATATGCATCAACTGGACCCGAAGAATGTTAAAAGGTGTTATACGAAGGACCAACTCATGTTTTGGAAACTATTGCTAGATATTCTCCATCTAAGAGCCAAAGTATAGCTATTAAAGAAAGTGTAAGAATTACCAAAATCACATTTTTATTAGGTATAGTTCTATTTGTTCTATTCCAACTATGGAATCGTTAATGATGATTGAATTTGGAAATTTTGAGAAGGGGTGATAATATCACGAACTCACAGGCAGGACAAGGACTAATAACTAAGTGAAGGACTTTAGATAACCCATCACAAAGCTGCCTACATATCATCCAGATTTAGTTTCCCAATACTTGAACACAAAGCTGCCTACTGTCAATATGTTACCTACTTTACAACTCAAATACAAATCAGTGTAAGTATTTTCACGACTAATTCAAGTATTTTCACAGGAATATGCTGCTTGATGAGACAATTTTTTTTTTGTTTTTTTTGACTTGCACCGGGTGTCCGAGACTCTTCAATCCCCGACTAATCCCGGGGGTGCACAGGCCCTCGGCAAGGAGTTTCCCGCAAGTGCACCACGGGTAATTCAGGGTTTCACCCAGTCCGATGGCCCTCAGAAACTGTTTGCACCCAGTGGGTATCGAACTTGAGACCTTGAAAGGGAGCACCCCAAAGCTCAAGCCAATTACCACCAGGCCAACCCCTGAGGGTTGATGTGACAAAATTTCAAGTCCAACTTAGTAATAAATGTTCACCAAATTCAATCACCATTCAACAGGCCTCCATTTTTCCACTCTCTTTCTAATTTTATAATTAGTACTCGCGTCACTCAAAACTTAAAAGTCTAAATACAGCCATTAATCATCCCTATTTTTCCAAAAACAAACCATATAAAATTGCTCATACAATATTTCGAGCAATCTCAATCCCCAACTACTCCCTCCGTTCATCTTTACTTGTCCACTTTCCTAACAGCACATGGATTAAGAAACAGTAAATGATTGAGGTAATTTTACCACATTACCCTTTCAACGTAATAAATTTAATACTTTGGGAAATGCATTAGATAATGTTACATATTTAATGCTAACGGTAAAATGGATAGAAATAGCTAAATTATCCATTGGTTTATAAACTGAACAACTATCGTTGGACATCTCAAAATAGAAAAATGGACAAGTAAAATTGACCAGGGAGTGTGTTGGACCTGTAATTGGCAAATGCAGTACTCATATTCAATGAGCAAGAAAAAAAGACAACAAACCGCGAATATTCTAAACAAAGATAACTTTTTACAGGATGAATGCACACACGACGCACATTAGCATAAAGCAAAAAAAAATTAAAACAAGCCTCACCTGCGATGCAGCCGTACCAACTAGTGATGGAGCTAAGCCACCATATAGCCCATCCCATCCTTCCTGCTTTACAACCTACAGATCAAGCAAAACACACACGCACACAAAATAAATAAATAAATAAATAAATTATAATAATGACATTAAAAATAAACAAAGTCAATTTTGATACAAATTGAGCTCCAAAAAAACACAATAAAACAAAATACTCCCTCCGTTTTATCGAATTTCCAAAGCAAATTTAGCTTAAACTAAAACATACGGAAAGGAAATTGTGACAAGCATTTTTAACGGAAAATTTAGACTAAAGTAACATATACGGAAAGGAAATTGTGACTAGTATTTCGGGACCGGAGGGAGTAGAATAAATACCTGGGACATTTGTTCGATAGTACTAAGCGTTTTCTTCATTTTCTTCGAATTTCTATCAGTTTGCTGCCGAGTATTTACCTGATAAGATCAACAACACAAGTCAAACAAATTTAAAAAAAAATGCACTAGTAATAATTATGTGTAAAATAGTGAGGAAGTAATACTGTATCAAGAGGATATGTGATTAGTTGAGCGATTATGCCGGCCCCTGCCCCGGCGAGGCCACAGATCAAAGCATCTGACATGATTTTCTGAGGATCAATTAGTATGAAAAAAATGAAAGCTGGTCCGAACAATACCAAAGTGAAATAATATCTCAGAGCCAAAAAGTATCAGAGATTTATTAATGGAAGTGTGTGAAAGCTGATTCGACGACGATGAGCGAAGAGAAAAAAGTGAAATAGGAGTATGTAGGAAGAGGGGGGAAAACGAGGGAGTGATTAATTGACTATGTATGAATTTGGAAGTTGCGAAAAGTGGGTAGTAATTAGAGCGGAGTGGACTTAATTGGTTGGTATGAATGTTAAAGATTTCAATTTGTTCTTCCGCTTAAAAGGATGTCACGTTTGGGCGTGGTAGTTGGAAACCATCAAACTTGTTTCGAGTGTCAATGTTTGTCCTTTATTAATTTTTTTTATACGTAATATATAAATTTAGTGATTATATATGAATAATAAATAGTCAATATTGATAAGGATTTTCTCCTTTTAATTATTTTTTTCGTTGTTTGAATTACATTATTTCGTTTGTTTTGGAAATTAATTATGTTTTAATTGTGTGTGGTTGTTCTACATGAATTCTTTCCTTTTTATGAGTAATGCTAAGTATTTGTAATTTGATATCCTCTTGTGATGTTCTTTATGAGAATCGATCGCTTTTATTTTTTTTATTATGTTTTAACTTATTTTTAATTGTGGCTCGGTGATACACACGTACTATAAACTAGTGTACATTTGAATGTATTTAATTATTATAAATAAAAATATATAAAATTAAAATGAAGATGTAAAAGAGTCGAAAATTAGGAGTAGTATTTTCTTGTAAAATTATGATATAAATGATGAAAACTACATAAATATAATTTTTTTTAAAAGAGGTGGGAAAAACGTGCAAGTAATTATTTGAGTATGTATGAATTTGGAAGTAGTGGCGAATGGGAATAATTGGTTGCTATCAGTGTGTTGAATTCGGTTTCAATTTGTTCTTGCGTGCGTGCGTGTGTTTGAATTTTGAAATACTTTCATCATTAAATATACGTGACAATCTAATTGGAGACAATTGCTAAAGTTCTTTTCACGTCATCGGAAGAGTACAGTCTGTAAATTCAAGTCTTGAAAATAATCTTTGGCAAAAAATGCAAGGTAAGCTTTATACAATAGATCCTTGTAGTTGCACCTTTCCCCATATCGATAGAAATGTAAGGTAAAATTACGTACAATAAATTCTTATGATTGAACTTTTCTTCGAATCCTGTGTGAGAATTTTAGTGCACCAAGTTGCTCTTTTTTTTATATACATGTATGTGACAATCATTTTAAATACAATTTAGAGACTCACTTCATATTAGACACGAATAAAATTCTTTGAGACGCACCTATAGAGCTTGGTTTCACAAACTAACATACTAAGCGCTTGACTGTATGTTCTAAACATGGTCAATACTTAGAGGTTCACCTAACTGATCTCAGGCAAATCATGTTAATTTTTTCTAGTTAACATTATTCACCCTCCCTATTCCTTAATAAATGAATTGTACTTAATACTCCCTCATTCCCATTTTAATTTGGCACATTTCATTTTACACGATAATTAAGAAATTATAAATTGAATAATGAATTTTACTATGTTATCATTTATTCATATTAATGATATGAGCATAGGAATGAACATTAAAATTGTAATTATTCCCATTTGATATAGGAAAAAATTCAGAAATAGCAACTATAGAACCTTAATTCTCTATATTGTAACTTTTATAACAATAGTTTCATAATTACGAAAAATAGCAAATTGTATTTTGTATTTAGATAAACTGTTATAGAACCTTAATTCTCTATATTGTAACTTTTATAGCAGCAGTTTTATAATTACGAAAAATAGCAAATTGTATTTTGTATTTATATAAACTGTTGCTAGACAAATACATATACAACAAGATTTACTGCCCTTATTTTACTCAAATTAGTTGAGTTAAATAAGAAATAATTATCCATCTAATTAAATTTTCATAAATTACTCTTATTTAAATTAGTAGATTGTTTTTCCAAATCAAACTCAAATATAAAGACTATTATTTCCATGATCTTCAAAATTTTAAAATATCATTCTCTTATATCTCTAACTATTTTTTCTTGTTAGTTTTTTCATTTTTTTTATCTTTTTTTTTTTAATTTTAATTTCTTTTTCTTTCCCATTTTTTCTTTGTGAAAAGTACATGTAATATAAATTTATGTCATTATTTTGTTTTATAGGTGTTGCATATATTCATGGCAAAAGTACTTTCAATGTTTGCACCACATATAGAATATCACACAGTCAGTGATATTAAAGAACGTATTAAGACGATGTTTGCACCACATATAGAATATCACACAGTCAGTGATATTAAAGAACGTATTAAGACGATGTTATCAAAGGAGCAGTACATGATTTTTTGTCATAAGAATATTTGTGGTGTCTACATGAACAAGAAGAAATGTATAGCTCAAGCGCAATTAGACAGATGTATTATGTCACAACTGTATTATAATTTTTTGGGGGTATGTGCATATATTTGTATTTTGTATATATAAATGCATATCTATATATATTTTTGTACGGTGTTGAATTTGTCTACATATCCGGATCTGTATGACTATGTATTTTGTATGTTTTTTAAATATATGTATGTGATATACATATTTGTCTTTCTAAAATAAAAGTTAGAGATAGAAGAGTAAAAAAGTGAAAAAAGAAAAAGAAAAAAAAAACGAAAAAAAGAGAAGTGAAAAAGAAAAAAAAAGGAAGAAAGAGAAATAAAGTGTAAAAATAAAATAAAAAAAGAAAAAAATAAAATAGAAAAAAGAAGAAGAAAACGAAAATAGAAAAAAGAAAAAAAGATATGAGAAAGAAAAAAAAACGAAAAAGGAAAAAAAGAGAAATAGAAAAGAAAAAATAAAGTGAAAAGAAAAAAAGAAAAAAGAAAAAGAAATCAAAATAAAAAATAAAATGATAAAAAAATAAGATGAAAAAAAACTAACAAGAAAAAAAAGGTAGAGATACAAGAGAGTGAAAGACAATAATCATATTTTATTTTGAAATCTTGAAGATCATGGAGATAATTATCTTCAAATATGAAAAAGAAAAAAAAATGAAAAAGAAAAAAAAGAAGAGAAATAGAAGAGAGAAAATAAAGTAAAACTAAAAAAATAAAAATAAAATAAAATGATAATAAAATAAGATTTAAAAAAAGGGTAAAAGATATGACTATATTTGGGGGAGGTCAAATAGTGGAGTGAAAATAAGAAAATGTAATTGTAGTGAGAGTAAAACATGCACTTGTCTAGTTAATGAGTAAAATAATGTTACTCTTGCTATAAACTGTAATTTTACAAAATTTTGCTATTTATTGTAATTATAGTCTTAAGTATGCTACTTTGTGTAATTTTTTCTTTGATATTTACTATTACTTGAGGGAGTAAAATGAAAAAAAATAATTAATTCTATCATGATTTAATAAGTGATCAACTAATATGAAATATTTATTTTTGGAAAAAATACATAAAGTAGCATACTTAAGTATTAAATTAAAAAAAATAACAACACTTTTATCAAATTACATTTTGTAGCATATGTATTTGTATGTATTTGTATTTTTGTAGCAACATTTTGCAAAAATACAAAATACATATCGATCATAAGGGCAGTAAAAATCATATGTATTTGTATTTTTGTAGCAATAATTTACAAAAATACAAAATACATATCGATCATAAGGACAGTAAAAATCATATGTATTTGTATTTTTGTAGCAGCAGTTTGCAAAAATACAAAATAGAACTTGCTATATTATGTAATTATGAAACTGTTGCTATGAAACTCATAATTAAGGGGATAAGTATGCTATTTCTGAATTTTGCCCTTTATTTTTAGTAAGACTAACAACTAAAATGGAAAGAAAAGACTAGGCTTTTTGGGCTATTTCTACCAAGACGAACAACTAACTCAGGTTAGTTGTAGAATTAAATTATGCTTTGAATTCTTTGAAAATTACCGTCTTGAATTTAATCTAAGCTGATTTCAGGAACAGAGATAGTTTCAATCGACTAATTATTTCCTCCGTTCATTTATTCTAAATTTTAAATTAATATACTTCAAGTTAGCTCAAAGTTTAGTTAAATACTATCATAAATCAAAATATGAAGAGTAAAAGTGAACAGAGGAATATTTAGTTTGCAAGATGTTGATAGACAAAGAATAACTCTTTGCATAAAAATAGGTCGATGTTTGATTCTTCCTCTGATCTTATGTCTCGTTTATATTCGCAAGTTGATTTACAGTTGAGGATAATAATAAAAAAAACTAACATAAATTTCAAGTTAATTATAGCATCATCGTACTGCAGGTGACGCACAGAAAAGGCTATACATTGATCCTTTAAAACACATGAGTGATGTTAAAAACTTGAATCAATAGGCTGCAAAAGGTATTTCTCCATTTCTCTATTTGAGCAATGTAATTTTATCCTTAAAATACTAGCTAATTGGGGTTTGTTTAATTTTTATTTTGGTGAGGATATGTAACAAGAAACACATGGTTCTAATGTTACATTGCTCCCATTTAGATTATACATGCATCAGTTAAAGTGTGCCTTAGAGATGTATTTTATGATGGATGAATGAAGAAATTGTTTGTAGAATTTTGTTTAGTTTACTATTGCACTCATTGTTAATATATGTGCGCGCATTTTGGAAGAAGAATTATTTGCTCTTATGATTCTCCTCTCTTTACATACATACTTTCTGATAATACAATTAAATGAATGAAGTAGTGGTGCAATTATGACTTATGAGCATGAGCAGAGTCATTTTATGACAATGGGGTATTAATAGAACTATACAAGTACTTTTCGATTAGTTTTACAGTTGAAAAAAGGTTGAATTATTTTTTTCATAACACTAAGTTTAGTGCACAATTTATTTTTTCCCGGTAAATAATTGTATTATTAATACCAAAAAAGTATAGTTACAAAATCAAACAGGCCTGACCTCCCATTTCTCAGTGCTTTGTTTAACAAAAGATTCTACCTAGCATTGTAATCTCTTAACACTAACTGTAGATCTTTGTTTTAGGACTCAACGAGTCCAATTTTTCAAGTGATATCATTTGTTTCCTCGTATTCTCATGTACTTAGACTATTTTATATTAACAATTGCATTACTATTCAACTATGTTTTCATATTCTCATCTACTTGGACTATTTTATATTAACAATTGCATTACTATTCAACCATATTCTCTACTTTCTGATCTTTAAATATATTTGTCAATTCAATATGTTGGGTCCGTGCTTGCACAGGTAAGACACATCTACTATACAAATAAGAGGATTGAGAGTTACTTAAACAACAGATTGTAGTGTTGCATTTACTATTTGAGATACCATGAGGGTGAAATTACATAATAGTATTACATTTGAAAATATATAGTCAAATTTACATCTTCATCTATCATTTGTCTTGATATTGTTGCCATATGTCTCAAAATGATTATATTTTTTTTTTTTTTTACTTTTTAAAAGTAATTTATTTTTATTTATCATGGAATAATATTCTGTTATAACACTAATAAAATTTATTGATCTTTTTTTAGGGAGGTAAATTGTAGCATGATAGTAATATATTTTAAGATCTTGTAATCCTTGCATTATTCGAAAGCTAAGATGTCGGTATTGATTTGTATCTCATAATAAATTTATCTTTTTGTATTGTTTGTACTTGCAAAATCATGTTAGAAGTTTTAGTTATATGAGTTTCTAATTATATTTTTAATTATTTTAAACTATTAATATATTTTTATAATTTTTGTATTACAAAAAGGAGTAATTGACATAAATATACCACTCTTAAAAATAATTGACATCCATATAGCTAAAAATAAATTAGCAAATTTACTGATCTAAAAATATTAGCATAATGTAACCAACTAATAAAAGACTGCTATAATATAAGAATTTACACAATATGTTTTTATCTCTCATTCGTAGGCCTTAAATAAGGCACAAATTAACCAACTCAATAAAACTACAGGCGTTTTTTTTTTTCCTATTACGCTCTCTGCTTTTTTTTTTTTTTCGTTTATTTCTTTTACTAGTAATTTAAATGCAAACAAATATATACAAGTTATCAATGTGTATATAAATTAAATATTTACAACACAATTTATCTATAGTATATTATATTTCATTGCATTATTTATATTTACGATGTTTACAATGTTTCATCATATTTATGTATACGTGAGCCACATGTATAAAAAAATTCACATACTAAAATGAACGTATACATATACTTATTGCATACATCATCATTTTTATATTTATTGGACAAAAAATAAATCACATCTATTTGCCTATTTACATTGAATGTCATATATTTTTTAATTTCTCTCTCTCTATATATAAATTGACTGACTCAATGTATGCACCATAATGTATACATTCTTATCATTTGTATACATAAAAAGATTATTGTTTTGACATCGGTTCTTCACAATTTGTATATTTTTTACAAATTGTACATAAAAATCTTAAAATTTAATGGATTTTTTTTTTTGTTAGTACGTGGTAACTAAGAAATATTTAAAATCATGTGTGAAAGATTACGAGGGTATATGATGGAGAGAATCATGACTTATAAAGAAAATGCCCGAAGAAAGAGGGAAGAAAATTTTGGAGAAATGTTTAAAACAGTTCTATGAGAGAAAATATTTTAAAACTAAAATGTATTTTCAATAATAAAGAAAACAGTCGGCTTCACGGCATCTTCGACGGAAATCACAAAATCACCGACAAGCTCAAAATCGACAACCTCAAGAATCAAACATTTCTGACAATTTCAAACTTTCAAAAAAACAAGAACAGTTCAATCATTGTTGACAAAAAAAAACATACCCAAACTTCCCGAAAAATAAAAAATTCAACCATTGTTGACAACTTCAAAAATCATCGGAATCCTCAAAGTTCCGAAACTGTTGCATCAACTATGAAAACGCCATCCTCCACCTAGGGTTTATAACAACGAAGAAAATAAAAAACAAATTAAACAAACAACAAACTTAATTGGTTTCATATGTGAGTTTAGGGATAAATAAAAGGGGAAAAATAATAAAATTAGGGTTTCATATGTGAATTGATTATATGGAAAAATCACATAAATAGCAGTGCTTTTAATTGAATTTTTTACAGAAAAAATGAAAGCTGAATAGTTGGTAGATTTTATAAATAAAAATTATATTTTGTAAATAAAAAATAATAGTGGTAGATTTTGTAATATAGACTCAAAAATTGTATATTTATGTGATTTAATCACATAAATATATAATATAAGATTCAACATTACAAAATTTACCAATAGTTTCAAAATTTCAAAATATACCAATAGAAAACAACAACTTATCAAATAAGGTAAAAAGAAAAACAAACATTTAAAAATATCAAAATTGGATAAGAATTAATTGGTATTCTTTCCTATAATTTCTCCTATTTTCAATTCCATAACCAATTCCATTCCTTTAAAAAAAAAATATTTTGAATTTTTTTAAAAATTACTATAAAATTAACATAGCACACAGAAGGAACATAAAATTTGAATCCAACAAGAGGGACTTGTTCTATTATACTCTTTCTTTTCATTCACAAATTTCTTCTTCTTATTCTTCCCCTTCTCTTTTGATTGAATTTTTTTTTCTTTTTTTCTATTTTTTCTTCTTCTTATTATTAATTATTTACCTCATCTTTATTTTTTTTATTTTTCCATGTGTTCTTGGTTATCACAAGGAGAATATATAGTTACACAGATTGAATTTTTTTATGGTTTTCTTTTTTTCGAAGAAAGATCTGGGAAGAATATATAGTTACACCAATTTTTATATATTTTCAGACACCACAAATTATTGATACACCTATTTTTATATTTAGGCCCCATAAAATTATTGACACATTAATTTCTGTATATTTCAGACACCATAAAATTATTATTATTGATAACCAATTTCTGTATATTTTAGACACCACAAAATTATTATTATTGATACACCAATTTATAAATAGTTCAAACATCATAAAATTATTGATACATCAATTTCTATACAATTCATGCACCATAAAATTATTAATACACCAATATTTATACAACTCACGCACCATAAAACTATAAAAGACACTATAAAACTGTTGGTACACCAATTTCTATACAATTCATGCACCATAAAATTATAAATATACCAATTTCTATACAATTCATGCAGCATAAAATCATTGATATCCTTTTTCCATCGATGTCATCAGACAATTCTCGAAACTCGTCAAAACTATCAAAATTTTTATTCCAATTTAACATCGCTTCACATGTCGTCGTCTTCCTCTTCCCTTTACCGCCGGCTTCACGGCATCTTCGCCGGAAAATCACAAAGTCCTACATCAACAACAACATATAAACTTATGAATGAAAATTCACCAACTTATCAATTGAAAATGGTAGAACAAAACCCTTCTTGACGTAGAAACGCCTCTTTACACATACATATACACACAAATAAAAAAATGAGATCGAAATTTATATTCCAATTTAACGCCGCTTCACATGTCTTCTTCTTCCTCTTTCCTTTACCGCCGTCTTCACAACATCTTCGCCAAAAATCACAAAATCACCGACAAGCTCAAAACCGACAATCCCAAGAATCAAACATTGCTGACATCTTCAAACTTCCAAAAAAAACAAGAATAGTTCAAACATTGTTGACAAAACACACCCACCCAAACTTCCCGAAAAACAAAAAGTTCAACCATTGTTGACAACTTCAAAAATCATCGAAATCCCCGAAGTTCCGAAACTGCTGCATCAACTATGAAAATTCCATCCTCCACCTTGGATTTATAACAACGAAGAAAATAAAAAACAAATCAAACAAACAAAACACTTAATTGGTTTCATATGTGAGTTTAGGGATAAATAAAAGAGAAAAAAATAATAAAATTAGGGTTTCATATGTGAATTGATTATATTGAAAAATCACATAAATAACAGTGCTTTTAATTGAATTTATTTTACAAAAAAATAAAAATTGAATAGTTGGTAAATTTTGTAACATAAACTCTAAAATTATATATTTATGTGATTTTTCCTAATTTAATTTTTTAAATTCGAATTTGTGAAAGCATCGATCGGGATCCAAATCTTATGTTCAAATTACTTTCTAACGTTCAAGATTAATGGACCAAAAGTGATTACATAGTCTTCAATGAGAGTCTAGAAAATTTAATTTCTACAGTTCAATCTTTAATGGTGATCTATCAAAAACAGTCTCGTTGCTTTATTAAGGTAGGGGTAAGGTTGCATATATCTTATCTTCCTCAAATCCCACTTATGAGAGTATACGGAATATTATATTTTTTAGTTTGATAAACAATAAGAGGAAAATTAGACAATAAGACTATTCTTAATCAATATTAGAAATATTCTTAATTTATTATTAATAAAACCTCTCTAAGAAACTAAAAAAAATAGAAAAAAAAGTATTCTTAAGATTTAACTACATAAATGATGGATCCGACTCCTCTCCATTTTCAATCGCTCCGTTTTTCCCAAGTTCTAGTTTGGATGCAAGATGCATAGGGGTGGACGTTCGGTCGGTTCGGTTTGATTGTTTAATATCGGTTCGATTTATCGGTTTTCGAATTGACAAAAATGACATCCATAACCAAACCGAAATAAATTCGGTTTGGTTCAGTTTTTACAAATTCGTTTCGGTTATTTCGAATTTTTATTTCGATTTGAAATAATAAAGTAGTTAGCCTCTCTTTTTCATAACTGAACATTTAAAATTGATGAATTTTTTTAGAAAAATTATTTTTTTCAAACCTATTTTTTATTCCCAAATATTAATAATTATAAATAACTCAACATGGATGAAAAGAAATGAAATAATCATAAGCTTAACATAATATATAACGTCATTAATCATTACATGTAATATAACCTTGCATAAATAGTCTACAAAACAACACAAAACTCATAAAAATAGTCCATGAAACAACATACTTTTTACATAAATAGTCCATAAAACAGTCCAAAGTCGCCAAAATAGTCCATAAAATATTTGAGTCACTAAAATAATCCATAAATAGCCTGTGGCGTATGCGAATTTGCTGTTAAATGTTAATTGTGAATGTAAATTACTAAATATTATATATATATATATATATATATATATATATATATATATATATATATTATTTATTTATAAAATTTCGGTTTTTCGGTTTAAGCCGATTTTTTTTTTAAACCGAAAACCGAACCGAAAAACTGAAATTCTAAAATTACGAACCGAATCCGATCCGAAAAACCAAAAAATCAAAACCAAAATTAAATTTCGGTTTGTTTTTTTGGTTTAAACCAAAATATGCCCACCCCTAAAGATGCATGTTATAATTTAAAATTAATGATTGAGATTTAAGTAATTAAAATAAAACTCTAATCATGATTAGAATAATTAATTACTTTAATATATTTATCCCAAATTATTTATAGAATCCCACAATTCTAG
>NC_061115.1:202475115-202507867 GCF_002878395.1 Capsicum annuum | reverse complement strand
AAAAATTAGAGTAATTCTTTTTCATATTTTTTGATGATGAATTTTTTTGACAAAAAATGAGATTATCAATATTTTATGAATTTAGAAAAAAATAAGTAATTTAACATAAAATATTAGAGCTTCATACAAATTTAAGAAATATCAACATAAATTTCTTAATATATATTTTTAGTAAAAAGAAACTAATAAAGTTAAAAAATTATTAACTTTTTAATTTCTTTTGTATGATTTAATATAAAGGAAAATAATTAAGCTAAATATTGTGATGGGTATATTAGTAAACAAACAATATATTTTTACAAACAATGCACTACATATTATTTTTAGTACCACAAACCAAATAACCACTAAAAAATAATGTCAGGATAACTTATTCCAGGACAACTAATCCCAACATAATTAATCCCGGTATAACTTGTTTTCAAACCAAACGACCCCTTATAGATCAGACTACACAGAAAGTGTAAATTAAAGCCTGATTAAGTGGGATTCCTATTGGTCACATAGGGTTGTTTGATACGTCAGATAAGGATAAGAATTTTGAAATAAAATTTGAGATTAAATTTCTGTCATGTTTGATTCGAGGTATTATCTAATTCCCAGATCTTATTCCACTATTTATACTATCCCATATAAAAGGCGGATTCAACCTTTAAAGGCAATGGAGGCACTTGAGCAGATTTGTCATTTTTCAAATACCCCTCTATTTTTTTTTACTGAATATCACTAATAATATGTAGATAGACAACTTAACTAACTTGGTCTTTAACTATCAATTAAATACTTCAATTTTGAGAACACAACACCTTAACTCATCCATATTGTATCTTGTCGACAGCCAATGCTGACGTTACACATAAATTTTGAAAGATGCTTAGATGATTCTATCGTAAGTTCGAGTTTATTTGGAAATTGAAATCAAATTAAGGTGTCCATCTTTGCGCTTCAGTTCCAAGTTAGGCATTGGAACTTGCTGCTTAGTATCATGCTTTGCTGTAACAAAAGATTACAGTTGCAACACTTTACAAGAATCTGATAGTACATCAGATCTCATGGTAATGAGAAACAACACATACATACAATATCAAGAATATACTACTATTAGACAGGAATTGAAATAAAGTCCCCGTAACACTTGATATCTGCACTTCTGTAACACCTCGTATTTTTTTTGGGTTAGATTTTAAAATGTTGTTCCTACGCGTATAGACCCGAACCCAATGATTCCTTGTTACTATATGTGTTATGATCAATTCAATAGGGTGGGAGTACCTTTGGATACGAATTGATGTCAAAAATATCTCCTAACTCAAAGACGAGTTGAGAACATTTCTATTGATTAAGTTTTTTTTTGAATATTTCATCTTGGGTCAACTTTCAATGACCATTAATCCTAGTATATAATGAGTTACATGTCCTACCATATACCAATTTTTTTTTTGAGTCCTCTTTCCAACACAACTGGTTTCACCTTAATCTGATATTAAAGTAAAAAGTTATACTCATTTCGCGTCGGAGTGTCTGACTGTCAAAAAGTGACAACGAAGTTGACGACTTGTCAACTAGGTGACGACTAACTTGATGAGCCGTCAACTAAGTGACGACCCATCAGCCCTAGTCGTCAGCCTAGGACAGTAAGGGGTAATTTTCATCCCAAAAGTGACAACTTAGGTAACGAGTCGTCACCTAAGTGACCGGCCGTCAACCTTGGTAGTTAACTGAAGAATTTCTGCAATTTCTTTGATTTCTTTAGGGGTATTTTGGTCTTTTCCTCACCCTAAAACCCTATCCCACGAATTAAATTGCTCCCTAAATGTTATTAATTAATCAACTTTTATCAATTTTACGACATCTCAAATCCTCTCCACGCTTAAGAACAAGAGAAAATTAGGGTTTTCTCTAAGTTCAAGATTTCAAGGAAAATGTCAAGATTAGAGTTCCAATCTTCAAACTAAAAAACATAAGGTACGTGGGGTTTTCCTAAACTACAAGGGCATGGTGAAAACATTTTTAATAGTGTACTCGTATATATATGTATGCGTTTGATGCATTATGAACTCTTTCAATGATATAATGTTTTGATCTTGAGTCCATCCCCCTAAATTTGATTTGTACTCGTATATATATGTATGCGTTTGATGTTTTGAAATATGAATTGAGAGCATGAATATTGATAATCCCTCTTTTGTTATGAAGCATCTTGATTTCACATGTTATGAATTACTCAACTATATGTCTTAAAGCATGAACTCAGGGCTTTACTATCATTTATGAACTTATGTTGATTGTGAATTGAAGAGAGGGATATTTTCTTGTTTGTAAAAGCTGAATGTGAAAATTGAAAGAATTAAATAATTATTCTGAGAAAGTGACCACCATTTGTTGAATTGTTGAAAAGAGAGGATTTTGCATAGTTTGACATATGTTTGGAAATATGAGTTCTCTTGTACTATTTGAATTTTTTTTGGTGGTCTAAACATTGTTTTGAATGAAAGAGCTGTAACATGATATTATATGGCTTAGACATACGACTTGCAAGTCTTGGTATGGCAATACCAAACAGATGAATGCCATCGCAGATTCAGAACAGAATAAAATACAAATTTTTTCTAAAATTTTGAATTTTAGAAAGATGCATGTTTTAGAAATGATTAAAAATGGACTTAAAGAGATTTAGATGGTTACCCGAAGAAAGTACAAGTTGAAAGACTCTATGCTAGAAACCTTGATTTGCCGACACAATGTTATGGTACCATGCTTTGTGATCTTGTGTACCATGATTCATGTCGTCCCAAATTGGGACTATGGTTTGGAGCCCTGCTTTGTGATCTTGTGCACTACCATGACATGTTGATTTGATTGGGGATTTTGGCACCCTGCTATGTGATCTTGAGTGTCCCCTTTATAGATACTCCAATCTTTGCGGCAAACTTGGATTGAGGGCTTGGCCGCCGAGTCAAGGGCGGATTTCATATAGCCCATGGAATTACAGATTGTATGGTGTGCCATCTAACTCAGAAGTAAAATAAAGAGTGGGTCATGGTTTCAAAGCTTTTAAAGTATGCCCATGTATTTTTCATATATGGTATGTAAATTGTTTTATGAATTGCTATCACTTATGTTATATATAAATACATTATTTTTTATTGCTCTGCGTACCAGTACATCTGTATTGACCCCTCCATAATTCAAAATCTGAGGCTCAGTCCTGGGTCCCACTTAGCCGTAGATTAATATTAACAAACGTTTGAAGTTGGTGAGCCTTCCTTGTTTCGGAGGGTCTTAGTCCATGTTATATTGTCTTTTGATTTTAGTTTATGGTCCGAATGGGGCCCTTGTCCCAGTTTCAGACATATGTTGTTACAAAATTGTTAGATATTTCGCAGACTGGTGTCATGTATTTTTGAATGTTTATAAATCAAATTTTGTATTGTTCAGTTGAAGTAAGATAGTAACCATGTTTCTATTTTGTTATGTTTTTCCACAATTCTTTATGGTTTATGAGATATGCATATGATTGCCAGTTAGCAAGGCTCTCAGGCCTTTATGGTTCGGGATGTCCGTCGCTGTCAGGGCCTCGGTTCGGCTCGTGACAACTTTACCTCAACCTATTGTCTTCTCCCGTAATTTCTTTAACATATTTTTTAATCTTGAAGGCCAACTCTTCAAGTAGAGTGTTTTTTACGATAATCAATATCACCAAAACTATCTAAGATCTCCATAAGCTCATAACAAAATTCTAATTTTAATTGCTCGAGCATAGAAAATGATTCATCTGCAATAACCTTCCACTTCTTTCAAGCACAAAGGTAAATGAAAATCAAACTGACATTGCCCACTGTACTCAAATTTTGAAACAACTTGCTAAATTTAGTTGGGATTCAATGAGGATACCGGATACAAATTCCTTGGCTCTTATTTCTTTTCGACATAAACAACTTGATTTATCAACATCTATTTATCAAAACACAACTCAACTATTAATTATTCATTTTTCCTACCTGAACGATGGTGATATTTCAGGTATGAAATTTGATACCAAATGATATCTAAAAGAGCACGAAAATAGTCCGCAAACACACAAACAGTCCACACACACAAGACACTAAACGAAAATAATAAACTCAAACTTAAACGATAAAGAAGATATGTAACTTGACAAAATGAGAACTCATAATGCATTAACTAAAGAGTGTATTAATACTATAAAACCTTCACAAAATAATTTAACAAGCACCACGTTCTTACGGAACACAAGAGGAACTCGGTTCACTCAAGCACTCTCGTTTCTAGCCGATACACACAACACAAGAAGAAGCCATTTCTTGTGATGTCAAAGTGGTGGTCTATTCTCTTCTTGAGATGAAAGTGATGTTCACTATTACAAGTGATTTCAATAATAAGCTAACAAAGGAACAAATCTAAAGAAACACCTTAAATAGTCTTTACAAAAAGGATGGCAAAAGGACCCCTTTACCCTTAATGAAGGGGGTGGGTTTGGAGTGTATAAATTGGTTGCCTTGTAGTATTTTTAAGATACTCAAGGCATGTATTCACACTTAAATACATACACTTCTTGGGATGGTCTCGTGTCACACTTGCACACACATCGATCTTTATGGCCATCCCGTATCATCCTCTCCATCTTGAAAGGAATTTGACCTCAAATTCATAGCTCGATCATCTTTAAGACTTCTTCTTTGAATCATATCTTCATGGCCCTTTCTGAAGTGTGGATGCTTAGCCAAGAGTTCCATGGGATCATCAAGCATGTGTTGGCAAGGAACTTTCTTTGTGTTCTCTTTTGGAATCTCACGGCTTTGAACCTGCACACAAGAAAAACCGGTACTAGGCAAAGTGCTAGTACCTACGTTAGTGAGAAATAAGGGATCTTTACGGGTAAGTCCCACAAGTGAGGAATTCCTTCCTTTTTGTACCATTTCTGCCTTCTCTCTTTCACCACTACCACTCTCGGCTTCCCCTCTATTCTTCTTCTTCCACTTCTCCTCCAACTCCCTCACTTGTTGATGAACTTTGACCACTTGTAATGTTGAGAGAGGGTAGAGTGGAAGCCTACGGCCTTGGAAGTCAAAAGTATATGTATTGGCTCTTCCATCATGCTTGGTAGCTCGATCATATTGCCATGGCCTCCCTAATAATAGTTGACACACTTACATAGAAATAACATCACAAAACACCTCGTCAAAGTAGTTGCCTACCTTGAATTGTATCATCACTTGCCGGGTTACCTTTAACTCCCCACATTCATTTAACCATTAAGGCTTGTATGGATTAGTATAAGGGATTGTGTGCAGCTTCAAGACTTCAACCAAAGTACTACTAGAAATATTGGCACAACTACCTCCAGCAATGATCAGAGAGCACACAACTTCCTTAATAAGGCATTTGGTGTTAAAAAGGTTCTCCCTTTGACTAGGATCGACCAAAACCTTACTAATCAAGGCCCTTTGCACCACGAAACACGGCACTTCAAGCTCACCTTCACATGGCCAAATGTCTTCCACACCTCCTTCCTTGGACCACTCGACTTCTCCTTTCTCTCTATCTTGAGATTGTTCATTAATTTTATTCAGTTTAAGTCCTACCTCCTCTCCAATAAAGTACAATTTCCCCTCTTTTAGTATCATATTTCTCCTATTTGGACACTCACTATTATTGTGTCCCCAACCATGGCATTTAAAATATTAAATACCCTTAGAATTAGAAGAAGAATGTAGTTTACCTTTATTTCCCGGAGGGTACCTTTGGTGAGGCTTGTTATTGGGTTGGAAAACTTTGGTCTCGGGTTGCTCCACCTTCAATGAGTGATCTTTGTCCTTGTGCCATCCCGAGGGAGATTGTCCCTTAAGCTTGTACCCCAGTTTTTCCCGTAACTCCCTTTCAATCTTCAAAGCCACTTGGAAGATCCCTTCAATAGTTTTAAACTTATGAAGATTCATGTGCGTTGAGATTTATTTATGTAGACCGACCTTGAACTGGATGATGTTGTGGCTCACTTGCTCTTGTCTATGATCAAGTTTTAAGATGAGTTATTGAAACTCATCATAGTAGGCTGCCACACTTTTGTTTCCTTGCTTCAAGTTGTATAATTTTGCAAGGAGTTCATGTTGATAGATTTTGGGACGGTACCTTTGCCTCATAAGATACCTTAACCAAAACCAAGGAGGGGGTTTCCCCTCAATTAATACATTGCCAAAACGTTTGACATACTTCCACCACGTGGTAACATATCCCTCAAAATGAGCAATGACGTAGCAGATCTTCTTCTCCTTCGTGAGATCATTCACTTGAAAGACTCTCTCGTATGCGGATTCCCATGTGAGAAACTCTTCGGGATTAATTTCTTCCCTAAAGATTAGAAGCCCCATTTTTATGGTGTTGAGGCCAACATCCCTTTCCCGAACACCTTGGCCACCACTATCTTCAAGCCTCCGGTTCTCCCCCAGTTATCCCCTTCTACCTTTCATCCCATATTCCATTAAATAAGGAAATAAGGATCATCATACATTCCATACCCTCCCCTTCGGCTCTTCCTTACAAATCCCTCTTCTTGCATTGATGGGTTTTGGACATTTGGAATTTGGTATGGTGGAGGTCTTTGGATTGGCTGATTTTGGTTTGGAGGATTCAGATTTAAGGGTGGAATTTGGGTTCTAAGTCCGTCATGTGGGACTTGGTGATGTGGGGAATGGCTAGGTCCATCAAGGCCTCGACCTTGTGAGTAATAGTTGGCTTGAATTATGGCATACGGTGGGTACATTCTTTGGTGTGTAGCTTTGGGGGTAATGGTTGGGGACAAGTTTTGAGGATTTAAGGGTCGCGAACTCCGTTGGATTTCTACCCTTTCCATTCAGCCACTAATAGAGGCCACTTCTACTCCCAACTTATCAAGACCCGCATTCACTCTAGCCACGTCCTGAGACAAGGATTCAAGATTAGCCACAAAAACACTCAAAAAATTTTGGTCTACGATTTATGCATTGGAAGTTTCGGGTTCCATGTGTAGTTGTTCTATTTGCCAATGAACCTACAAAATGCACAAACGTTAGTTTAAAATATCCTTACAAACTCTTCACACTCGGTTTCCTCACTTGGCCCTTCAAGTATTGTAAGCCGGCTATCAATCCTTGAGCTCTTAGGATTGAGTCTACTCTTAAGTTAGAATGGATTTCAGTTTGGAAGACTCAAGAAAGTTTTGTATGCACTTGAACCAAGAATAACTACGAATTATAAACAAGCAAAGCACTACAAAGAACGTTGACACGAAGACGTACTCGAAAACTAGTTCATAACTTAGTAGGTTGTTACTTAGTTGCCAACTAGTGTAGGAGTCAATAGAAAGGAAACTATTAGAGAGAAGGAAAGAAACTTGGAATGTCCTATTTTTTGTTGTTGATGTGGCCCACAATTTTTTTTTAATTTTGTCCGTTTGGGTTGTTGTTTTGTTGAAGTTGTTATAGTCCAACTTGAATGATTCAATATTGTTGGTTTGGTGAGGCCTTTTTTGGTTTGTGGGAGTGAAAATACAAGCCTTGGACCCTTTTTCCAAAGGCCAAAAGGTGTCAATAAATTTTTCACCAACTTGCACCAAAATGGCAAAACACCTTTTGCTTTGCCTTTATCCCTTTCCTCTTTTGGTCCTTCTTGAAAAAAGATTTGACACTCTTTTGATAAGGAAGCTTTTGGGAGGTCTTTTGTTGACTTGCCTCTTTGGTGTTGTCTTGAAACTATTTCTAATAAAAACACAAGACTTAACCTCTCTCTTTCCCTTTTCAAATCAAACACACCTTTTGAAGAACATTCACCTCAAGAACATTATGAACAATAATAAGAACACTTATGAACAATACCAATATTCAAGCCATCCAACCCTTCAACAACACTAAAAAAAAGTTCAAATCTTGGACCTTAGACTCAAGTGTGATAGGAAAATAAAAATCTAACACACGAAACTACTAAGACAAGCAAAATAACACCTAAATCTAGACACAAATTCGGCCAAACAATAACAACACTTCGGCCAAGACACCAAAACCGTAGAATAACTTCTTTTTGTGAGATTTTCGACATTGGACACCTCTTTTAATGCTAGGAAACAAAGATCTAACACTAGAACACACAAAACACACAAAAATCACAAGAAAACTAGGCTTCAAATTTTGGCTTAAACACAAAAACGTGGACAGATTACTATTTTTAGAGTTTTTCAGCTTTTTAACACTTTTTTTTGAGTGAACAATCCCAAGATTGATCTCCTGGGAATGAAATCAATGATGGCTCTGATACCAAATGATAACAAATGGTATCTAAAAGAGCATGAAAATAGTCTGCAAACACACAAACTGTCCACACGCACAAGACACTAAACAAAAACAACAAACTCAAACTTAAACGATAAAGAAGATATGTAACTTGACACAATAAGAACTCATAATGCAGCAACTAAAGAGTGTATTAATACTCTAAAACCTCCACAAAACAATTTAACAAGCACCACTTTCTTACGGAACACAAGAGGAACTCGGTTCACTCAAGCACTCCCGTTTCTAGCCGATACATACAACACAAGAAGAAACCATTTCTTGTGATGTCAAAGTGGTGGTCTATTCTCTTCTTGAGAGGAAATTAATGTTCAATATTACAAGTGATTTCAAGAATAAGCTAACTAAGGAACAAATCTAAAGAAACACCTTATATTGTCTTTACAAAAAGAATGGCAAAAGGATCCCTTTACCTTTAATGAAGGGGGTGGGTTTGGAGTGTATAAATGGGCGCATGTCTTCACACTTAAATACATACACTTCCTTGGATGGTTTCGTGTCACACTTGCACACACATCGATCTTTATGGCCATCCCGTATCAAAAGTGAACAATTGATAATTGAAGTTGTTTGGGTTTTTTTCCCGATTTTCTTACCAAAATTAAGTTATATTTTTCTTAAACGGAAAATAAAAGTAATACCATAATTAATTTTATTTTTTCTAAAAGGAAAATGTAATTTTTTTTCATATTTTGGAAACCTCTTTCTTGGAGGAAAGATTTTTGACATCTATAAATAGAAGACCCCCGTTCTCATACCATAACACAATAGCATCCACAATGTAGTCATTTAAAGGAGTCTTGGTTAGGGGGAGATTTTCTCCCAATAGTTTTATGGTTTATTTAATATTATTTTCATTTGTAGGCCACTTGGCCAAATTATATGAATAATATTATATTTTTAGTTTATATTGTGTCATCTAAATTATCGCCGTCTTGTTTGTAAACTTTAAGTTTCCGCATGAGGTATCAGAGTCCATGGTTTAATTGTTTAAATTGAGGACATGTTGAAATCAAAGTTGCAACCAATTTGATGATAATGAAGATCTTTGTCTAGCTACATGTGGAGAAAAGTTTCAAACAAATTTTCTACAATCCTGCTGCTAATCCATCTTTAAAACCAAATCAATTTTCAACCTATGTTTATGGGCTCCAACTTTTAACCTTTGCTTACTTTCAATGCTTGGGCTCCACTCTTAATCTGTGCTCACTTTCAATGCACAAGGCTCCACTTTCAACCCTGTTTACTTCTAGCACAGGACTTCAATAATATCAACCCCTGCTTTTATTTTTAACGCATAGGGCTTCAATTTTTAACCCATATAAATTTTAAATCATTGTAAGCAGTAGTGATATATGAAGATCGTGTGAATAAGGAAGAACAAAATTATTTTGTCAGAAAATCATGCCAAAAAGGGAAGATTTATTTCGATTTTTGTCCCAATTTACTTACCAAAATTAAGTTATATTTTTCTTAGAAGGAAAATAAAAGTAATACCATAATTACTTTTATTTTTCCTAAAAGGAAAATATAATTTTTTTCATATTTGGAAAACCTCTTTCTTGGAGGAAAGATTTTTGACACGTATAAATAGAAGACCCCCCTTCTCATACCATAATACAATAACATCCATAATGTAGTTGTTTAAAGAGTCTTGCTTAGGGAGAGATTTTATCCCAATAGTTTTATGGTTTCTTTAATGTTATTTCCATGTGTAGGCCAGTTGGCTAAATTATATCAATAATATTATGTTTTTAGTTTATATTGTGTCATTTGAATTATCGCCGTCTTGTTTGTAAACTTTAAGCTTCCGCATGACGCTCTTTTGATTTCGAACCCAACAGAAGTGTGTTTTGATAAATAGTTATGACAGTCCAGGTCGAAAACTCTTTCAATATATTACTCAAAAAACCGTTATAGAACTTTCGATGTGCTTTTAAACTCAAAAAACCGTTATAGAACTTTCGATGTGCTTTTAAACTTTCACACCTGATTAATTTGAAGATCGTTAACCCACCTAAAATACTTAGGTTGAAATGAGCTTAATAATGAGTCAAAAAGGTAGGGCGAATTCAGCTATTGGTGAAACTGCGATGTGAAACTTATGAATTTAAATCCTAATCCTTTTAAGTAACTAAGTTTTAAATTAGTTATTTGTACACCTTCAATAGATTTTTAAGACAATACAATGTCTAAACCAAAGTTATTATATCGGAGTCGAACCCTCGACAACAATGTAGCTCCTCCTCTGATCCGCTGCATACGAGTTCATCTAAACTAATTAACTTTTGACCTAAGATTTATATTTTTCATATAAATTTATTTATAAAATATGTATATATTACTCATTAATCTAGAACTCAGTTAGTTTAAGAAGAGTTAGAGTTCCCAATTCATCTTATTCTCCCCAAATCTCACTTATGAGAGTGTACTAGGTATTATGTTGTTGAGTTCAATTCAAAATAAGAGAAAAATTAGATGATAAGACTATTCCTAATAAATATTACAAATATTCTTAATTTATTATTAATAAAACCTCTCTAAAAAACTAAAAAAAAAAGTAGAAAAAAAGCTATTCTTAAGATTTAACTACATAAATGATGGATCCGACTCCTCTTCATTTTCAATCTGTCCATTTTCCCCAAGTTCTAGCTTGGATGAAAAACACATGCCATAATTTAAAATTAATAATTGAGATTTAAGTAATTAAAATAAAACTCTAACCTTGACTAAAATACCCGAATTATTTTTTAAATCCCACAATTCTAGGTTTGCATTTATCTCTTCCCTGTATACAAACTTCTCTATTTTTTTTATAGTGCATTGTGTCCTAATATCTCCTTCTATGGCTGGGATATGCTCACATTCAAATATAGAAAAAATAGAAATAAACTTCAACCTATCATAACACAAATGAAAGAAATTCACAAAATAATAGTTGCCAAAATAAAAAATTTAGAAGTGTGAATCTAACATAATTTTAATTTTAGGAGCAAAATAATTTTAGAATTTAATATATTTTTCTAAAAAACAAATGAAATATGATTTAAACATGTAATATAATTAAACGGGTTTATTTTTTGAAAATAAAAAAAAAGGTTTCTTTTTTTAAAAATAAAAATGAAAATAGGGGTTTGGCTGTTTTTTAATTTCCCAATATAACGTCAAATTTTATTTAAAATGTCATGCTCAAACACTAATTTTCAAATAAAGCGAAAAAAGTTCAAAGACAAAATGAAAAATTTCTGTCCTGCTTATGTATACTTTTAAGTTTGTCTTCTTCCGTCATTTCTTCAACATATTTCTTAATCTTGAGTGTAGCCTTCTTAAGCTAACGACTTCCATACAATGAGATTAACTTTAATGAAGAAATATCCCCAAAACTCTCTGGGATATCTGTAAGCTTATCACTACATGCTATTTCTAATTTTTTGAGCACGGGAAAGGATTCATCTGCAGTAACCTGCCATTTAGAAAAAGACATATAATCCATTTGTAGAGATTTGAGATTCTAGAAGGTGACTTGTTCCATGTTCCATTCTTTTCCCCCTTCGATGCTTCCTCCAACTAATTGCAGCTTTTGAAGGTTGGGTAGAGATCTCCCAATTCTTGATAGTTTATTTGACGTCAGATCGAACCCATTCAGTTCAACTTCTTTCAAGCACAAAGGAAAGTGAAAATCAAACTGATATATATGTTTAGGCCCACTACGACATAATGATGCTCCAAATTTTTCAAGTTTATTAAGGACATCCAACCTTGGAAAATGAATCTGCTCTGCTGCTGAACAATCCATGCAGAATCTAAGGGTGTAATGATAAAGAAGAAGGGAGAAAACACGTTGAGAAATTTGAGATTTTTGAATAATAGAATTGGAAAAGTAGTAGATGAGACAGTGGATGGAATAGTAAAGAGTAGTGGAATCCACGTGGTAGCATTTCAGTGGCAGGCCAGCACATAAGGAGCACGTGACAGCTGACTCTTATCCATTGGATTAAATAACAGCTGGCACAGATCCAATGGTCCTAACGAGACTAGTGGTCATAATTGTTGCATATCAACTATAGGGAAGGGGGAAATCATTAACGACCCGATAATTGTCTAAACTTTCTTTCATAAATTCTCTCTACCTCTTCTCTCCTTCTTCTACTACTTCTCTTTACTCACTCAATCCTACCATTTTTACAGGTTCTTACACCATTGGAGAATGACCAAGTTACTGTCATTGTTGTAGCTTAGTTAATGAATGTAGTAGTGAAGTGATTGTAACTGTTGTTCCACTATTAATAAAATTCCCAATTTTCTTCGATTAATTCGTGTTTTGATTACAATTATTACAAGTGGTATCAAAGAAACTCCTAGCCCTAATGACTATTACAGAAACTCATTCCATATCCATGGAGGAATTCATGAAGAAATTAGATTCACAGCTCCAAGGTCACATAGCAGAATCAAACAAAAAAATGGAGTCCCACGACTCGAAGCTGGATGACTTGGGCAAAAAATTGGATGTGCTAATGGAGAAACTTATTGCCCCATAAGATGGTATACTCGGTAGTGATCCACGACCTGGGCCACCACTGGACACTTCTGGGAGAAGGCCGCGTAAGGAGGAGCAAGGTGATAATGGTTGGGGAAGAAGCTTAGGTAACCACCACCATCCTAGGGTAGAATTTTTTTTTTGAAGGTGTTGACCCTTACTCATGGCTGCATAAGGGATAAAGGTACTTCCAGTACCATCATATCCTTGACCCAGCCCAAAAATTAGAGATTACAGTCCTGCACCTTCAAGGAGAAGCTGAATCCTGGTATTTTTCCTATCATATCAGTAGAGGTACTGTTAGATGGGAAACTTTTACTAAAGAAATTTGCAAAAGATTTGAAGGTAGTGATAATCGTAAGATCAACTTGATTGGTGAATTCAAAAAAGTTGAGCAAAAAGGTACGGTTGATGAGTATCTTGAGAAATTTGAAGAATTAAAAATATGGGTTTTAATTAAAAACCCAACATTATTTGAAGAATTTTTCATGGAATTTTTAATAGAAGGGTTAAAAGAAGAAATTAAGCACACTGTGAAGATGTTGAAACCCTATTCTATGAGTCAAGCAGTAGACAAAGCTAGACATCAAGAACGTTTGTTAAATATTCAGCATAAGAAGAAAACGAGTCAACTGTCATGAGGGTCATATGGTGGAGGGAGTTCAGGTAGTTATGGAGCTTCTAGAGGTGTTTCCAACTCCTCTGGAAATCCATCCAACACACTCTTTGAACAAAGGAGGGCTCAGGGCTTATGCTACAAGTGTGGTGACAAGTACTACGTCGGGCACCAATGTAAACAGAAATACCTCAATGCCATGATTGCTTTAGAAGACCCTAAGGAATTAGAAGGTGAAGCACATCCAGGAATAGGGGATGAGGACCTTACATTAGTCTATGAGGACGAAGGGATACAAGAAGCCATCAGTATTAATGCTTTATATGGAACTGAAGTACCTAACACTATTAGGATTCAGGGGGAGGCTAAAAGAATAAGGTGACTGTGTTGTTGGATTCAGGAAGCTCTCATAGCCTTTTGGACATTGAAACTGCTAAAAATATTGGTTGTACTGTGTGTGAAGTTACTTCTATGAGAGTGACTGTAGCAAATGGCAGTCATATCATAAGTAGACATTATTGTCCCAATTTCAGGTAGAAAATTCAAGGGGTAGAGTTTATTGACTCCATCAGATTGGTGAAGTTGGGGGGAAATGATATGATACTTGGTGGTGATTGGATGAAAAGTCATAATCCAGTACTTTTGGACTGTGGAATACAAGGTAGAGGTGACATATCAGGGGAAACGAGTGGAATTGAGCGGGTTGTATCATCAAGCAGAATTGAAAATCATGACTGGAGGTGGAGTTAAATAATTACTCAAGAAAGGGCAAGCCATATGGGCACATATTTTCACTGTCATTGCTACTGGTAATGAGGAAAAGGAAGAGATACCTGAAGAATTGCAAGTGATTTTGCAAGAATTTTTAGATGTGTTCACTGAACCAAGACTCTAACACCAAACAAGAGCCATGATCATTACATTCCCCTGAAACATGATGCTTCACCAGTCAATATTAGACCCTACAAGTACAACTATTTCCAAAAGAATGAAATTGAAAAGCAAGTATCTGAAATGCTGAAAATGGTATTATATAACCTAGTCATTCTCCTTTTTCTTCACCTGTGCTTTTGGTTGATAAAAAGGATGAAAGTTGGAGGTTTTGCATTGATTACATGGAACTAAATAAAATGACAATCAAGGAAAAGTTCCCTATTCCATTGGTGGACTTGATGGATGAACTGCATGGGTCCATTGTTTTTTCCAAAATTGATCTGAGAGCTGGATATCACCAGATTAGAATGGGAGAAACAGACATCCACTAGACTAAATTTGTTACACACCTAGGGCACTACGAATTCAAGGTTATGCCCTTTGGCTTAACCAATGCCCCAGCTATATTTTAGGGCCTTATGAACCATGTGTTCAGAAACTAAATCAGGAAATTTATGCTTATATTCTTTGATGATATTTTAGTATATAGTTCTTCCTTAGAGGAACATAGTATTCACCTGAGAGAAGTACTTTTGCTATTGAGAAAGGAGTAGCTTTTTACCAAGTTGTCCAAATGCTCTTTTGGAAAGTCTCAAGTAGAATATCTGAGGAATATTATCACAGGTTCTAGTATAACTATCGACCCTAGGAAAGTGGAGACAATGTATAATTGGCACTAAACCCACAACTCTCAAGGCGTTGAGGGGTTTCCTATGGTTGACTGGGTACTACAGGAGGTTTGTGCAGTCTTATGGGGACTGACTAACATGCTCAAGAAGAATGCCTTCTACTGGAATGGAGAGGCTGAAGTTGCTTTCAATAGACTCAAAGTAGTGACTACAGCTCCAGTGCTGGCTTTGGCTAATTTTTACAAGCCCTTTATTGTAGAAACTGATGCATGTTCAAAAGGAATTGGAGCTGTCCTAATGCAATAAGGCAAACCCCTAGCCTTTTTCAGTAAGGCTTTAGGTCCCAAGAATTTGGGCCTTTCTACTTATGAAAAAGAATATTTAGCTGTACTATCAGCTGTGGACAGGTGGAAACATTACTTACAAAGTCTGAAATTCCTACTGGAATAAAAAGTAACAACAACTCTACAGTAAAATGGTCTAACTAAGCTTATAGGAATGGACTATGAGGTCCAATACAAAAAGGGGACTAAAAACAGGGTGGCGGATGCCCCTTTTAGGAGGCAGGAATAAGAAGAGACCGAGTTGAAAGCTATATCAGAGGTTGAGACTACGTGGATGTTGGAAGTTAGTGCCAGTTATGAGCATGGACTTTTTCCTCAACAGCCGATCATGAAACTCATCACTAAGCCTGCTGGAAAACCTGATTACACTCTCACTCAAGGCATAATCAGATACAAGTTAAAGTTGTTTGTTGGGAAAAATTCTAACCTGAGGTTGAAAATCTTTGAATCTATGCACCAGTCTCCCCTTGGGGTTCATTTAGGCCAGCAAGGTACATACAAAAGAGTTAAAATGGTATTTTATTGGCCCACTATGCGACTTGATATCCTTAAATAGGTTTCGAAATGCGACTTATGTCAAATAATCAAGGTGGAGAATGTGACCTACCCAGGGTTATTAAAACCCTTACCCATTCCCCAAGCACCCTAGCAAGATATTGCCATGGACTTCATAGAAGAGCTTCCTCCTTCAGGTCAGAAAAATACCATCTTAGTAGTGGTCGGTCAATTTACTAAATATGGGAATTTCTTATGACTTAAACACCCTTACAATACCCAGGATGTAGCTGATGTATTCCTAAAGGTGATCTACAAGTTGCATAGCCTACCAAAGACCATTCTATTGGACAGAGACCCCATCTTCACCAGTCAATTCTGGAAGCAATTGTTCAAATCCATGAGCATTAAACTAAATTTATCCACTTCGTAGCATCCTTAATCGTATGGACATCCTTAAGGGCTATGGTGTTTGCTAATCCTAAGCAGGGGTTGATATGGCTTCCTTTAGCCGAGCAGTGGTATAATACCAACCACCACAGTGCCCTTAAGACATCCCCTTTCAAGGCTTTGTATGGATTTCCTCCACCTCAAGTACCTCTTGGGTCCTTACCCCACCCCACCCACTCTTCAGTTGGTCAATTTTTACCCCAACGTCAGCATATGCTTCAAACTCTTAAGGAAAACTTGCATCAAGCTCAGGAACATATGAAGTTCTTTGCAGACAAATATCGTACAAATAGGGAGTTGGTTTTTGGGGATCTAGTCTACCTGAAGCTACAACCTTACTGTCAAGCTTCAGTGGTGGTTCGACAAAATTTGAAGCTCAGTGCCAAGTTCTACGGGCCTTTTAAAATTCTAAAATAAATTGGTACAGTAGCTTACCAGCTTGCATTACCTCCGGGGTCGAACATCCACCCCGTATTTCATATTTCTCAGCTAAAGAAATGTGTAGGCCCGACGATTACACCACAGTAATAGCGACCAGCATATGATATTGATGGTTTTATCCTAGCTCAACTAGTTGCAATCCTCCAACGCCGTATAGAAAGAGTCAACAACACAGCTACCGTTAAAATTTTGGTGCAGAGGTCCAACCTTGGTCCTGATGAATCTACATGGGAGGATTGGAGGTACATTAAGAGTCAATTCCTTGACTTTATTGCCCGGCACTGACCTTGAGGACAAGGTCAATTTGAACGGAGGGGTGGTGTAATGATAAAGAAGAAGGGAGAAAACAAGTTGAGAAATTTGGGATTTTTGAATAATAGAATTGGGAAAGCAGTAGATGAGATGGTGGATGGAATACGAAAGATTAGTGGAATCCACGTGGCAGCATTTCAGTGGCAGGCCAGCACATAAGGAGCACGTGACAACTGACTCTCATCCGTTGGATTAAATAGCAGCTGGCACGGATCCAACGATCCTAATGAGACTAGTGGTTATAATTGTTTTATATTAACTACGGGGAAGGGGGAAATCATTAGCGACCTGATAATTGTCTAAACTTTCTCTCATAAATTCTCTCTACCTCTTCTCTTCTTCTTCTACTGCTTCTCTTTCTTCCTTCTCTTTACTCACTCAATCCTACCATTGTTACAGGTTCTTACACCATTGGAGAATGACCAAGTTACTGCCATTGTTGTAGATTAGTTAAGTGAATGTAGTAGTGAAGTGATTATAATTGTTGTTCCACTATTAATAAAATTCCCAATTTTCTTCGATGAACTCGCATTTTGATTACAACTATTACAAAGGGTTTGGAGATTGGGAAACCATTTGAAAATATCCCCAGAGTCTACCGAACAGGAAAGTTTGAGAGGCATTAATGTTATCAGATTCTCTAACTTTGTTGGTTTGTCAACATCTGAATCAAAGATAGAACAAGTGTATTCGATCTCCATATATCGTAGCTTTGCAAGACTCCATATAGTAGGGGATAGTTCCAGGTTTGGTCCTTTGTTCTCCACCATCAGAGTTTCTAGATTGAATAGGTATGAAAATGATGGAGGGAGGGCTTTTACCTTCATAAAAATCCTTAAGCACCTCAAATGAACAAGCATGCCTATTTCATTCAGCACAGTATCTGTCAAGATTCTACCCCACAGATTCAACCTTTTAAGAAGCCTCAGGTGTATTAGGTGACAGATGGAGGGAAGATAAATATATCTAAGATCCAAAGAGCGGAGGTATTTAATATAAGGATTTCTCTTTTCTGGACTGAACAAGGAAGAAGTATTATCCGAATGAAAGTATTCATCATAAATAATGGTCCTTCCACGCAGAATCTGATGTGAAGAAGAGGAGGAAGATAGAAAAATTAAACTAGTCAAGTTAAACAACTTTTCCATTCTAGCTTTTATCGAACAAAAATCATGCACAAGATCATGAATTTAGCAATTTGGGTGCCTACCACCTCTCACTATTACCAAGCTACTAGAAATTTACTCATCCACATAAACTTCCGTTACTTTTTCCACAATCTTCAAATTAGTTGGTTCCACAAGTCCTTCATTACTCCATAAATCTTTCAACTGGGAGGGCCGTATATTTTTGTCCTTTGGATAATTTGCAAGGTACAGAAAACATGACTTTATGTGATTCGATAAATAGTCATAACATAATTGTATGACGTTCATCACTTCCTCTTCATCCTGAAAAATGAAGGAACTCAAATTATTGAGAACTTTAAGCCACAAAGCCTCTTTCTTTTCCATCCTTGAAATGACTCCGCCGATCAAATCAAGTACCAAAGGAAGCCCAGGACACTTTTGGGCTATTTTTTCTCCAACATCCTTTAGTTCATTAGGGCAACGTTCTTCTCTGAATATCCTTTTCTCTAATAACTCCCAACTTTCTTCTGGTCGTAGCAATAGAAGATCAAAAGGATCTGTGGCATTTTCCAGGCAAAGCCACTTCCTTTTTTCGACTTGTTAAAATAACTCTGCTCCCTTTTTGATATTCAGTTGGAAAAGGTCTTGTCAGCTCATCCCATGTTGCAGTATACCACAAGTCATCCAAGACAATAAGGTACCTCTTTCCAAACAGTTTTCTCCGTAGCTTATCAGCAATGTCATCGTCTATGTCATCCTCACTGACTCTTTCTTTCAAACCAATAACTTCACTGAAAATTTTCTGCAACAACTTTTTCTCATTACGTTCTTGGTCAACTTTGCACTAAGAACGAACGTCTAAATGACCAACAATAGACTTTTTAGTATATACACTGTAAGCCAAAGTAGTTCATCTACCTCAGCTGGTCCGCTGGTGAGCTTCCTGATTATCCATTCTGTCTCCTCCTCAAAACCTACAATTATTTTACTAGCTATTGATGACTTGTTTATAACTGGCTTGTTGGAAGAGTTCACAAAAATGATACTCATGTTCTTGGAGATCTTCTCTTGTACCTCTTTTTTGACAAGCTTGATCTTTCCTACGATTTCAGGAAATAAAAAGATAAGCTGCAAGAGACCACGATCTTTGGCAAGAATTGAGTTAATGGCATGTTCCGCCTCATATGCCATATTTAGAACACGAGTCCAAAGATCTCTATGCAATTCTTGTTCCACATTCCCAAAGAACGATCTTATGTGTTCTAGGTTTTCTTTCATCCGAATGATTTTTTCTTTTATCAACGCAACTGAATAAGCATTGGAATTGAGCAAGTCATTTAAGTTTCTGAGTAGAAGAGTCTTGAAGAGCGGTCCATCACTCCTGGGGAAGCAGAGCTGAGATGAGTCTGCAGGCGCTTTCAAGAAAACATTCTTGAGATCTTTTCTCAGGAGTTCAACATTTTCTAACAAGTTTAGACTTGCACTGCTTGTTTCCTTGATATTCTTTTCCAAGTTGTGAACAATAATGGATACCTCCTTGTTAAGTGCTCCAACATATTCCAAGAGAACAAACAATTTGTCATGACGAATAACGTCCTTGGGCACATCAGTAAGAATAATCAATAGGAACTCTATCACGACATGAATGTTTCGAGCTGAGGCGCTTGGAGTAATAACATTAATCATGTGCTGTTGTAGATGAATCAGATATTCTCTAAGAATGTCTGGAGAGACTTCTAGGAGCTTCTTAATGAAGCATCAAACTTCTGTTGACTTTGAAGCTTTCAAATTTGTAGAACATATCCTTTTGGGCCCATCACACTTTTGGGCTATTTTTTATCAAACATCCTTTAGTTCATCAGGGCTGTGGTTTTTTTCGAATACCCTTTTATCTAATAACTCCCAACTTTCTTATAGTCTTAGTAATCGAAGATCAAGAGGATCACTGTGGCATTTTGCATGCAAAGCCACTTCCTTTTTTTGACTTGTTAAAATAACTCTGCTTTCTTTCTGAAAGTAAGATGGAAAAGGTCTTGTTAGATCATCCCATGTTGCAGTATCCCACAAGTCATCTGACACAACAAGATACCTCTTTCCAAATAGTTCTTTTGGTAGATTATCAGCAACATTGTCGTCTATGTTATCCTCATTGAATCTTTCTTTCAAACCAATAACTTGATTGAAATTTTTTTGCAACAACTTTTTCTCATTATATTCCTAGTTGACTGTGAACCAATCACGAACGTCGTAACTCGTAATGACCAACAACAGAGTTATCATTATACACTCTGTAAGCCAATGTAGTCTTCCCAAGCCCCAGCATGCCGACTATGGAAATGACATCTACCTCAGATGGTCCACTGGTGAGCTTCCTAATTATCCACTCAGTCTCCTCCTTAAATCCTACAATTATTGTACCAGCTATTGATGACTTGTTTTCATGTGGCTTTTTGGGAGAGTTCGTAAAAATGACACTTGTTTTCTTGGAGATCTTCTCTTGTACCTCTTTTTTGACAAGCTTGATATTTTCTACGATATCAGGAAGTAAGAAGATAAACTGTAATAGACCATGATCTCTGGAAAGAATTGAGTTTATGGCATGTTCCGCCACATATGCCACGTCTAGAACACAAGCACGGATATCTCTATGCAATTCTTGCTCAACTTTCCCAAGAACGATCTTATAAGTTCTAGGTCTTCTTTCACCCGACCAATTTCTTCCTTTATCAAAGCAACTGAATAAGCATTGGAATTGAGCAAGTCATTTAAATTTCTGAGTAGAAGAGTTTAGAATAACGGTCCATCACTCGTGGGGAAGAAAAGTAGTGATGAATTTGTAGCGGCTTTCAAGAAGAAATGTTTGAGATCTTCCTTCAGAAGTTCAATATTTTCCAGAAAATCTTGATTCGCACAATTTATTTCGTGCATATTATCTTCATCCATTGAGTTCTCTAAGTTGCGAACGAGAATGGATACCTCTTTGATAAGTGCTCCAACATGTGCTAATAGCATAAACAATTTGTCGTGGTGAATAACATCCTTGGGCACATCAGTAAGAATGATCAATTGGAACTCTAACATGACATGAATATTTCGAGCAGAGGTGCTAGAGGTAATAGCATTAATCATGTGCTATTGTAGATGGATAAGATATTCTCTAAGAATGTATGGAGAGACTTCTTGGATCTGCTTAATGAAGCATCCAACTTTTGTTGACTTTGAAGCTATCAATTTTGTAGAACATATGTGCATAACCTCCAGTAAAATAGGTGCAATCTCCACAAGTAGATTATCTAGCTTGGAATTAAATTGAGAGATGTCTGATTCATCTATTTCCTCTGATTTATCTCTTTCCTCAAGATGATAATCAAAAAGAGTCAAATAGAAATTGAATACTCTCTGAGCCAGAAGTTGAAGCTGAGGTAAGACATATTCAATCGTTTCATACTCAACACAACCATTTATTTTCAACCCATGAAAATCTCTTACAGTGCCACATACATTCTGAAGAACCTCATATTGAGTCATTGATGGAAGAAATAACTTAGAACAACACTTGGGTAGATATTGGAGATACATGACGATGACATCCAAAAGTTCAACCAAACGATCCTCGGTTATGGTCATATGAATTGATTCAACATAGCTATGTGAGCTAATGTAACTTTTGATATTTTCCAAGAGTTGAAGAGCGTCATGATGCTTTAATTTAATCAGCATGTGTACACCACTCCAACGAAAAATTGATTGAACCAGATCATGAATCGCAATTGATATGCAAGACATGCTTTCAGTATTACAACCTTCCGAATCAAAATATTAATATTGATGAAAAGATGTGGACACAAATGTCAGATCCAACGTCAGCTCTTTAATTTGATCCATGTTAAGAACTGGAATTTGAACACATCCATCATTCTACTTCTCTATGAAATCAAGAATCTTGACAATGTCCTTGCGAATTACAGCGGATGACACCTGCCAAAAAGATCAAATGCCCAAGTATAAATTTTTCCTCTAAATCACAACAGGCAGCTAACACAAGTGCAGTGGACTTCCTCCATTTATGCCTAATAGATACTAAACAAAAATGTTTGGATCTTAAGTGAGTGTTTGGATGGTCTTATAGACTTTGACTTATAAGTCGAAAGCCATAAGTTAGGAATTCTAACTTATGGTTGGAGAATGATCTGGTTTTTCTTCTTAGATGGACTTGGACAATCCTTTCCAATAGAGATAGTTTTTGGGGTTGAGTTACGCCCAAATGCCAAATCATTATAAGTACTATTTTGCACATCAAACCCCACCATAAAAATAATGTGTTACCCAATCTGAATCCTTGCCCTTAAAACCACTTAACCAGATGAATTTTTTTTTTCTTATACTGAAACTACATGAAACTTTTTCATATTCAAGGTGGTTAACATGTTGAAGTCAATTAAGCTCCATAAAGGAATGAAAATAGTTACAATACTAACTTAATTATATGAGAAATATAAAGGAATAAATAATGTTTTATGCCATATCGATGAGTTGTTTGCTTCTTTTTCTTTTCCTCTTTCCATGTATGTAGTTTGTTTTCACTAGTCAAGGCAAACTAGTTTTTCCTTTCAAGTTGTCAAGAACTGATTATGTATAAAAAGTACATAAACTTTTATCAAGAACACAAGAAACTCAAGAAAGAAGCGTAAAGCATATAGTAAGAAACAATTTACTGCAGATACAACCAGACAACATCTAACATCTGATATATTATATATTCTCTGTAACACAATATCGCTGTAGCAGGTCAAAATTATTCAGACAAGCAACACTGTTATTGTTCGAGTTTGTGGTCCGAATTTTGTTGATCTGGCCCTGAAAAGTTCATGTGCGATCCATGTTTGTAACTTTTCATGGGGTCTGTACACACGTGTTGTATAAGTGTGTTTAGTGGGTCGTTTTGGATGTTTTAAATACGTTATTCTCCTTGTTGTATTTTCCATTCATTACACTGAAATTTCTCTGCCTCTGCCCGTGGTTTTTCCCTCAAGGGTTTCCACGTAGATCTGTGTGTCTTCTTCTTATTTTCTTTTACTTTGTCGTATTGCTTATTCTGCCCGAATATAACAGTTATAAAGAGATTTGATTGTACTATGTTTATGCATCTATTTAAAGCCTTACAATTAAAATTTATGATTTATGAATACTTGGTTCAAGAATTAATTTTCAAATAAGAGAGGTTGAAGAATATATATAACCATACCTTTTGGACTTCAACAAAATCAGCCAAGATTAAGGTGTGTAAAATAGTAAAAGATGGGATTCAGAGAGAAGATGAAGTAAAATGGCTAAATAGGAACTTCAACACTAGTCATTTACACACTAATATAATAAAATTGTGAACCTTACCTAACCATTCTACACAGAAAGTGGAAATTAAAGTCTGATTAAGTGGAAATTTTATAAGGTCCTAGGGGGTTGTTTGATATGTCGGATAAGGATAAGCATAACATCGTTGGGTACATCAGTAAGAATATTCAATAGGACTATCATGACATGAATATTTTGAGCTGAGGTGCTAGGAGTAATTGCATTAACCATGTACTGTTGTGGATGAATTAGATATTATCTAAGACCCTCGGCTCAAGTAAAGCAGTCCAAAGCATATTTAGAAGGAGAAAACAGAAGAAATGTAAACATCACACATAAATGAAATTTGATCAACCATAATACCACCAGTCCAGTTATTACCGAAATAATATCTGGATGATAGCTATACTAACAAATCTTGAACAAGTTCCATTTCTATTTTATAAAAGTTACTGTGTTCCCCCAAAACTCTCACCTGATTACCTAAATCTTGCTACAAAACAACAGAAATAACAATATTGGTCTTCACGTTGGATGTTGCACATGTTACTATTGTCAGACCTCTCTATACCATCTTTTGTAATAACATCTCACTATAACGGCCAAAAAAATCTTTTGAAACCGGTTTTATTATATATATATATTACATAACTCCTATTTTATTTTATCTACAACACAATTTAACTGTAGCAACCCAATATTATTGAGACAACATCACCGTCATAGAGAGATTTGATTGTACTACTAATTTGTTTTATGCATCTACTTAAAGCCTAATACTTAAATTTATGAGACAACAATTTGAATCATATTTTTAACTTGGTGCAAGAATTAATTTCAAAATAAAAGAGGTTGAATAATATACAATCATACCTTTAAAACTTCAGCAAACAGGAACTTCGACAATAAAAAAGATGGGATTGAGAGAGAAGTTGAAGTAAATGGCTAAACATGAATTTTAACACACATTCACAATATTCCATCATAATAAAGTTATTGAGAGGAGTCCAAAGGTGGATTGATTACTTTGGATTCCTTTTTTATTATTAAATTAACTATAGTGTACCTACTTATTTTGTTTCCTTTCCTTTTTTATTTCCCATTTGATTTTAGGCTCGACTAATTTAGATTTATTCGCACCTAATTAAGGAGAAGCATTCTTTTTTTTGTCATTTTCAATACTAAAACACTTAGATGATCTATGCTTAAAGGTGACGGCATCATTTCTATCTCACCATAACTCGAATGATACCTCTTGATTTCTTTCATTTTTGACTTTTTGTCCGGTGTTCAGTTCCATTTTTGGATTTCATTAATCCAAACCCCCTCTGCCATAAAGCCATCAAAAAGGTGAAGGATTAAATTATTTTTATTCAAAAAGATCATGAATAAAAAAAATTGACTCAAGAGACCAACTTTAATAATACATAGTTAGATTAAATGTAATGTCCCACTCATAGTGAGGACAGAGGGACTACTTTAATCTTCACATGATTTGATGTTTAAAATTATAAATTGCATTAGGAAAAGTAGTGTGAGTACATTATTAATGTTATAAAATATAAAACAAGAACAAGAATAAATAGAGAGAGAAGAGAGAGTAATTCTTTATTTCTCTTGAGGATGGAATGAGAGATCATAACATTGAGGATACAATGAACGAAATCCCTCTATTTATAGGACAAAATACTCCTAGTTTCTCTCTAAAAGATAGATACTTCATACCCTAATAGATATCAAATAGATCTTATCAATATTCTTGATAGACATTCACTATAATGTAAATACATTCATAATACTCCCCCTTGAATGTCTGATTGATAGATAATGTACCTCGTTAAAACCTTACTAGAAAAAATCTGGTGGGAAAAAAATATAGTGAAGGAAAAAAAGTATACATCTCTAACAATACAAATATAGGCTGCCTCATTAAAAACCTTACAAGAAAAACCTAGTGGGACAAAATCTCGTAAGAAAAAAAGAGTACAACGCGTATTAACTTCCCTTAATAAAAACATTTTTGAACCTTTGCATCCTGATCTTGTTCATTATCTTCTTGAAAGTTGCAATTGGAGGAGACTTGGTGAATAAATAAGACACATTATAACTTGAACGAATCTGTTGCATGTTAATATCATCATTCTTTTGTAACTCATGTATGTATAAAAGCTTTGATGAAATGTGTTTCGTAAGTGTGTTTCGTTCTATCTCCTTTTACGAATTCTCCATTAAAATGTGCTATGCATGTTGCATTATATCTATACAAAATTGTGGGTAAATTTTCACATTTTAAACCATATTTTTCTTGAATGAGGTGTATCATGGTCCTTAACCATACACATTCTCGATTTGGTTCAGAACTATTATCTCAACACGTTTTGATGAGGTGGCTATGATAGACTGCTTTGTATATCTCCAAAATATAGCAGTATCCCCATATGTGAACATATTACATGTTTAAGACCGAGATTTATGCAGGTTAAATAAATTCCCAACGTCAGCATAATCAACAAGATCATTACTACAATCTTTAGAATAAAATAAGATCATTTGTTTGATTTCATTTTGATGTCTCAGTAAGAGCAAAACTATATCTTGCTAGTAAATTAATCGAAAAAAGGTTATATCAGGCCTTGTAGTATTTGCAAGATTTATTAGTGCATCAATTGCACTAAGATATAGTACTTCAGGACCATCCTATTTGTTATGTTTCTTATTTCAGCAAATAATCTATTGTTTTTGAAAACTCTCCAAGATTTTCAATAATTTTCAAGCTATAAGCTTATACAATATAAGGATTATAAATAAGTTTCCCAGAAACTCTTATATGCTTCAAGCATTTTGAATCCTTAAAAAGTTTTCATATAAATTTTGTCAAGTGACAAATATTCAACATTTCATGTGAGACATCTTCAAGTGTCTGGACTGCAAATTAAATAAGTTTTATGCTTACTAAGATGCAGTATTTCATTTCACTTGGTAAATATTTCTACATCATCATGCTTAAATAAACATAGAATTCAGATCCTCATAATTTTTCACAATATTGCGCCAATATTGTATCAAAGATATCATTGATGATATATCATTTCGTATCGGTTCACAGTGTTAAATAACATTTTGAGATCTCATCCCTTCATTATTTTTAGGTACCTAAACCTCTCATAAGATTTCATGAAGTGTTATGTCGTAGGCTTTTCAAGAGCACATTGCCTTCTTATTACGATTATTTGCTCCTTGTTCTTTTCAAGGATTATTTCATTTGGAACCGATAAGGATTATTTCATTTGAAACTGATTGGTCCACCATACTACACGCATGCATAGACTTTGTCCTTTAGAAACACAAAATATGAGCAGTTGCAGCTTAAATATGAGATGATTTCGGCATTTGACATGAATTATCTTTTGAATGAGGATCTGATGATAATTTCTAACATACTTCATAACTGCTTATATTTGTCCCTTTATGTTAGGAAAACTAACATAAATCCTCCATATTCTTTGACGAATCCATCTTTGTGCATCATGGTATATTCATTAATCATATACCGCACATCAAAGCTATTAGATAAAATAGTTGGTTCCTGGCCTTGAACCAATTGAGAGGGAAGAAATAATCATAATTTATTGGCATAATGCATACAAGTGCTATTGTATGCAACATATCATATTTCAGACCAACACATGAAGCTTTGTTCTCATTACGAATGGTTTAGCTATTTATCGAATACGTTCAATGCCAAACTATCATTATCAAGATGAATTTGTCTTGATTACATAATCTGAAAAATTATGCTCTTATATTAACTCAATTTCATTGAGCAAGCAACTTTATGATTGTCAAACTGCAGGTTGACAATAAATATACTAGTGATCATCTTATATCGATGCATCTTAATAGATCACATGACTGGTGAACGGGTCCATATTCACCTTTTATATTTTTCAAATTTAAGGGATCCAATCCCAAAATTAGTTGGTCCAATCAACTTATCATGAGAAGAAGCAACATTAAAAGTAATGAAAATTTTCTAATTCTTCAATATATATTCAATACTCAGTGTGCACATCTTTGGAAGGTCGCAATCGTTCATGTCAATTTATGAACTTTTATTCGAGCAAATTCCAAGTTTACCATGACATGTAAACTTTTACTTTAGTAAATTTTAGATTTATAGTTACATGAATAAAGTTCAGATTTACTACTTCAGAAGTAGATTTCAAAATAACTCTTCTCAGTTATTCTACCTCTTTCAGAGGTGAGTTGTGATACCATCACAATTAAGTGCACATTTGTATTAATAAGCTTAGTGAATGAATCTGTACTTATACAAATTGAAATTCTCATTACCCAGGAATGGAATATAGTCGTGCCTTAAACCTATCAAATTATGACAGCTTATAACCTCTTTTAAGATATTGCTACTACAAGAGCAAATCGAGGCATACATATGATGTATTGATACCATATTAACTTTGGGGAATGGAGCATATTCAATGAGACAAATTTCATATCTTACACCAAAACATATTGGTTACCTTAGCCATCATTATATCATCAATATGATGCATTGAGATTCAAATTCAATGTCTTATCCATATAAAGGAGTCTAGGCATAAATCGATGGAACTTGAACCCAATAGCTTATCATTATAGTGCATTGGACTCTAACCGATGTCTTAGATTTTTGGTGCAATGAGAGTTAAATTCATCATCATAACAATTTTGTTCTTCAGGAACAAATTTAAGGCATAAATAATCTGAACCAATTAGGTTCTCTCACATCCAAAAAGTCCAATAGAATTGTATTAATTTAGTAGAAAACTTTTGAGGTCCAATATATTTGAACTAGTCAAAATTGAGTAGGACAAAATAAAAATAAAAATTAGTACGATGAACCTAAAAAATATAAATTACAGTAATTCACATAGAACATACTTAATGGAATCTGCTAAGTTATTAACAAGTAATGATAAGAATATTAAATTAAGAACAAATAAAAATTACACCTTTACTTGTGTTGCCGACCTTACTGTTTGTCACATACTAATATAACTCAATAATGCTGCTAACCTCTTTTTAAAGGATGAATGTAAATATACTATGCAGTAATATTGACGGAGTACTATTGTGGCTCAATTCAAAAGTTTACTAAAACACATATTGACAATATATGGAGAACCGTACTTATAACAAGAACAATTTTTTTTCTTCTAAATCTCAACATAAACGGAACTAGTTCAACAATCATTATCATGACACCCATCCACGGTTAAGATGAATTTGAAGGGACATACCTTTGATCTCTTAAATAGTAGAGTCGTACTGATAATGTGTTATAAAATATAAAGCAAGAACAAGAATAAATAAAGAGAGAAGAGAGAGTAATTCTTTATTTCTCCTGAAGATGGAATGAGAGATTATAAGATTGATGATACAATGAACAAAACCCCTATATTTATAGGGAAAAATACTCCTAGTTTCTCTCTAGATATCAATATCAATAGATATCAAATAAATCTTAATAGATATTATCTATATTCTTGATAGACATTCAATATAATGTAAATACATCAATAACAATTAATTATTTATAGATCAAATTTTCACTAATTATGTCCATTGATTAAAGGGAAAGACATAAGTTTTCTACTTTTTTTTTTTAACACCTTTACCTAATCAGACTACACATAAAGTGGAAATTAAAGCCTGATTAAGTGGGATTCTTATTTGGTCACATGGGGTAGTTTGATATGCCAGATAAGGACAAGAATTTTGGAATAAAATTTGAGATTAAACTCATGTCATGTTTGGTTTGAGGTATTAGCTAATCCCCAAATTATCTTATCCCACTATTTATACTAAAATGATATTATCCCATATAAAAGGCGGGTACTTATCCCACTATTTATACTAAAATGATATTATCCCATGAAAAAAGCAGGATAAAATAATGTAACTGAAGATTGCAGCTGCAACACTTTAAAAGATCTAATAATACATCAGACTTCATGGTAATGAAAAGCAACACATACATACAATATCTCATTGAAATGAAGTCCTGGTAACACTTGATAAACAATACAACTCAAAAACCAAACGTAATACATAAAGTCTAAGGAATCATTTGTTTGCACTTAATGGAGGTCTGAATCTGAATAGTTCAGACTTCAGACAATTAAGTGCATTTGTTTTTATTGAGATTTTAGTTCTTAATAAGTCTGAATAGGTTTTAATCATTCAAATCTAGAATCAAGTATTAATAGGTCTGAAGAGTTATTCTGGTGTTAGATAATATTTACCGCCATTCTATTCATAATCATCAGTCACCACCTCTGCCACCACCATCATTATCAACCACCACCCACCACCACCAACCACCTCCACCATTACAACCACCATCGACAAAAAATATCGCTACCAACCACTATTGTCAACCGCTACCACACCTACTACCTCTATTATTCTAATTATATTTACCGCTACAACCGCCGTTAACAAGACCACCATCATCAACCACTACAGGCCAATTTCTACTATCGATCCACTTATCTATCACTACTAGCACCATCGCTAACTACCACTAATACATTACAACCTCCACACATTCTTCGATGGCCACTGCCATTGTCACTAATAACGTCACCTCTACCATCAGTTTAATCACTATTAGTACTACCATTTATCTCTACTAATAACAACCATCTCCACCATCATAACTAACATCTCCAACTAGCACCACACATCGTCAACTATCATGCATTCATTTTTCAGCCATCACAATCAACACCTTCAACTACTAACATCAAGTAACATCACATCACAACCACCACCACCACTATCAACTGTCACCATCATAACAGTCACTACAATACCATCACACTATCACCACTAACATTACTAATCACTAACATCAATCATTGTCACCGCAACCACCATTATAAACCATCTCCACTATCACTAACAAATATAAATATTTTTTTTCAACCAAACAAATAATTTTGTTATATTAAATTACTTACTTTTCTGATATATAATTAGTTTTTTATTTGAATTGCATTTTCTATTTTATTATATAAATTTTTTTTTCGCAAATTCAGATATTGAAAAACAAACAATCTTAATCATCCAGTTTTCAGATCTAGAGACAACATCTTAATCATTCAGATGTTCATTCAGATTCATACATCTAAATCTTAAAAAAAACAAATGCAGCCTAAGACTTCTTAACTCTAAGTAATAGGAATAGGTTCAACTCAGGCTGCTTTAAGCTTTGAAACTTCACACGCAATTTGTCAACATGTTGCTATCTTTGTAAGTGTGTAAGTAATGAAGTGAATTACTCCCTCGATATATAATGACTCTCTGAAGAATCCTTCACCATCTGCTTTCTTTTGCTTTGCTTAGGACTCTTCAACTCAACAGTCTTCTTTGTTAAGTCGAAGTCCTTTTTAAAGTGAAACTCCTTCTTTAACTCAATCTCCTTATTTGAGTAAAACTATTTCTCTTCAGCTTATCAACAAGGTGTTGTATTCAACTACAACTTCTATGTCAATTATCAAAATTTCATCAGTCTAACAATCCCACTATTTATATTAAAATGATACTATCCCATATAGAAGGCAGGATGAATAATGTCATGAGATATCCTTATTCCATTCCACGTACAAGACGACCCTTAAAGTTGTTAAGAAACTATATGACCATTTTTAACATATACAAACTACAAATGCTTTGATATAACTGAAGATTACAGCTGCATCACTTTACAAGATCTAATAATACATCCGATCTCATGGTAATGAAAAATAACACATCCATACAATATCTCATTTTAATAAAGAACACATGTATTGTCTGTCCATTGCTAAAATTGCTCACGTCCAAAATCCATTCAACAAAATACTATTAGACAGGAATTGAATTGAAGTCCTGGTAATACTTGATAATTAGACAGGAATTGAATTGAAGTCCTCGTAACACTTGATAAACAAAGCTACCAATTATGAACCAACAAAATAGATAGAAATCAATCTCTAGGACAAGACATAAATGCCTTGAGGATCAGTCCATCATTTGAAGACTCAACAGGTTGATGTTCTGGTAAACCTTTATATATGCTTTTTGCAAAGAAGATTATTTACGTAATATTGGAAAAACATATATTCTACAAATAAATTTAACATATTAAAGAAGCTGACAATACAAGTAAGTGGTTTGTTGAGGATAACTAAGCCGACACGCCGGAGTTGGCTGAAAGAAATTAATAAGGACATAAGATGACCGCATTTCACGCACAAACTCACTGGAATAGCATTACCCCAAGATTGTCTTCTCCCTTCATGTCCTCAACTTGAGAGACGACTCTTCAAGCTGAGGGCTTCCCACAATGAGATAAACTTTAATGAAGCAATATCCAAAAAGTTAGAATAAGAAATTTTCCCTAAAAAAATTAACATTGACCACTTTGTCCTGATCTCTTAATCAACACTAATTCCTCTAATAACTTACAACGTCTGCCTTCTATCAATTGGATAATTAATTAATTGAGTTGCACTCAGGAGTACTATTTCTATCTAAAGTAATTGTAGGCTGTTAGTTTGGAAAACTTTTTAGATTATCATGAAAATCTGATCCAAGGCTACTCAGAATTTTTACTATCAACTCATCGTTGGTGAATTTAGCACAGACAGTGGCAAGCTTATTACAGATAGAGCACATTTATTGGAGATAATTGGCAAATAGGAGGGAATTCTTCAATAGTCACGCGAGCTAGTCACAAAGGGTAAAAATTCGTGTTTACAACTTTTTGAAATAAACAAGGTTTAGAGAGTCCCAAACAAGTTTAGTAGTGGAGGCGGCAGCGACAGTTGGATAAGTCGCCAGATTGACCGAAGCCATTATGGCATTTTGGATTAATTAATCTTGGGGAAACCAAATGCTATATTCTATATTTGCTATTTCTCTACCATTCAGTGTGGTAATTATCAAAGGAGCGGGAGAAGAGCCATCAAGATGGCCAAACAGATCATGAGCATGGAAATCTGTGCGTTCCATTTAGAAAAGTTATGGTTGCCAACAAGTTCTATCGACAGCTAGGATATATAGGATTAAACTGAACAACAAGGTTAGAGTTGCTATCATTGGTGGAATTCGCATTCCATA
>NC_061115.1:202470659-202472115 GCF_002878395.1 Capsicum annuum | reverse complement strand
GTATTTTTATATTTGTACAAATGTTATTATAGTGAAAACTTTATTTTTGGGGTGTTGGGCGGAATTTTCTTTATACAACTTCACCTCGCGTTTATGCAAACTTAGGTCGTTAATGTTTACACTATTAAATTAAATTAATCAAATTAGTTTACATACTTTGACATCATAAACATTGTGATCTTTTTGTTAAAGTAAATCTTTACTTTTTCATAAACTTTAATCAAACAAAGAACATTATTTTTCTCTTTCTCTTCATGACATATCAAGATATACTTTCTTTCACACAACATAAAATACTTTTCTTTTCACATGTATTTTTATATATATCTTTTACATTTTTCATAATAAAATGTTTTATTTATATATTTAATATACATACATCTTTACATAATTTTAAACATTTATATTATTTTATATTTAATACATACATTTCTACATTATTTTTTATACCTCCTCTCTCTTTGAAAAATTTAGTCTAGTCGGGCACCACACTTGTGAATTCTAAAGGATGCCTAACCCCTTCCCTTCGGAATAAATTGAACCCTTACCTAGAATCTCCATTGATTTTTTGCAGACTAAAACATTAATCACATGTTAATACTTCAATAGGTTTCCTTATTTTCCTTAAAAATTAGGTGGCGACTCTGTGCAAATTTTTATTTTTTTAGAGTCCATAACGTTGTGCTCGTTTTAACCTCTGGTAAAAATAAGGTATGACAGAATGGCGACTCTGTTGGGGATGAGGAGACGTTCTAACCATGATTGACTCGATTTTCAATCAAGGGAGGGATTTTTACATTTTTTGTATATGATTAAATTCTTTACCTATTACACTGCAAAGTATGTGAATTTGCTCATAAATTCTTTACATTTTTTTTATCATGCTTAGTTTAGGATTTTTATGCTTTATTATGTTATTTGTTTTACATATTTCTATATCATGTTATGTGTGAAAGGACGCAAGCCAAATCCAAACTTGCATTCCTTATTTGTTTGAATAACACTACTTGTTATTGTTTTATCACTTGCATTTTTCTATCGAGTCTTTGGCCATACACAATTCACACACTGTGGTACACGCGAGGGGTGTACTGCACTCCTCCGAACCTTCTTTGGATTCCTTGATTTCAGATTTAGTGCAGTTAGGTTAGTGCACCTTCTCGCAAATATTCAGTCCCACTCTTGAACATTTAGGGAAAAATCCTACTCTAGTAATAGGTCATATTGCATATACCTTAGGCGGGATGGTCCAAGGTATCGTCTTCGCAACTAGGAAGCCACCCTTTCGTCAGAAGGTTATGAAACTTTTATGACATATGTTGTGTTAGAACTGATTCAGATAATCCAGAAATCGAACATTAATGGATTCAGAACAATCAAATTGGCCTTCTTTTACTCTTCCTTCATTCGACATCATTTTCACGTTAATAGACATAAAGTATTACCCAAACTAGCC
>NC_061115.1:202414583-202467659 GCF_002878395.1 Capsicum annuum | reverse complement strand
TTTTATCATGCTTAGTTTAGGATTTTTATGCTTTATTATGTTATTTGTTTTACATATTTTTATATCATGCTATGTGTGAAAGGACGCAAGCCAAATCCAAACTTGCATTCCTTGTTTGTTTGAATAACACTACTTGTTATTGTTTTATCACTTGCATTTTTCTATCGAGTCTTTGGCCATACACAATTCACACACTGTGGTACATGCGAGGGGTGTACTGCACTCCTCTGAACCTTCTTTGGATTCCTTGGTTTCAGATTTAGTGCAGTTAGGTTAGTGCACCTTCTCGTAAATATTCAGTCCCACTCTTGAACATTTAGGGAAAAATCCTACTCTAGTAATAGGTCATATTGCATATACCTTAGACGGGATGGTCCAAGGTATCGTCTTCGCAACTAGGAAGCCACCCTTTCGTCAGAAGGTTATGAAACTTTTATGACATATGTTGTGTTAGAACTGATTCAGATAATCCAGAAATCGAACATTAATGGATTCAGAACAATCAAATTGGCCTTCTTTTACTTTTCCTTCATTTGACATCATTTTCACGTTAATAGACATAAAGTATTACCCAAACTAGCCAACATTTGACACCATTTTCATGAATACATAGTGTTGTTAAAACTCCGCTTCACAAATATCTTTCTCAATGTCCATGAAAGCCGAGTGTTCTAAAAATGTTTTGCTTTTGTTCGACTTTCTCTTCAAGTCCGCAGATGGGAATGTCACTAAAAACTCCACCTACATCTAAGTTTTTCTTTTTGGATCCAAACTAGAGTGGAATGTCGTCAAGCATTCTGCCAATGTTTGATTCTTTTTTCTAGTCAACAGACGTAGAATATTATTCAAAACTCTATAATTATTTGACACCCTTCTTCAAAACAATGAATGTGGAATATTATTCGTCTTCAACCACTTCTAACTCTTTCCATCCAATGAGCGTGAGGCATCATCGATACTTCTCCTCCGTTCGATATCTCTCCTGCAAGATCCTCATTCATCAATAACGAGACTTGAGATACTCACTCTTCTAAAGGCATCATTTTAGCTCACTTCTATCAATTCTTATCGACTATATAGGCCTCTTTTAACCGCCCTTGTTGGATATATTCCCTCTTCAAGAAAACTTAAAATTGTTCTGGATCCAAAATATGTCAAAATCTAGATTCATCTATATAAGTTTGTTTGGACGAAGGCCTACCTCTGGCAAAATGAGGCTCCACAATATAAGATACGCTTACTCGACATTGTCTGAATGTGCTTGTGCATCGACATGAACTAACTCTTGAACTTTTATTTGTATTTGCATTATTCCCCAATAGAGGTTGATTGTGTTGATCGATAGAACTAGCCGACTTAAGCTGTATAGTGAACACCAATACCGTCGACCCGACCAGAAGTGTTCCAACATTGGCAAACATATCAGGGATTTTCAAAAGACAAGATAATGAAGATAATAATGAACGTATTCTTCTTTTGGAGCAACATCTCGAGACGTTAAGAGGAGAACTACACCAAGGAAGGGACCCCGCATATCCATCCGTGGCTACTCTACCATGACCACCTTTTTTAGTCACTAGGAACTCCAAGACCTGAACACTATCTGTCAGTGCGACCTCCCACAACAAATGTTGGCTTAACAAATCCATCATCTCTGTTCACACCCATCAACTCCCATAAGTTTTCTTATTGCACCCCACATCCCAATGTTTTCACATCTTCTCGTGATATTCAACGAACAAATCATGCTACCTTTCTAGAATAATATATTTCTCCAATATGTGTGACTGAGAGATCCGCTTTCACCATACTTTCTAAAAGTAGGTTTTTGGTAAATTCAAGGACGAAAGAAGAAGACGGAATAATCATAAACGAGCTTCGTGATCTAAAGAAGGAGATGAAACACCTCCAAGAAACTTAAGTCAGCAATTATTTGAAATATGAAGATTTATGTATCTATCCAGATGTTGATTTGCCAATCGGGTTCAAGCCATCTAAGTTTGACTTGTTTGATGGAACCGGGGATCCTCATACTCATTTAAGAGCGTATTGTGATAAATTGGTAAGAATTGGAAAAAATGAGAAGCTCATAATGAAGTTGTTCATTAGAAGTTTGTCTGGTGAGGTACTCGCTTGGTACACCAAACAAGACCCTCGTCATTGGCACAAATGGAGAGACATAGCTAAAGACTTTATAAATTGTTTCAAGTTTAATACAGAAATCGTACCTGATCGACTTTCCCTCATTAGTATACAGAAGAAGCCCTCTGAATCATTCCAAGAATATGCTCAACGATGGAGGTCCGAAGCAGGAAAAGTTCAACCACCGATGGATGAAAGTGAATTGACAAAGTATTTTATCCGCAGTCAAAAGGGTGTCTATTTCAAAAGGATAATGTCCACATTGGGGCAGATGTTTGCTGACTGTGTCAAAATAGGGAATTTTATTGAGGAGGCGATTAACTCTGGAAAGATTAAGTTGGCAAAATAGCTCAAGCGAGTCTACTCGGTTAGAGTTCATCGAAGGAGCCAAGATGGAGAATGAAAAAGAAGTATCTATTGTGATACCACACTACTCAATACCTGAATCATCCCAATAACTTCAAAATCCTGATAACGAACTGATGTAAATATTGATCATACATTTCATCATGCATATAATAACCAACAAATTACCTTCAACCCCAAGCTTTCACATACCAAAATCCACCACAACCATGCGTACCAATCCAATTATCAGTTTATCAAAATCCGACACCTTTTATGCTTAGACAAAATTCGAAGGGTAAGCACAGTTGAAGCCACACACAGTTTGTTAAACCGTTGACACATTTGTTCGAAAGATTGAGAGGTGCAAATTTGCTGCAACCCGAGCTTGGGAAGATTTCTAACCCATTACCTAAATGTTTTGATGAAAGAAAGCGATGTGCTTTTCACTCTGGAGTTCAGGGGCACGACACTGAAGATTGTTATAGGTTAAGGCATAGAATTGAGTGCTTGACTAAGGCCAGGGTAATCCAATGTGTTGAAGTGCAACCAAATGCAAATATTGATCCAATGCCCAGTCATAAAAATGGAAGAGTGTATATGACATGAGGGACACTATCCTCCACGCCGAGCCGGCAAGTCTTTCATATAAGTCATCCTACAGAGAAGTGATTAACTTTAGTGGGAATGCAATAGTGATAAATCCAAGTTAATTGACTTAGATGTAGGCAATATATTCCTATATTTGAAGACATAGGATTTCCTATAATTATCATGTATCAGAACTACGTTCTGACCTAATTTCTCATGGTGAGATACGTAGGCAACCCTCATTGGGTTCGGTCGTACTTAAGTAGAATCATTTCCTCTTTTGTAGTTGGAACTACATGTGACCTAATTTCCCTCGACGCGATACGTAGGCAGTCTGTATAAGGCTCAGTCCTTTTATAATACAAAATTCTATTGTTTCCTAACGACGAGTGAAACTTGAACGCGATGGTATCCAGGAAGCCTAACATGATCCATCAAGACTATCCTAAGATACGCAATGAAGAATTATCGAGAAAGTCTCTCCAAGAGACTGGGGCAAAATTTTGAAGAACGTTTTGAAAATCAATGAAGGCTAGGACGTTCAACTTAGAAATGTTACAATCAAGGTTGATTTGTACCAGATAATGCAAAACATCATTAGAGCTATAAGACATCAACGGGGGATGAATTGACTACAATATCGAGAGAAATGCACCAAGGGTCAATACAGAAGATACTTCCACCACTTAACCAAAGATCTTCTCTACAAATATTGTTAAAAGATACTATCAATACAAATTCTCCAAAATCACATCGACGATCAGCGCAGGATCAAACACTCATTACTTCAGTCATAAGAAGGTCAACCAAATCCTTAGGAGGATTTCTAAAATATGCTTAAAAGCGTTCAAGCTTGGATTATGACTAATACATCAGTCGAGGATATCAACATTAAATATCTAATGACATGTGAGATAGCATACGTTGGCGTCGAGCATATCTCATCATCCTATGAATCAGCATTTGAATTCATTAAAAGCACATGATTCGTCTTTAAGTTGCTATCTGAAAGCGAAAGTCATATGAGATTTCCTTGAAATTGATAATTTGAGGATCATCTATATGTCATATTATTTGAAATAAGATAGTGTGAAAGATTACCTCTGAGTTGATAGTCCATAGGTCATTCGTAAGCCGCAATAACATCCTAACCAGATAGTATGCATGGTTACCCAAAAATTGATAGTCCGAAGGTTATCCATAAGTCGCAACTAAATCCTTACCGGAGAATATAAGAGATAATCAAATTGGTATGTCCAAGGATTCTCTATAAGCCGCGTCATATCCAAGATCGATTATGTGCAGGATTACCCAAGGACTAACAATTTGAGAGATATCTATAAGTCATATTGTGACTAAGGTTGGATGATGTGCAGGAACACCTGAAAGTTCGCAATTGGAGGGATATCTGTAAGTCATCTCTTATCTAAAGTCGGATAATGTGCAGGATTACCTAAAGGCTAGCAATTCAAAGGATATCTATAAGTCGCCTCGTATCCAGCATCAAATAATGCACAAGATAATCCAAAGATTGACGATTCAAGAGGAATCTATAATTAGTATTGATACAAAAGATGCACAAGACTTTTTTGAGATCATATGCGAAGAATTATTGGCAATAACCAGAGAGGTCAGCATTCCACAAGCATTATGGGTGACTCAAAATGGTTACCACATCAACATAAGATTACACGATTGCGGGGACCCTTCTGCATAAAGTGTCATCGGTGTCCAAAAGGGCAACCCCACTTTGAAGACATATTCAACTGAAAAATAATTATGCAACAACCAAAAAGGGTTGTTGTGTCTGTTGTTGCAAGTTATTTCTTTTCAAACAGGTACACGAAAGGACGACTATAGTGGACCCAAAAAGAGTTTATATACGAAGACGCCCACAAGATAAAGAGACTATCAATGAGGCGCCCAAGAAATATTCAGATTTTACGCAGAGAAGACTTGCGCATGTACCCAAGCCTGTTGCTTTCATCAAAACGCAAGTCAGCGAGACTACATATGAAGATAGCTTATACAACTCGTTCACTACTCTTCCGCTTAAAACCATGACATGAAGGAAATATGCAAATCTCAATGCTTGATCGACTCCAACAACTTACAAAAGCATCACTCAAATTAAGAAATTCTTTGATATAAATCGTTAGCACAAGAAAAGCCATAAGATGTTGAAGACTCATACATAAAAGGCACCGCTTCAGCAAATGACCAAATGAGCTTTCCAGAGCAAGGTCATGATTATCAACCTTACCATTCACCATATACCCATCCTTGTGGCCAAATTTTTCTTGATTTCCCTCACACGAAACTACATTTTCACTTGATTCCTATTCTAGGATATGTAGGCAGCTTAATTCAGGCTTGGTCATATCAACAATATAATCTTTTACATCTTTTCAAATTTCATTTATCATCTCAAGCCACAATAACCACGCCATTTTGATGGAAGTTCGAAAGCGAAGATCAAGATGAAGAAAGTTCCCACCAGAAGACATACTAGTATAAGCACATTATGTGGAGTTAGGAAGTGTCACTACTCCAAATTCTGGATAAATTACCGATTGTCAAAAGATTGAAGGACTAGATAGCTGTTAGGCCGAGTTCTCGATCAACACAAAATCAACATCCCCTCTCTAAATCCACAACAAAGGTTCAAACATCTTAGAAGCCTAAATACTGCCTCACCATCACAAGCTGAGAATCCAGGTGTCGCCAATTATCCATAATTATTTCAAGACACTAAAGAATCTTCTCGAATCTTGCAGGTCATAATAATGCTCAAGGAGGCACGTGTCAAGTATCTTACAACATTCCATCAGAAACTCAACATCACATCTCTATCACAAACCAGGAAGCTAGGTTTTATCAATTCATTTGCTAATACTTTCTAACTCTAAAAGAAATTTCTTAATTTTTTACAGGTCTCATTAAAGGGATATCCCCATTAAGACTCGGTCATTAAGTACTAACAAATATTCACAAAACTCTAACATAACATAGGGCAGTCCACCCCGAATAACAGGATAGGGCAGTCTGCCCCAAACAATAGGACAGGGCAAGTTCACCCAGAACAATAGGACAGGGCACACCGCCCCCAACAATAAGGCATATAATGCAACTTTCACTTCCTCAACAAGCATTTTAGCCGATGGATGCTATTTACATTTCAGTAGGCGGAGGATATTACATTTCAGTCGGTGGAGGCTATTTACATTTCAGCCAGCGGAGGCTATTTATATTTTAGCCGATGGAGGCTATTTACATTTTCAGCAATTGCTCAGCCGGTGGAGGCTATTTTAATTTCAACCGACGGAGGCTATTTACATTTTAATTACTGCTCAGCCGACGGAGGCTGTTTACATTTTAGTTATCACCCCACCAGGCGGATTACCTTCAAAAATAGAGACAATACTAGAACATGCAGTACAACGTGGAACTATCCTCTTAGCAGCAAAGTAGGGCAAGCTAGCAGAATGTCAGGGATCCCTAGTTACGTCAGGAATTTCGGTGAAGAAACTCAACTCAACTCGACCCAAAACTCTTATTTTTATAATCCTTATTATCATTACTCAATGTCTTCTTAATCCGATACTGGGGAAATCTTTGAAAATTTGTAATCTTTTTTTCGCTCAAAGTCCCCAGAAAATATTGCTATCTGACATCTACTCATTTTTAGCTACCCAAATAGTCAATTTTTGAACAAGCATCCGTATTCATTTCATTCGTGTTAAAATCTTTGCTGTCATCCTTGAAGGAACCCAGTGTCACCATAACTCTACACTGAGGCAAATTTTGATATTGCTATGATTCGAATTACAGTGACCTGATTCTCGTAACACTCGAGATATTTAGGAAGCTCTGTGCGGAGTTCGATCATCACAACTGCAATCATTCTTTCTCCCCAGCAAGTACACAATCTTGCGTCTCCAGCATCTAATAGGGGCAATTTTGAAAGGGGCATCGAAAATAGATGAACACTTTTATTTTCAATTAGTCCTTCTCCCAATAATCATTTCGCATGATCTCTCACCCTTAACAACAGGGCGATTTGCCTAAATTTTTTGAACTATGTTGACCTGATCCTTATACAACTCGAGGTATTTAGGTAACTTTGAATGGAAGTTCGATCAAATTTTCTTCAAATTATTTTTGTCGAGCAAAATTGGCTACTCGTCAATGTTTTCATTTAAAGACTTTTACATCGTCCTCAAATGAAAAGGGGCAACTGTTGACACCCAATTTTTGCTCTTCGTACCTAAAATTAACATCTTCAGGTTTTTTGTTCATTAAAGGGCAAGAAGCATAATTTTCACATTTTTTTTACAATTGTTTGATAAATTATTGATAATTATCCTTTATTTAGGATTTTGATCAATTTTTTTGTCATAATTTGATTTCTTATAATTTATTAATAATTTTTATAATTTTAGAATTTTTATCAATTCATTATCATTCTTAACATTTTACAATCACCCGCACACGTGCACGACATGACGTTATATATATATATATATATTTTACAGTGTTTTTAAATTAATTATATTTTAATAATTTTAATATTCTTTATATTTTTTTTCATTCAACATCTATATTTTACAGTCCGCAAACACTAAGCCAGATCAATAATTTTTGTGTAGTATAATAATTTGATGTCTTATCACATCCGACAACGACTACACAATAATGTTTTTCCACGTCCGACAATGACCACTTAGTGTTGTCTTGTCACATCTGGCAATGACCACTCAATGACACTACCCTTTGGATAATTACTTTGTCCGTTGGTCAAAAGGATGAAAATCCTTTGGCCAACAAATTAAGGACCTAAGGGTGTTCTATTATAAAAAGAGAGGACACCCTTTATCCATTAGATAAAAGGGGTGCTCAATTTTTTGTATAAATAGGTGGTGGTAGGACAAGAAAAAATCAGCTCCTTCTCTCTTATTAAAACGTCTCCATAGCCCTCTCTCTTCTCATATACTACACAACACAAAACACATACTTGAAGGGATACACACTACTATATCTCCATTTTATTTCTCACACAATACATACACTACAAAACATCTATGTACAACACACACAAAAGGACTCCATTTTCTTTCTTAACATTTTTTCCCTCTCTCTATCACCACCAACTCTAACTGCTCTCTTCCTCTTTATCTCTCCCATGACAAGTAACAACCACCATAACATCTCTGGCTACCTTCACGCCCTTTCTCCTCTCTTCTCCGACGCACCACCATCAAATCAGCAAACCCCTCACCACCGAAATAACAACAGCAACCAACGACAGTAGCAACCGGCGAATTTTCCATCGTTGTTGCGTCTTCAACCAAATAATCATCGAAGTTTTGGCCTTCAATTTGCGACCAGCCCCGCCCCCTCTCTTCTTCTACCGTCTCTCACCGCTGCCTCACCGGAGGTGGTGACCAGTGAGGTTCAAACCTCCAGCCGTACCGCCCCTTCCCCTTTTCCCCGTGCCTCACCGAAATTGTTCCCCGACGGGTGAGCCTTTAGTCGAAATGAAAATGCACTACCTTTTCCTCCATTGTTATCATCAAATCTGACCGTATTTGGCGTTACCATTAAATTGTTGCTCCAGTGATACTCGTCGTGAAAGTAACCTTTCCAATCTCCTTTACAATTATTTGATATTTTTTGATAGGGTTTGAATTTTGCAACTAGATTTTATCTTGATTCAATTTTTTTTAATTTTGTTGACCGTCTGTTGCTGCCTGCCTGGACTGCTGTCTTACTTTATTTTATTAATTTCAGTTTATTTACTAATAGTCTTGCATTTTGGTGACTGTTTTTATTAATTTGTGATGTGCTACACTGATAAGGAACAGATACTGTATCTATATGCTTCTATCCTGGCAGTGTTGTTTTGATTATCAATGAGTCATTATTTGGACATTTTTAGTAACCCACATGTAACTCCTTTACTTTTTGTTAATAATGTTTCTTGCTTTACTTTTTCTTTGTTGAATATTGCCTTTACTTTTGGTTTGTTGACTATTTGTTGGTTATAACTTTATGGGTTTGAGCCATTTTTGGACTAATTTTACTCTTTTTATTTCTTTATCAGTTTAAATTGATAAAGATTACGATACTACACATATGTGGCCGATGAAAAATTATTATTAATTTGAGACCTCCATAAACAAAAGACGGACTTTTTACGTATACATATGTAATAAATAAATATTTTTTGGGAGATGATGAAACTTTATAACAACACAAGATTTTACAATTCAGCTTTTGACAAGACGATTTAGGACGGTCAATTAATTGAGCAACCACTTCGTAGCAAAATGATTTAGGACGGTCAATTAATTGAGCAACCATTTTACAGTCATGACTTTATCTGAGCCCACTTTTTAACAAAAAGATATCTTTTAAAATATTTATATACACACATACTTGTTCAATTTATTTTGATTATTATTTATTCGTTACTAACATTTTCCCAAGTGTTTATACAGGTTATTTGGATTACTCGTCTAGAGTTGCATTCAAAGAGACCCTTTTAATTTTGTATTGTATTTTTATATTTGTACAAATGTTATTATAGTGAAAACTTTATTTTTGGGGTGTTGGGCAGAATTTTCTTTATACAACTTCACCTCGCGTTTATGCAAACTTAGGTCGTTAATGTTTACACTGTTAAATTAAATTAATCAAATTAGTTTACATACTTTGACATCATAAACATTGTGATCTTTTTGTTAAAGTAAATCTTTACTTTTTCATAAACTTTAATCAAACAAAGAACATTATTTTTCTCTTTCTCTTCATGACATATCAAGATATACTTTCTTTCACACAACATAAAATACTTTTCTTTTCACATGTATTTTTATATATATCTTTTACATTTTTCATAATAAAATGTTTTATTTATATATTTAATATACATACATCTTTACATAATTTTAAACATTTATATTATTTTATATTTAATACATACACTTCTACATTATTTTTTATACCTCCTCCCTCTTTGAAAAATTTAGTCTAGCCAGGTACCACACTTGTAGATTCTGAAGGATGCCTAACCCCTTCCCCTCGGAATAACTTGAACCCTTACCTAGAATCTCAATTGGTTTTTCACAGACTAAAACATTAATCACATGTTAATACTTCAATGGGTTTCCTTATTTTCCTTAAAAATTAGGTGACGACTCTGTGCAAATTTTTATTCTTTTAGAGTCCATAACGTCGTGATCTTTTTAACCTCAGGTAAAATTAGGGTATGACAGTAACAACATTCCAATAATAATATCATGATAAAGAGTAAAAAGAATCAAAATAATATTTGTGGGATACATACATACCTGGTGACAATGTTTTTGAGGTAGAAAGAAGATAAGAAGGTTAAGGGAAATCAGACTTTATCACTAAAATTACAAAGCAACTATCTATCTAATGAAGTTGAAAGGGTTGAGTTGGTTGCCTAACAGTTGAAGGATGTAATTAACCAGTGGTATAATGAGTGGGCGGATTTGAAGGGTGGTGATGTTGAACCCTCTGTCTGGGGTGAGTTTGTAGAAGCTTTACTGGACCATTTCTTTCTCCAGGAGATGAGATAGGAAAAGGCTAAAGAATTTGTGAATATGAAATAAGGTAAGATAAGTATTAAGGAGTACTCATTGAAGTTCACTCAATTGTCTCATTATGCTCCTGAGTTAGTTGGCAACATGAGGGTTCGGATGAGAAAGTTTTCATCTGGTCTCTTAGATGATTTGGTGCTAGAATGCAAAGGATCTATGCTAAATAGGGACATGGATTTTTCTAGATTATTGGTGTATATGCAGTAGGTAGAAAAGGAGAAGAAGAGGCTGGCTGGGGTAAGAGAAAGAGAAAGGTAGGAAAAAAGTATTAGGTCTGCAGATCAAAATACCTACTAGCATCAAGGTATAAATTGGGGTAACCAATCATCGAAGAAGAAATCTTGGAGCAATACTCAACCATCAGCTAGTGCCCGGACACCCAGACCTCTAGTTAATCGACGATTTCAGAATTCTCAATCTATCCATGGACCTAGTGTGTAGGGTACTCAGTCCCACGGTAGTGTAGCTCAGCAGGTATAGGTCATTTCCACGATGTGGGACTTGCGGTAAACATCACCCATGGAAGTGTCAGTTTGGTAGGCTGGTGTGTTATACTTGTGGTTAGTTAGGCCATTTTCAGAGAAAATGTCCTTTCACAAAAAAAACCCCAGTGGTTCTAGCTCTCATACGAATTCCACAGCTTCACCACCACCTAAAGGTACTACTTCAGCTACTGGAAGTGTTCGCAATTGGTTGTATGCCTTATCAAACTGCCAGGATGCTGAAACTTCACCAGATGTTATCACGGGTATGTTACAGATTTTCTCTCGTGATGTATATGTGTTGCTTGATCTAGGGTACTCCTTGTCTTATGTGACCCCTTACATGGTAGTTAGTTTTGGTTTTGAACCCAAAAAATATTTCGAAACCCTTTTTTGTTTCCATTTCTGTTGGTGATTGTATTGTGGCTTGAAGAGTTTATAGAAATTGTGTGGTAGTTATTTTTTATCGTGATACTGTGGCTGATCTTGTAGAACTGTATATGATTGATTTTGATGCTATACTGAGAATAGAATAGCTTCATTCATGTTATGTTATGTTAGATTGTAGAACTAGAAAGGATACCTTCTCTCTTTTAAATGAGTCAGTGATAGAGTGGGAGAGATATTTTTTTGCGCTTAAAGGGAAATTCATCTCTTATCTTAGAGCCCATAAGCTTATATCAAAGGGTTGTCCGTACCATTTTGTCCGAGTCAAAGAATCCAATACTAAAAGTCCTTCTCTACAGTCTATTCCTGTAGTTAATGAATTTCCAAAAGTCTTTCCTGATGACCTCCCCGGGATACCACCTGATAGGGAGATAGATTTTGACATTGACCTGTTGTTGGACACCTGGCCTATTTCTATTCCTCCATACAGAATGGCTCTCATTGAATTGAAAGAATTGAAAGAACAGTTAAGAGTCTTGACAAAGGCTTTATTCATCCTAATGTCTCTCCCTAGGGTGCTCCTGTACTTTTTTTGCATAAGAAGGATGACTCCCTTCGTATGTGTATAGAATATCATCAGTTGAACAAATTTAAAGTCAAGAATAAATACCCTCTTCCCAATATCGATGATCTTTTTGATCAACTTTAGGGTGCCAAATATTTCTCTAAAATAGACCTCTGTTCGGGGTACCATCAGCTGAAGGTTAGGGAGGCTAACATTCGGGGTGCCACTATGAATTCTTGGATATGTCCTTCGGGTTAACTAATGCCCCCGCGGCTTTTATGGACCTAATAAGTAGGTTGTTTCATGAGTTTCTAGATCTGTTTGTCAGAGTCTTCATTGATGACATATTGGTTTATTCTAAGAATGAGGAGGATCATGCAAATCACCTCCGAATCATCTTTCAGACCCTTAGAGATCATAAGTTGTATGCCAAGTTTTCTAAGTGTAAATTCTGGCTTGGTGCAATTTCTTTCTTAGGGCATATCATTTCTAGTGAGGGAATTAAGGTTGACCCCCAAATGATTGAGGCAGTGAGAAAATGGTCCAAACCCATGACTCCAACTGATATTTGAAGCTTCTTGGGTTTGAAAGGGTATTACAGAAGGTTTGTAGAGAGTTTTTCCTCCATAGCTACTCCGCTTACTAAATTGACTTTAGAAAAAGGTGAAATTCTTGTGGTCTGATTCTTGTGAGAATAGTTTTGAGAAACTAAAAGATAATTTTACTACTACAAAAGTTCTCGAGGGTATAGAGGGTTTTGTTATGTATTATGATGCGTCCTGAGTGGGACTTGAGTGTTTGATTATGCAACATGGTAAAGTAGTGGCTTATGCATCTAGGCAGTTAAAATTGTATGAAAAGAATTATCCCACCCATGACTTAGAGTTAGTGACTGTGGTGTTTGCACTTAAGATCTGGTGGCATTATCTTTATGGGGTGCATGTAGATATATTCACTGATCACAAAAGTTTGCTGTATATTTACACGTAGAAAGAACTGAATCTCAAGCAGAGGCATTGGTTAGAACTGTTAAATGATTATGACATGAGCCTGCACTATCATCCGAGTAAGTCCAATGTGGTGGCCGATGCCCTTAGCAAGTTGTCAATGGGCAGCCTTTCTCATATTGAGAAAGGATAGAGGGAAATGGTGAAAGATATTCACCGGCTTACAAATTTAGGAGTTTGACTTCTAGATTCTGAAGATGGGGGAGTAATTGTTCATGAGATAGCAAAGTCCTCTATATGTGCAGAAGTTAAGGAAAAGCAGGCCAAAGACCCTATTTTGATGCACATTAAGAAAGATGTCAGTCAACAGAAGGTGATGGCATTTGAGATTGTAGGTGATAAGAGTTTGATATATCAAGGTAGGCTATGTGCGCTAAAAGTGGATGGATTATGAGAGAGAATCCTTAATGAAGCTCACACTTCGAGGTATGCTGTTCACCCAGGCTCTACAAAAATGTATCATGACCTTAAGGCTATTTACTGGTGGAATAATTTGAAAAGAGATGTTGCTAATTTTGTTTCTAAGTGTTTGAATTGTCAACAAGTCAAAGTAGAGCATTTGAGACCAGGAGGCACTTCTGAAGAGATAGCTTTGCCTGTGTGGAAATGGGAGATGATTAATATGAACTTCAATACGGGGCTTTCGAAGTCTTGAAACCAATATGACTGTCATATCCCATTTTTACTTGAGGTCAAAACGAGCACGACGTTATGGACTCTAAATGAATTAAAGTTTGCACAGAGTCGCCACCTAATTTTTAAAGAAAATAAGGAAACCTATATTAAAAATATGATTAATGTTTTTAGTCTGTGAAAACCAATTTAAGATTTTAGGTAAGGGTTCAAGTTATCCCGAAGGGAAGGGGTTAGGCACCCTTCGAGATCCACAAATGTGGTACCCGGCTAGACTAAATTTTTCAAAGAGGGAGGAGGTATATTTAAAATAATGTACAAAATATGTATTAAGTATAAAATAATTCTTTTAAAAAATATAAATTATTAAAATTATGTAAAGGTATATATATATTAAATATATAAATAAAATATATTGTTATGAAACACATGTGATAAAAAAATATGTATAAAAAATGTATAAATTACATGTGAAAAGAAAAAATACTTTGTGACGTGTATGAAGAGAAGTGTATCTTGATATGCCATGAGGAGAAAAATATTTAAAAATAATATTTTTACTTAATTTAAAATTTACGAGAAAAAAAGTAAATATTTATTTGAACAGAAAAGATCACAATATTTATGATGTCAAAGTATGTAAACTAATTGATTAATTTAATTTATTAATGTAAATAGTATCGACCTAAGTTTGCATAAACGCGAGGTGAAGTTGTATAAAGAAAATTCCGTTCAACACCCCAAAAATAAAGTTTTTACTATAATAACATTTGTACAAATATAAAAATACAATACAAAATTAAAAGGGCTTCTTTGAATGCAACTCTCGATGAGTAATCCAAATAACCTGTATAAACACTTGTAAAAATGTTAGTAACGAATAAACAATAATCAAAATAAATTGAACAAGTATGTGTGTATATAAATATTTAAAAAGATTTTTTTTTTGTTAAAAAGTGGGCTCAGATAAACTTATGATTGCGAAATGGTTGCTCAATTAATTGGCCGTCCTAAATCATTTTGCTATGAAGTGGTTGCTCAATTAATTGGCCGTCCTAAATAGTCTTGTCAAAATCTGAATTGTAAAATCTTGTATTGTTATAAAGTTTCATCATCGCCCATAAAATATTTTTTATTACGTATTTGTATACGTAAAATCCATCTTTTATTTACGGAGGCTTCAAAATTAATAATACTTTTTTCATTGGCCAAATGTGTAGTATCCATTCACTATCAGTGTAAATAAATGAGAAGGACAAAAATCGTCCAAAAATCTCTCCAACAGCAGCAAACTCAAGGCAAACAAAAATGGTCAATAACAGTGATAATAAAATAGCAAAGCAAATAGAGACAAACACACTATCTAATTAATTCAAATATCCATCCAAATGGCTTTGAACAGATCTGTGTAGTAAAAGAAAAATATTAGAGAAAAGGGGTGGCTCGTGGCTGTTTCTTGGTGTTGGTAGCGGCTGTAGTAGTGGTTGATGGCGTCAGATCTGGGAAGAAATTTGATGCTCACCGGTCATCACCTCCGGCGAGCTTACGGTGAGACGTAAAGTGAAAGCTTGTAGCGTGGGGGTGGTATTGTTGGGCGGCTGTTTAGGGGAAGAAAATCATGTGGAGGTGGCACGTGAGATCGGATGAACTGTTGGTATCTACGGAGAAGACGAAAGCTTAAAAATGGAAACTGTGTAGTAGGCGTCTATGTATATATTTATATGTGTGTCATTGTTATTGATGGTTAAAAATGAAACAAAAATGGAGTATTTTTTATGTATGCATGTGTTTTTGTGCTTATATATATATATTTTTATGTGTGTTTTGATGAGAAAAATGGAATAAATAAAATATGATTGTATATTTATGAATATGTGTGTGGGTTTGCAAAGGAAAAATGTTTATGAGTTGTAAAAAATAAATATATGTGTATTTTGAAAAAGAGAAAAAATGAACAAAAATGTGTGTCCAAAATGTATTCTCCCACCACCTATTTATACAAAAAATTGAGCACCCCTTTTATCCAATGGATAAAGGGGTGTCCTCTATTTTTATAATAGAACACCCTTAGGTCCTTAAGTTATTGGCCAAAGGATTTTCATCCTTTTGACCAACGGACAAAGTAATTATTCAAAGGGTAGTGTCATTGAGTGGTCATTGTCAGATGTGACAAAACAAAAATGAGTGGTCATTGTCGGACATGACAAGACATTATTATGTAGTCGTTGTCGGATGTGATAAGACATCGAATTATTATACTACACAAAAATAATGATTTGACTCAGCATTTGCGGACTGTAAAATATAGATGTTGAATGAAAAAATGTAAAGAATATTAAAATTATTAAAATATAATTAATTTAAAAATACTGTAAATATATATATATATATATATAACGTCATGTCGTGCACGTGTGCGGGTGATTGTAAAATGTTAAGAACGATAATGAATTGATAAAAATCCTAAAATTAGAAAAATTACTAATAGATTATACAAAATAAAAATATGACAAAAAAATGATTAAAATCCTAAAGAAAGGATAATTATCAATAATTTATCAAACAATTGTAAAAAGATGTGAAAATTATGCTGTGTCCTTTAACGAACAAAAAGCCTGAAGACGTTAATTTTAGGCGTGGAGAGCAAAAATTGGGTCTCAATAATGACTCCATTTGGGTAATTGTAGACAGAATGACCAAGTCCACTCATTTTTTCTAGTATATATGAATTATTCGAGGGATGACTATGCCAAACTATACACTCGAGAGAAAGTCCATTTGCATGGTACTCCTATGTCCATTATATCTGTTCGAGGTACACAATTTTCTTCACAGTTTTAGCGGTCCTTCAAAAAGGGCTCAGGCACCCAAGTGAACCTGAGTATTGGTTTCCACTCTCAGACTGATAGGCAAGCTGAATTTGCCTACAATAATAGCTACCATTCCAGTATTCAGATGGCACCTTTTGAAGCACTTTATGGGAGAAAATGTAGGTCACCAATTGGGTGGTATGAGGTGGGTAAAACCCGGCTGTTTGGTTTTGACCTTGTTCATCAAGTGATGGAGAAGGTGAAGGTTATTAGGGAGCTACTTAAGACTGAACAGAGTCACCAAAAGTCTTATGCCGATGTTAGAAGGAGAGATTTAGAATTCGAGGTTGATGATTGGGTTTTCCTAAAGGTCTTCCCCTTGCAGGGGGTCATGCAATTTGGAAGAAAAAGGAAGCTTAGTCCTCATTATTTAAGACCATATCAGATTATGAGAAAGATAAGTGGGGTTGCTTATGAGTTAGATTTGCCCTGCAAGTTTATCTTCCATATATCCAGTATTCCATGTATCCATATTGAGAAAGTTCATTTAAGATCATTCCCTAGTGTTTCCTGTAGAGGAGATCAGTGTAAAAGACTCCTTGTTATATGAGGAAGAACCTATTGCCATTTTAGATTGCCAAGTTCAGAAGCTAAGAAGTAAGGATATAGCTTTGGTTAAGGTGTTGTGGAAGAATAAAAAAGAGGAGGAAGCTACTTGAGAGTCAGAGGATGACATGCAAATTGGATACCCAAATCTCTTTGAGAAGGTACAAATATTTACTAATCTCTTTATCTTTTCCTTAATGTTCTTGAAATCATGCATGTATGTGTTCTGAGCCATCATTTGGGGATGAATGATCCCAAGAGAGGGATAATGTAATACCCTGTAGTATTCTCGACTTGATACCACACTTAGTAGCATGCTTAAAGAGCTAATAGCCTAAAACTTTTCAAAGTGTTTAAAAGGACTTAGTCATATTTTAAGATCCTAAACTTCAATGATCCTTAAATCGATCTTTCCAACCTCGAGATGTATATTTTTAAGTTGATTCATATTCAGGGATGTAAGGGGAATGTCTCAAGGAAATTTTAAAATTTTTGGACGTGCGTAAGGGCATGTTTGGATCACCAAAATAGTAGCACACCGCGATATGCCCGCATTACTCGCTCTATTTTGGTGCTATGGAGCAAGCATTGCACGCTTCATCCCATCACTCCATAGCCCGCATCGCCCACTCCATAGTGTGCTGTCGTATTTTCCAGTTTCTATTTCCGTATATTTGAGTGCAATCAGGTCATTTACCTCACCCAAAATCATCACAAACACAAGATTGAATCCCCCATAGAGCATTTGTTACATCATTATTCACTTTTTCTCTCCAAGAAAACCCTAAACCCCCCAAAGATTAAGAATCAAGATCTTAAGTCAAGATTTCAAAGAAACAAATTAAGATTCGGGTTCCATTCTTTGAACTAAGTAATCTAAGGTACGTGGGGTTTTCCTAAACTCCATGGGCATATTGAAATCGTTTTAGTAAGTTTTAAATGTAAAGAAATCATGTATTTATGAACGGTTTTGAGTTTACATTAAAAAGTATGCATGGTGAACCCTTTTTGATAATATATGTTTTGGTCTTGAGGCCTCATTGTAGAATTGAATTATGCTTTCATACATATAAGTAATTTTAGTTTTTAAAACTTGAATTAAGAGCATGTATAACGAACCTTCCCCTCTCTTGTTATGATACTTCTTGACTCCACATGCTATGGGTTGTGAAATTGCATGATTGAAAGCATAGGATAAGTAGTTTAATATTGCTTATGAACTTGATCTTGGTTGTGAATTTAAGAGAGGGTGCATTCATAGTTTTCAAGTGTTTTTTGTTTATAAATGTTTAATGTAATGATTGAAAGAACTGCATGAATTGTTTTGAGGAATTGACCATCATGTGTTGAATGTTGAAAAGGGAGAATCTTTGTACAAGATTGCACACGTTTTGAAATAGGGATTCCCTTGCATTGATTAAGTATTTTTGGTGGTCAAATGATTGAGTTGATTTAAAAATCTAAAGTAGAACATTATATGGCTTAGACATATGACTTGTAAGTCTTGGTATGACGATACCAAAATAGATAATGCCATGATAAACTCAGAACATATACAAATTTTATTCATATTCTTAGATTTTGACTTTAGAAAGATGCATGTTTAGAAAAGGTTAAAAATGGGCTTAAAGAGAGTAAGGTGGTTACCCAAAGAAGAAATGAGTTTAGATATTCATTGCCCAAAATCATGTTTTTCCATATGGGTTATTATGTCCCCAAAGAGGGATTATACGTTGTCCTAGTGCCCTATTGATACAAGTCGAATGGCCTCCTTAGTTTTCAATGACATCATTCAAAGTCACTACATAAAGAATCAAGCTTTGGTTGCATGGAGGGCACGGGATCATACTTGGAAGGGTCGTCTTGAGCATACCATTAAACAAACCCGAGTGTGTAAGATTGCTTGGAGCCTTGAAGACTTGAGGACTCTTGGGTTTGGGCCACGCTTGGTGGTTCATGGTTTTGGTTCCCTCTATTAAGGGCATTTTGGTCATTTATACTTGTCTAAATGACACTCCATGGCTGCCCCACTTCATTAAGGGTATTGGAGTCATTTTGTCTTTCTTTTTAATATACTATATATAGTCTTTTTTAGGTCTTTTCTTATTAGCTTTTTTATGATGAATATTTGACACATTGAAAGTTCTCTGTTTAAGAGTGTAGTTCTTAGTTTAGGACTTGGGAAAGCCATCTTTAGTGTAGGGCTTGGAAAAGCTGATATTGTACGTTGCTTAGAAATAGTGGTTGTGAGGTGAAGTTGATTCTTTAGCAGTCACCGTAATAAGATTGGTGTTTGTACTTGCGTATTTTAAGGGTCTTTATGTTTGATACACATTTGGGTTCTTGTTCTTCGTAAGTCCCTATGTCATCTTACCTACCCTTTACTTTTCTTGCAGTATTTGTGTTTGTTTCTTGTTCTTGTTCACGGTTTTATGTGTTGCTGTCGAGGGTGAATTTCCATCTTGTTCTCGATTGTATTTGTGTTGTTCCAACAAAATCAATCTTGGTCATGTTAGTTGAAAAATCAAACAAAAATAAGTGTTGAAAAATTAACAATCTCAAAAAAAGATATTTGTTCCGTTTTTATGTTTGGGCCAAAATTTGAGACTTAGATTTAGGAGATTTTAGTGTGTTTTGTTTGTTTATAGTGTTAAGTTCTTGTTCCCTAACACTAAGTGAGTCTAGATCTTGGATTTGAGCTTAATCCGGGTGGTTTTGAGTTCACCATTGTTGAGTTGAAGGTTGAAGAAACTAGTAAGGCGAAGCTCAAAATTGGAAGGGCCGTTGTTGATATTGCGGCTTGAAAAACGTGTGGTTGTGTTGTGGAGTTTAATGTGAGCAAAAGAAATCCAAAAGCATTCAATTTGGAGTTCATTTGGTTTAGTTTCAATCTTTTGAATGTTCTTGTTGTTCTACATGTTCATCATTTATTATTGAACAAGAACATTCAATAGGTGTGGTTTGATCTTAAAGAGTGGAGAAAAGAGTGTAGTCTTTTGTTAGTCTTGAAACATATCCCAAAGGACATACAAAAGAAGAAAGGGGACAATAGGACTTTCAAAAAGACTCATTACTAAAAGGAAGTAAGGGCACATACCAAGACAAACAAAAGAGAAAAGGAGATAAAGGCTTTCAAAAAGATGTCTTGCCAAAAAGGTGCAAGGAAAGTAAGTTTTTAGAATTTTGAAAAAGGCTCCAATTCTTATGTTTTCCCTCCCTTAGCTGATTTTCCACTCTTCCAAAATTAAAATTTGACCAATCCAAATTGCAAACTTCCATGTCACCAAATTGCCACATTACCAAACTACCACATCATCAAAGTGCCACATCATCAACATTCCAAAAACCTTGAAGCTCAAATGTCAGATTTTAAAGTTTCTTTTCTTTGTTTCATTAGTTTCACTTCTTGATTCTAGTACTAATTAGAAACTAGTAATCACCTACTAGATTGTGAATTAGTTTTTGAATTCATTTTCGTTGTGTTTTCGTTATTGGTGTGCTTTTTTCGTTTTTAATTTGTTGTAACTTTTTGTTTCAAGTTTGTAAGTAGAATTTTCTGTTTTGTGTCTTGAGTCGATCAAACAAGAATCTATTCCGGCCACTAAGTAGGATTGACACTTATTGACTTCTGGAGTATAAGAACTTTCAATATTCGCCGCTCCAATTGTGAGGATCACAAAGGTGAGTGCATATGAGTGTTGGTGAGGAGATTTTACTACTTTTGTTCATTTTGTAGGTACAAGGAGGTATAAGGGGAACATGTCTTCGATAGCCGCAGATTATTGTGACAACAACATGGGAGACTATGATTGTAGTGAGGGATTTTATGGATATAAAGTTGTTGGAGATTATGGGGGCTATGACCAAAGCACGGACAGATCTGAGGGTTATTGGTTCAAGGGAGAAAATGAGGTGAATGAAGTGCCTATTGCTTATGGTGAACATGTAGATGATGAAGAGCCATGTGATGGTCCTTATTATGAAGTTGGGACGTATGGGGGGTCTTATACTTCCCAAGCCGAAACTAGAATTGGTGTAAGGTAAACTCTTTCATTTACAAAGCTTATGAGAGCTATGGTCAGAGTGTACGTGTGGAGTGTGAAAGTTCATATTCTTCACCTTTTAGTACTTCTTATCAAGGTCGACATGGTGTGAATGGTTATACAACTATAGTGGAGGTTGCTCCACGAGAAGAAGAGGGTATGCATCTCCAAAGTCGAAGAGTACTTATGTGCCTTACAATGTTGATCTAAGAAGGAATGTTCACTCTGAAAAGGTAATCATTTGTGGGATACCCGATTGCCTCATTGTACTAGATGATAGGTGCAATAGAAACTACATCTTTCCATCCATGGTTGACTATTTGAGGTTTTTTCAAGAACCTTTACTTTTTCTATATTCCTTGGACGAGTTTAACATTACCAAGAGGGTGAAGGTTGTCTTCTCCCAATTTGAATATCATGAGGAGGTGTGGTGCGATATTTTTCCCTTGACATACGATCATGTAAGATTGGGTACCGATTGGTTTGCACAACATAAAGCTCCAAATGTGCAAAATTGGCCTAATATTGTGAGAGACCAATGGGGAAATCATCTCATGACGTCCATTCTTCCCAACTGTCAAAGAGAAGTGCTCACTCACTCCAATCCGAATGAAAATGAGAAACAAAAGATTGAGAGGAGTAAGGGTATGCAAGGTAGCAATTCGAGAGTGAAAAAAGGAGAGGTTGTGTGGAGTGAAGTGAGGGGATTGCCACCAAACCATGCTAACTATGTTTTTTCTATTTTTAAGGACATTTGTGTAGGTACCAACATGTCAAGCAGAGGAGCACAAGGTTGAACAGAAGTTGCTGCCGAAGCATGTGGGGAACCTTCACACCATAGCAAAAAAGAATTTACTCAAGAACTTCAAGGTAAAATAGCTAACTCTTACACCTTTGTGCATGTGAATGATGATTGTATGGCTAGTATCCCATTGAGTGTGATTAGTAGCTTACCTATGAGCCAAGCACACATTAGACTCTTTACTACAAGACAAGCTCATGGGTTCACTCCTATTCTTTTGACCAATATTTTCAAATACATCACACACTTGAGATTCATTAATCACATCACACATAACCTCAAGTATTTGGAAATTTCACACCTAAGTTGATCAACACAAGTTTCACAAGACGATGTACTTTCACTCAGCATAATGGCTTCAACACTAGGTGGACATAAATCGATCTTACTAGAAGAGTCGATTCAATCATTAATAGGATCAACCAGTGTATCCATACTCACAACATGTACATCATCAACAAGTGGCAAAGAATCAATGGACTTTTTCAAGAATGATACAAGTCAAATGGCCGCCTTAGCTTTTGATGACATCTTTGGAGGCCAACACCTAAAGGCTCAAGACTTGGTCACCCCAAGAGCACAAGGATATTCAAGGGAGGTCCATCTTAAGCATGACTTAAAGCAATCCCATGTGTGAAAGGTTGCTTGGATGCTTACATTGTTGTTAACCCGAGAACCACAAGCCTTGAAGTACAACACATCCTCGATTTTGAGAGAATTAAAGAGGTTCCATTCATTCAAGTCCAACACGCCTTGGCTGCCCCTTCATTAAGAGTATTTTGTACGTTGAACATGGTGTATTTACATACCATGGTCACCAATCTCATTAAGGGCAAAGTGATCTTTTTATGTTTTCTTATAATATACCATAAGTAGGACTTTTTAGGTCTTCTCTCATTAGTTTTTTAATAATGAAAATATGAGACATTGAAAATCCTCTCTCTTAAGAGTAGACCACCTTAGTGTAGTTCTGGATTAGCCATTGTATTTTAGGGCTTGGAAAAGCCAATATTATTTTTTGCTTGAAAACGGTGGATCTTGAGGTGAGTTGATTCCCTTGACGGTCAGCGTAAGAGTGTGGTGTTGTTGTTACATTCATTAGGAGTTTTTGAGTTTAATATACTCTTTAGTTCCTAATATTTGTAATAATCTAAATCTCACTATCTTTCTTTACCTTTCTTGCAATTGTGTTAGCGTTTGTATCTTGTAATCATTTGTTCTTGTTGAATCCAAATTTTGTGTGCATTGTGTTCATCTTGTTCTTGTTGTATTTTTGCTTTTTTTTTTTGTGTTAAAACACCTTGTAAACTCGTGATACTTGTGTTGTTGTTGTTGGCCTAAACTAGCACTCAAAGGGGTCCTCAGGTTATCTCAATTTATGGATTGTTTTATGTAGTTTTTGTGCCTTCCGTGGTCTTTATTGTATCATTTGGTATCAAAGAATGGCTTTACCTTGTTCCCACAAGATCAATCTTGGGCTCGTAAACTTGAAAATAAAAAAAAGGTATTAGAAAATTGAAAAATCAAAAAGAAGCAAATCTGTCCATTTTTTTGTGTTCTTGGCCGAAATTGTGTTCTTCTTCTTCTTCTTGTTTGGGCCTAAATTTGTGTCTAGATCTAGGTGTGTTTTGCTGGTCTTAGTTTTTTCTAAGTGTTAGTTTTGTCTTCACTAACACCCTTGAGTCTATATCCAAGTTGATCATGAACATTGTTGTTGGTATTGTTGTTACGGTTTCAAGAACTTGAACATTGTTCGTGTTGTTGTGTGGGCCAAAACATGAAGGTGTGGTTTGATCTTGTGTTATTGCTATTTTGTTGTGGTTTTTAAGCTTGAAAAGGTTTTGTTAATTGTTGGAGGTTCAACGTGAGGCTAGGTTTTCAAACTTTTATTGAAAGTTCTTGTTGCTCTAGACTATCTTCATGTCTAGTTGCAAAAAGGCTCTTCAATAGTGTTGTTTGATCCAAAAGCCAAGTAGAAAGAAGTGAGGACTTTATTATATTAAAAACAAATCCCAAAGACCTACCAAAAGGGAAGGGGGATAAAAATATCTACAAAGGACTTGATACCAAAAGAGGGAAAGAACTTTTCTAGGTGTCCAAAAGAGGAAAGGGCCACCAATCCTTCAAAAAGGTGTCTTACCCAAAAGGTGCAATACAATTCAAACATTTTTTAATGTGAAAAAGGGCTCCAATCTTGATGTTTTTCTTCCCCGAGGCCAAAATACACTTCTTCAAGAATTAAAAATTGAACCAAAATTTCAAAGTTGAAAAAATAAGAACCTTTCAAAAATCGCAACCAATCCTAGACCGCCACATCACCAATTTTCATACAATACCAAAAATTAGGGATCAACTCTTGGATTCTTAGTTTCTTGTTGTTGATTCTTAGTTTCTTGTTGTTGATTCTTTGTGAATCCATATGATGGCCTAGTGCCCTGTGGCGTATCAGAATTAGAAACTCCAACCCTTGCGGCAAACTTGGGTTGGGGGCTTGACTGCTGAGTCAAGGGAGGACTCCATATAGCCTGTGGAGTTGTAGAATTGTAGGGTGTATCACCTAGCTTAGAAGTAAGACAAATATATTGCGTTGAGATCTATAGTATTATTTTAAAGTCTATTGATTATGCCTATGAATTTTCAAATGTTTTATGATGACATGTCTTTTATGAAATGCTCTCACTTATGTTACATATATATATAAGTATTTTTTTTGGGTTACTCTACATACCAGTACAATTGTATTAACCCCCTATATTTCAGGATCTGAGGCTCAGTCCAAGGATCCCACTAAACAGAAGATTGATTTGTCAGAAGTTTGCAGTTGGTGAGCCTTCCTTATTTCGGAAAGCGTGGTCATGAGACTTGTCATTTATTTTAGTTCATGGTCCAACTGGGGGCCTTGTCCCTATTTTCAGACAGATGTTGATTTCAATATGGTTAGAGATTTCGCAGACTAGTATTAGATGTTTTTGATCTTTATGAACTTATTTCAGTATTGTGTAGTTTGGAATAAAAGTTGACCATGATTCTATTTGTTATGTTTTTCCGCATTTTCTTATAGTGTATGAATTGTGTCAACGATTGCCATTTAAAGAAAGGCTCTCGGGCCTTCATGGTTTGGGATGCCCATCACGGCAAGGGCCTTAGTTCGGGTATGACATTTTCCCACATTGAGATTAACTTTAATGAAGCAATATCCCCAAATATTTCTGGGATCTCTGTAATCTTATTACAATATTTTATTTCTAATTCCTCAAGCATGGGAAAGGATTCATTTGCAATAACCTACCATTCAGAAAAAGACACTATACAATCTCAGCAATTTAAGATTCTTGAAAGTGACTTGTTCCATGTTCCATCCTTTTCCACCATGGATTCTTGCACCTACTAGTTCCAGCTTTTGAAGGTTACGTAGTGATCTCCCAATTCTTGACAATTCATCTGATGTCAGATCGAACCTATCGAATAGCACTTATTTCAAGCTTGGGGGGAAGTGAAAAGCAAACTAACGCTGATGTACATGTGTACACCATGGGCACCAAAATTTTGTGGAGACTTTCTCAAGTTTACTAAGGACATCCAATCTCAGAAAATAAAATTGGTATGGTGCGTCACAATCCATGAGGAATTCAAGGGTTTGAAGATTGGGAAACCTTTTCAAAATATTCTTTGAGTCTACCCAGCAGGAAACGTTGAGAAACTTCAATGTAGTCAGATTATCTAACTTTGTTGGTTTGTTAATATCCAAATCAAAGATAGAACAATTGCCAATGTCCATATGTCATAGCTTTGCAAGACTCAAGATAGTAGGGGATAATTCCATGTCTGGTACCCAATTACTCACCTCCAGAGTTTCTAGATTACAGAGGTTTGAAAATGACGGAGGGAGAGCTTTTGCCTTCGGAATGATTAAGCACCTCAAATGAACAAGCATGCCTATTTCATTCAGCAAAGTATCTGTCAAAGTTCCCTTTCCTATCAATCTTACTCTCCTTAGATCCAACCTTTTAAGAAGCCTTTAGTGTCTAAGGTGACAGTTATAGGTAAGGTAGTTACATTCTAAAGAGAGGAGGTATTTAGCATAAGGATTTCCCTTTTCTGGATTGTAAAAGAAATAATTATCAGTCGAATGAAGGTCTTCATAAAAAATAATGGTCCGTCTACAAAGCATCAAATCTGAAGAAGAGGAGGAAGAGAGAATAATTAAACTTGTCAAGATAGATAACTTTTCCTTTCTAGCTTTTATTGAACAAAAATCATGCACAAGATTATGAATTTGGCAACTTTGTTCCCTACCCCCTCTCACCATTACCAAGCTACTAGCAATCTACATAAATCTCCAATACTTTTTCCACACTCTTCAAATCACTTGGTTTCACAAGTCCTTCATCACTCTATAATTATTTCAACAAAGAGATATCAATATCTTCGTCCTTTGGATAACTTGCAAGGTACAGAAAGCACGACTTTAGGTGATCTGATAAATGGTCATAACTTAATTGTATAACCTTCATCACTTCCTCTTCATCCATAAAAATAAAGAAACTCAAATTATTGAGAACTTCAAGCCACAAAGCCTCTTTCTTTTCCATCCTTGAAATGACTCCGTCTATCAAATCAAGTACCAAAGGAAGCCCATCACACTTTTGGGCTATTTTTGCTCCAACATACTTTAGTTCATCAGGGCAATGTTCTTCTCCGAACACCCTTTTCTATAACAACTCCCAACTTTTTTCTGGTCTTAGCAATCGAAGATCAAAAGGAACACTGGCATTGTCTATGCAAAGCTACGTCCTTTCTTCGACTTGTTAAAATAACTCTATTTCCTTTCTGAAAATCAGATGGAAAAGGCCTTGTTAACTCATCCCATGAGGCAGTATCCCACAAGTCATCCAATACAATCAGGTACCTCTTTTCCAACAGTTGCTTCCATAGATTATAAGCAACATTGTCGCCTATGTTATCCTCATTGAATCTTTCTTTCACACCAATAACTTGATTGAAAATTTTGTGCAACAACTTTTTCTCATTTTGTTTTTGGTTGACTATGTACCAAGCACGAACATCAAAATAACCAACAACAAACATATCATTATATACTCTGTTAGCCAAAGTAGTTTTTCCAATCCCTGGCATACCAACTATGGAAATAACATCTATCTTTGTTGGTCCACTGGTGGGCTTCCTAATTATCCACTCAATCTCCTCCTCAAAACCTACAATTATTTTACCAGCTATTGATGACTTGTTTATACTTGGATTGTTGGGAGAGTTTGCGAAAATGATACTCGTCTTCTTGGAGATCTTCTCTTGTACCTCTTTTTTTACTAGCTTGATCTTTTCTATGGTATCAGGAAGTAGTAAGATAAGCTGAAAGATACCATGATCTCAGACAAGAATTGATTTACTAGCATATTCCACCTCATATGCCACATTTAGAACACGAGTCCAAAGATCTCTATGCAATTTCTGTACCACATTCCTGAAGAATGATCTTATGTGTTCTAGGTATTCTTTCACCTTGTTTTATCAAATAAACTGAATAAGCATTAGACTTGAGCAAGTCATTTAAGTTTTTGAGTTGAAGAATCATGAAGAGCGGTCCATCACTCATGGAGAAGTTGAGCTGAGATGAGTCTGTAGGGGCTTTCAAGAAAACATTCTTGATATCTTTTCTCAGGAGTTCAATATTTTCCAACAAGTTTAGACTTGCACAACGTGTTTCCTTGATATTCTCTTCTAAGTGGAAAACAAGAACGGATGCCTCCTTGGTAACTGCTCCAACACGTTCCAAGAGAACAAATAATTTTCCATGATGAATAACGTCCTTGGGCACATCAGTAAGAATAATCAATAGGAACTCTATCATGACATGAATTTTTCGAGCTGAGATGCTATGAGTAATAGCATTAATCATGTGCTGTTGTAGATGAGTCAGATATTCTCTAAGAATATCTGGAGATACTTCTAGGAGCTTCTTAATGAAGCATCCAACTTCTACTGACTTTGAAGCTTTCAAATTTGTAGAAAAAATGTACATAACCTCCAGTGAAACCGGAATTATCTTCAAAAGTAGATGGACTAGCATGGAATTGATACGAAAAACTTCAATGATCCGCTTTTTCTGCTTGGTTTATTTCATATCCTCCAGTGCATATACTAAAAGGCTAATACAGAAGTGTCCTACTCTTTTAGCCATAGGTTGAAACTGAGATAAGACATATTCAATTGTCTTACGCTCAATGGAACCATTTACTTTCAGCCCATGGAAATCCTTTAAGTTGCCAAATACATTCTGAAGAAGCTCATATTGAGTCATTGATGGTAAAATCAACTTAGCACGAACCTTGGGTAGATAGTGGAGATTCACAAGGAGCGCGTCCAAAAGTTCAACCAACTGACCCTCAGTCATGGTGGCACTTGATTCAGATTGATAATCCGAGGCGATAAAACTTTTGATATTCTTAAGGAGGTAAGGAACGACACGATCCTTTAATTTAACCAGCATGTCATCTCTACTCTGATGAAAAAGTGACTGAACCAGACCATGAACCTCATATGATATGCAAGACATTTCAGCATTAGAACTATTCGAAATGTAATAACAATGTTGTAAACATGCCGACAAATTTGTCAGCTCCAATTTTAGTTTTTCAAGAACAGTTTGATCCTCTTCAATATTTAACCTCTATATGAAGAAATAACGAAGATTGACAATGTCCTCACGAAGCACAGAAGATGACACCTGCTATGAGACCAAAAGTGTATCAAAATTCTTAGTGCCACATATTCTTCATGAAAAATTTTACTCAAATTTAACAGGCAACTAACGTTAGTATAGAGAACCTTCTTCAAAATAGTCTATTTCAGAAACTAAAAGTTTATCTTGTACTTACTATTTTTATCAAAAAGCACGAGCTAAATTTCTTAGAAGGTCACTCAACTGATAGAAATTGTTCGAGAAAGCCACTTTTCTTTATTTAGTAACAGAAAAATCACTCTAATTTTAACAAGTACAAAGTTACTATACACATTCAGGTGGTATTTCAAGTGGTTTTAGATGATATGGCATTCAACAATTAGACTTCAATCTCCTGCAGTTTAGAAATTAATTAACTTATTTAATTTGCAGTTAATTTCTCCAAGAGGAAGGTAACCCCTTGAGCACTATTTTAGGGTTGAGTTAGGTTCAAGTGCCAAATTGTTATAAGCACTATTTTGCACATCAAACCCAACTATAAAAAAACGTGTTACCTTATCTGAATCCCTTCCCATTCTTTCCCTCTTTCCATGTATGGAGTTTGTTTTCACTAGTCAAACCAAACTAGTTTTTCCTTTAAAGTTGTCAAGATCTGAACATGTGTAAAAAGTACGTAAACTTTCATCAGAAGAGAAATAGAAAAAAGAACACAAGAAACTAAAGAAAGAAGAACAAAGCATATAGTAGGATACAATTTACTGCAGATATAGCCAGACAACATCTAGTATATTATATGTTCTCCGTAACACAATTTAGCTGTAGCAGTCCAAAATTACTCAGACAAACTATGACGTTATAGAGAAATTTGATTGTACTACTTTGTTAATGCATCTATTTATAGACTTATAATTAAAATATTAAGAGACAAAATTCCAATCATGTTTTCATAATTTGGTGCAAGAATTAATTTTAAAATAAAAGAAAGTTTCAGAAAAATCAGTCAGGATTAAGCTGAGTGAAATAGGAAAAAATGGGATTCAGTGAGAAGTTGAAGTAAATGGATAAAGAGGAACTTCAATAATAGAAAGGAGAATCACACACACTCACAAAGTTAGTGATGGAAAAAAAATGATAATAAAGTTGTGGAGGTGAGAAGATGGATTGATTACTTTGGTTTGCTTTTTTGATTTGTTTCCTTTCTTTTTATTTCGCACTTGCTTATGAGGCTTGACTAAATTAGATTCTTCCCCTTTGATTTGTTTTTTTAATTGTTAAATTGACTTAGGTGTACCTCCTTGTTTCCTTTCCCTTTTATTTTCAGTTATTTTGAGGCTTGACTAATTCATATTCGTGTCCAATCTACATGTGTTTTTTTCGTTTTCTAGACGCAAAACCTTAGATCTTTCGTTAAAGGTGGACAAGTAGATACACACGTCCTTCACGATAAATCTCACGCGCTTTGCCATGTAGGACACGTGCATCTCACGTGATTATTTATAGACTAGATTTTACAAATTGTGTTTATTGATTAAAGGAAAAAGATACAAGTTACACGTAAAAGTCATTTACCCCTCATTGTTTTGTCTACTTTGCTTAAAACCTTTGCAGCTCAGATCAAATAGGAACCTCATCTAATCAGACATACACCTTTTGTAAGAATGTAGAACCTTTAGTTTGAAATCCATTACAACTGTAAAGGTGTTGAGATAAGCTCACTAACGGATCGTTTGGTGTGGGTTGCTAAAGCAAATAATTTTAGGATAAAATAATAATCCCGCGATAAATTTTTTTAATGCATGTTTGGTTGGCAATATTCGAGACAACTTATTTCGGGACTAATAAATAGTATGGGATAAGTTATCCACACAATTGGTGGGATAACAATCCCATCATAATTTATCCTTGGGATAAATTTATAAAAGGACAAAATTAGCCCTACCTATATTCATGCATGGGCCACTTTATGTACGTACGTATATGCATAATTAATTAATCAATATAAATCAACCACTTTAGGCGATCCATAAATTATACTGACATAACCATAGACGTAAACCAAATAGTAAGGTAGTAATTTTATATTTATACAAATGATAAACATTATAATTTGGTCTTCTGGATGGCTAACAAATTATATAACACAAATAGACATGTTAAATAAATATAAGAATATTTTATGCATATTAATATTTTTCACATTTTATGTTAAACATTTGATGAATAATAAACTCAAAATTTTTTCATAAATGCATAAAATGTAGATGAATATTAAATTTTGTTTGTTTTAAGATGAAATTTGTAATGAATTAATCATCAATATTTTTATAAATGTTAAAATTGTTAGAGTTTTAATTAACTTATCTTCAATTGAGTAATATTTACCGACAACCTAAATTACCTCCAAACTCACAAATCCACATTAGCCTCTTATAACTAATTTTTCAGCCAAATAAAAATTTAATTAACTAGCACAGGCCTTGTCATAGTTATAAGTCATTGTTAAGCATTTGAATTGAAATGTTGTTCACTATATTATATGAGTGATTCATGTTCACAATCGACTCCATTGTTCAATTATATATTTTAAATTAAATATTTTTTTAATCACTTGAAAATTCATATTGTATATATCAATTAAATGAATTTTGATATTGTATATTATAAGAGTGATATGTGTTTAAATGAAGTGATATATACAAACAACAAATCTTCTTTTACTCTAACAAACTTAAGTTGGAAGTTTTTATTTCAAACTAAATAAGATGTAGTAAAAAAAAATTTTAAACACACAGAGCATAATCATGGAAAGGTACATGCAAAAGAATTAAAGCTAAATAAGATAAAAGTTTTATTTTTAAAACAGACACGACATAATTATGAAAATGCACAAAAAAAAATTAAGCTAAATATGATGAAAGTTTTATTTTTAAGAATAAATGTTTAAAGCTTGAAAAGAAATATATAAAAAAAAAGTTAAATAAAATGGAGGGTATTTTGGTAATCAATTAATTTATTCTTAGCAATTATACCATGCATATTACTTTGAATACAACAAACCAAACACTCAATAGAAAATAATCCCAGCATAATTAATCCCAGTATAACTTATCCCATCATAACTACATTCCCAACCAAATGACCCCTAATAGTAATAATTCTGAATAGTGAGACTCCTATCTGGTTAGATGGGGTCCTTTGATGTGTGGGATAAAGTATAACAATTTTAGAATAACACATAGTTAAGGTTGTGTCTTGTCAATACCCAACGCAGGCGTAACACATAAATTTTGGAAGGTGTTTAGCTGATTCTATTGTAAGTTGGAGTATTTATTTGACAGTTGAGACCGAGTTAAGGTGACTATCTATGCACGACAATTCCAAGTTAGACATTGAAACTTGCTAGCTTCATGTTTTGCTGTGACAAAAGATTACAGCTGCAACACTTTACAAGAATGTGATAATACATCAGATCTCATGGTAATGAAAAACAACACATACATACAATATCAAGAACACAGATGTCAAAAATTATGTCCATTTATTAAAGGAAAAAGACATAAGTTACCTTCTGTAGCTGCTTAAAAGTCATTTACATATTAATACTTTATGGACAATGTCTTTTCCCTTACTCTTGTTTGATGTAAATGGCTAAACAGGAACATCAACATTAATAGAAAGAAGAACCAAATACACATTTACAATATTCCATCATAATAAAGTTATGGAGGTGATAAGATGAGCCCACCAAGGTGAGTTGATTACTTTGGTTTGTTTCTTTAATTGTTAGATTGACTCAAGTGTACCTCCTTGTTTTCTTTCCTTTTTATTTTCAATTATTTTAAGACGAGACTAATTTTGATTTGCGTCCAATAATGGAGAAACATTCCCTACCTGTGTTTTTCTCATTTTCAAGATTGAAACTTTAGACCTTTCCTTAAAGGTGAACAAGTGTCTACATACGTCCTACATGATAAATCTCACACCCTTTGTCATGTAGGATCTGTGCATTCCATGTGATTTGCCATTAATTATTTATGACATAATACATAAACATGCCCTTCAAATTGACCTCAAATTATATCTATGACCTCCAACTTTATGTGTGCACAAGTAGGTCTTAAGCTTGTATAAAGTTGAGCAAGTAGACACATATGTCCTATGTGGCATCCTACGTGGCCAATTTTTGTCTTACATCCTAGGTGTATTATGCCACGTAGGACGTATATGTCTACTTGTTCAACTTTATACAAGTTTAAGGGCTTACTTGTACACACCCAAAGTTGGAGGTTATAAGATATAGTTTGAGGTCAAGTTAAAAGGCCTGTTAATGTATTATGTCATTATTTATAGACCAGATAATTGTACAATAGATAAATATGCCCTTTCACATGGCCTCATATTACATCTATGACCTCCAACTTTAGGTGTGCACAAGTAGACACTCAAAGTTATATAAAGTTGAACAAGTAGACACATATGTCCTATGTGACATTCTACGTGGCCAATTATTGTCCTATATGGCGTCCTACGTGTATTATACCACATAGGACGTGTGCTCTTACTTGTTCAAATTTATACAAGTTTAAGTGCCTATGTAGTTTAAGTTAAAGAGGCATGTTTATGTATTATGCCTTTTACAAATTATGGCCGTCGATTAAAGGGAAAAGACATAAGTTACACCTATGTAGTTTTCTAGTTTCCTCACCACCTTTACAGCTTAGACCAAATAGGAACCTCACCTCTATAGATTTCCACTCCCTTTTTCTGTAATTAGAATTGAGAAACTTTTGCTTGAAATTCGGTACAGCTATAAATGTGTTCAGATGGGGTTAAGTGGGATCCCTATTTGGTCAGATGGGGTCTTTGATATGTGGGATAAAGAATAATAATTTCAGAATAAAATTTGAGATTTAATTTTTGTCATGTTTGGTTTAAGGTATTAGCTAATCCCCAGAATATCTTATTTCACTATTTGTACTAAAATGACGAAATTACTATCCATATAGAAGGTGGGATATAATAATATCATGAGATGTTCCTTCTTCCTTCATCCCTAAGTTGTCATTTTCCAAATACCCCTTTACTTGCTTTTACTGACTATCATTATTATAAGCATAATACATAGACAACTTATTTAACTTGATTACTTATTTAACTTGATCCTCAGTAGCCCTAACACATATCCAACGCATCTCCAACTCTCTTGAACACCTTATCAACTTCAAAACTCAACTAAATCTGGTTCAAAACCATTGCTTTCATCTCTTAATTCCTCCTTTCATTTCTTTGATTCTTGAAACTAATTAACAACTAAATAAAAATGAAAGAAAACTAGCTATTTATAGCCATGGGCTATTTATTACACAATGGGCCCAAAAGTGACCCTAAAAGCTATTGGGCCCAAAAGTGACCCAAAGCCCAAAATAATGGAATGGACTTCCATACTCTCTCAAATCCCAAGCTATCATCCAAATGCGGTGTCGCCAATTTCTTTCATGAAAGATGTCACCAGATATAGCTTCTTTCCAAGCTATCCTTCATTCACGTATTTGATTTCCTAAAACAACCAAATCTTGGATTCGTAGATGTAATCCTTGAAGCATCGTTCCCAAAGGAGTGGATCCCATTGATCTTGTATCATCTGGCAACTAGATACTTCAACTTTGAGAATGTACATCTAGACACCTCAACTCATTCATATTGTGTCTTATCGACACCCGATACTGATGTGACACATAAATTTTGAAAGGTGTTTAGATGAGTCTATTGTAAGTTGGAGTGTTTATTTGACAGTTGAGACCAAGTTAAGGTGTCCATCTTTGCGCCCAAGTAAGGCATTAAAACTTACTAGTTTCATGCTTTGCTGCAAGAGAAGATTATAACTGCAACACTTTACAAGAATCTGGTTGTACATCAGATCTCATGGTAATGAAGGTAGACATAAGATATCACAAAAATACTACTATTAGATAGGAATTGAAATAAATTCCCCGTAACACTTGATATCTGTACTTCACCTCAAGCTATTGTCTTCTCCCATAATTTCTTCAATATGTTTCTTAATCTTGATTACCGACTCTTCAAGCAGGTTGAAATGAGCTTAATAATGAGTCAGAAAGGTAGGGCGAATTGGTGGAGTTGGGATTTGAAACTTATGAATTTTAAATTCTAATCCATCAAAGTAACTAAGTTTTAAATTAGTTGTTTGGACTCATTCAATAGATTCTTAAGACAATACTGTAGACACATAAAATTTATTGGATCAAATTCATATAAAAATTGGAGTTGACCCATATTTTATTGGGTCTAAAATCATTTTGGGCTATAAAAATAATAAGCCCATTTTATTCCTCATCAAGGACTTCAAGGTCCATCTCACCTTAAAGCCCAAACTTATGCCACGTGTCAAATGACGTGGCATCCCAGTCAAATTAAAGATCAATGAAGCAAGACCACACTCATCAAATGATGTGGCAATCCAAGTCAAGTTCAAGAGTCAATAAAATATCGCCAAGTCCCCAAATGACATGTTTTTGGCCAATCACAAGCAACCTTTTCACATAACATTTGTGATAAGCATGAAAATTAAATGGACCAATCAGAATGAGCCAAAAGAGGTTATTTACACTTGGACTGCCTACCCCCTACAACTATAAATAGGAGGGTTACACAATTTTCTGGGGTCATTCTGAAAGCATTGGAGGAAGCTTCTGCATTGACTTCACAACTCTTCAATGAATCGACTAACGGAGTTCTGCCCGGAGGTCAACTCGATAAGATGAAGTGTTTTCAAACAATTCCTGAAGATCCAAACAAATTTCTAGGAGGCTCAAATTATTCGGAAGTTCGAGAATTACGTTACAAAGGCCCTCAAATTACAGAAAAGCTAAGGAAAGAAGAATCGAGAGAATAACATAAATTGTACCCACAAAATTACTTTAAATAAAATTATTCTTTTTGTTTATTTTTATTTTTGCTTGCAGTTAATTTTTCGCACAACGAAAATTTGTTGCGAACAAATTTTGGCACGCCCAGTGGGATCGGTTCTACTCTCCATCTCTTCTTCCTGCAAAATTAAATTCAACTACTGCTATGGACTTTGAAAATACTAAAGTTGTCTCACGCAAGAACTCTGCTACTGCCATATCTGATGAGCTCAGCCATGTTGGTCCACTCACTCGGCACAAATTGAAGACTAGTGGTTGGGACGGATCTGGATACTTCACTTCTTTGAAGAAGGCAAAAAAGAGCAAATCTCTTATGGTGGCTGGAATCGCAACTCCTGAGGCAACTCCACATACTTGTTATGTGATGAACTCTCTCAGACTGGCATCAATTTTAATGGATCTGAAGATTTGACTGATTTGCCAGTTTCAACAAAGGTCAACGCCATAATGGCTGACGCAACTGATATGGATGAAAAGTTTATAATAATGGAACAAACCATGAATTATTGGCCAAAAAAGCCATTGATATTATGGAATCAAAGAGGCCTGAGTAAATTAATAGGGTTAATGATCTCAAGTACTGCAAGTTTCATTGCATCATTGGCCACTTGATGGGGAAATGCTTCATTTTGAAGGAGAAAATCATGACACTAGTAAGTGAAGGGAAAATGATCATCGACATGGATAAAACCATGGATGCAAATCACGCTAGTGTTGTTAATCATCAAAAATGCTCCATGCCACAAACTATGCAAAGCACCATCTTATTGCAATTTAGAAGCTTCAGGACGGTATTGATGCCCCAAGAAGAACTTCTGAAGTTGTAATAGAGGTAGACGATAATTTTGAAAATGATGAGGATGACGGTTGGACTCTTGTTTCTCATAAAAAAAGAAGACATCGAGCTGTTCCAAGGATACGACTTCCTGAGTTGAAAGTGATGGGGCATAATGTGGATCAGCTACGACCATAAAAAAATGTCAAGTTTAATGCTAGCAAGAGGACTAGTGGTTTCTTGTCACAGAAGACCCAAAGGCCTGTCATGTTGCATGAATTTTTTCTAAAAAAATTCCTTTAAGATAACCAAGTCAGGGCGACATATGTAATTTCTAGCATAGAAGAACCCAAAGAAAGCAAACAAGAGCATCATCTAAAAATAGCACAAGAATGTCATGTTAAGCCAGCAGTTGCACATTATTTTGCTGTAATTTTCTTCACCGATGGTGAATTGTTGCTAGGGTCCAAACTGCATAACAGGCCTTTGTTTTTCATAGGAGCTATTCGAGAACAACATCTCAATTGAATACTAATTGATGATGGTTCAACGGTTAATATCATGCCAAGGACATTGCTCAAAAGGCTTAGAATCTCCATTGATGAACTGTGCAAAATCAATATAACAATCCAAGGCTTCAATCAAGGAGGGCAATGAGCCATGGGAAAAATCTCTGTAGAATTATCCATTGGCAATATGAAATCAAACATTTTGATTCACGTCATAGATGCCAAGACATCATACAACTTGTTGCTTGGATGCCCCTGATTGCATGAAAATTGAGTGGTGGCATCTACTTTGCATCAATGCATGAAGTATATGAAGGATGGTGAGGTAGTCAAAGTTGATGCAGATATTCATCCTTTCACAGAAACAGAGTCGTACTTTGCAGATGTAAATTCTACTTGAACTCTTGTGAGTTAGGTGTGAAGAAACCAACACCCTCCAACCCAACTGGGATCAATTTAAAAGAAGAGATAGGAGTGCAAGTGGGTGTTGCTAAGATGTCTAAGAAAAGAACTGAAGGAATCGCCATTAAATTCTCATCATCTGAAGGATACATAAAAGTAAAGACAGATAATGAGCATTTAGTCTTTCTCTACATTCTACGTGAGCGTCAAAGAGAGGGACCACCCTTGCTAGAGGCATGTACTCAACAAGTTCTCCATCCAAGAAAAAAAATAAGCCACAAAATGTTGCAAGATTTGAAGAAGAGTATGACTGTACAGTTGTACAAATCCAACCTATTACTCCTAAGTCCTCAAGAAATGACACCTTATTTGAAAAGATAAAAGGTCACTTTGATCAAAAGGCTTTCACATTACTTGAAAAATTAGGTTATGACTTCTCAAATCCGACAAGACTAGGAGAGCTCAAGGATGAAGTCACTGGAAAAAAAATAAATGGTCTTACAGCATCCCAAATAAAGTTGAGAAAGCAAGACATTATGTCGCCACTCCTAAGTTTGGTCTAGGATTTAAATTGCTAGAGCCTCTTCGAATTTTAGCTAGGAAGGTGAAGGTGAAGGAAATGACTTCATCTCACCACATCTCAGTAAAAGGGGAAAAGAAGGGTGAGGATGAGAAAATACAACAACGGACCTCAGTGTTTAATCGCATAGGAAAATCAATACCTCATGTCTCTGTATTTGATAGATTAGGAGGCAAAGATGGAAGTGGAGCTTCTAACTGTGTAGAACGACGTGTCACCATCGTGAATGCCTATTTTTCTTTTTTTGGAAACCATGGAAAAGCCATCATCTAGAAAGACATTGTTGGGGCACGAACAACAATATTTCTCTGAGGACATTGATGACAAGGAAATTCATAGTGTTTTTCCATCGCGCATGAAAAAAAATCTATTTTGTTAATTACCACAGATGGCCCGCTGAAGGTAAGAAAAAGAACTATTGTTTTTACCAACCAACATCTTGGAGAAACAAAAGAGGATCCAGAGGAAGCCAGTGCATCATATCATATAACGGTGGAGGACAATCTATGCCATGATAAAATGGATGATGATGTTTAAGAAGCACCCCCTCAACTAGAGGATGGAGTACAATTGACTGTAGATGAACTCAAGGAGATAAACCTAGGTACAATGGAGAATTCGTGCCCAACCTTTGTTAGTACACTTCTTACATCGCAAGAAGAGAGGGACTACTTCAAGTTATTAGTCAAGTACAAAGATGTCTTTGCCTGGTCATACAAGGAAATGCTTGGCCTTAGTCCTAAGGTAGTTATTCATCATTTGGGGATAAAAAAGGGAACACGTCCTGTAAAACAATCACAATGAGTGTTTCGCCCTGAGTTAGTAACATAAATTGAAGTAGAGGTCAATAAGCTCATCGAAGATGGATTTATTCGAGAGGTTAAATACCCATCATGGATCTCAAATATTGTACCTGTCAAAAAGAAAAATAGCCAAATACCTGTGTGCATTAATTTTCTAGACTTGAAAAAGGCATGTCCGAAGGATGATTTTTCGATACCAATCATAGAGCTCATGGTTAATGCGACGACTGGACATGAAGCTATGTCATTTATGGATGGGTCTTTCGGGTATAACCAAATTAGAATGTCCCCAGGAGACAAAGAATGCACTGCTTTCCAAAATCCAAAAGGGATATACTGCTACAAGGTAATGCCTTTGGGTCTAAAGAATGTGGGTGCCACCTACCAACGTGCAATGCAAAACATTTTTGATGACAAGTTGCTGTAATACCCCGAAAAATCCAAACCACTATTAGAGCCATGTACCAAGCTCATGCATAGTACATCATGGTTATTTTATAGTTTTATGAGTAATTTAGATGTATATTAAGGCTTCAAATAACTCTCAGCTATCAGACAAATCAAAACATTCCTTACCGATTGAATTCTTGAGAAGGATATTGGTATAGTAAAATTCAAACGAGCATATCTCTCATTATACTTGGAATTTTTAAGATCATGACCTATCAATAGATAGATAATTGAATTATCTTTCCTACTATACCAATTTTGCCTAAATCCAATATCAGAGCAAAGAGTTATTCCTATTTTATTCCAGCATGTCAGGATGGAAACAATGTGACGACATTCGTGGTAGCTTACCACATTTGTGATGCCTTATCACAAATGTCGTCAACCTTAGGCAGAAACCATCTCCTAAGTGACGACATTCATGGTAGCTTACCATATTTGTGATGCCGTGTCATAAATGTCGTCAACCTTAGGCAGAAAACAACTCCTAAGTGACGATATTCGTGGTAGCTTACCACATTTATGACGCCTTGTCACAAATGTCGTCAGACTTAGGCAGAAACCATCAATTCCAGCTCCTGTGTGATGACATTTTTGACGGCTTGTCACATTTTTGATGTCTTGTCACAAATGTCGTCAGCTATGATTTTCAGCAACTGTGAATTTATTTCATAAGGGTATTTTGGTCATTTCTTTCACCTTCTACGACTTATAACCCTAAAGAGGCGTAATTTTTCCCATTTTTTCTTCAGTTAACCATCTTAAAAACCCTCTCTTACACTCTCAACCATAAGATTAGGGTTTTCTCTCAAGATCATCTCCTCAAGAGCAAGCCTAAGGAATTCTTCAAGAACCTTCAGAAAATATTAGATCTCTTTCAAGATTCAATCACTAAGGTATGTGTAGTGTTCATCTATGGATCTAATCCGTTCATAGAGCTCAAGAACCATGTTTTAAATATTATTTTGTAAACTTTTTGTGGTGATATAAGTATGTACATGTTGACGATTGTTGTTTAAGTTTCAATGTGATGTCTAAAGGTGTTCTCATGGAATATATATGTTTGTTAATTGAAAACCATGAAGTTTAGGTGGTTTAATATGGTGCAAGTATGAAACCCACCTATGCCTTAAAGAATGCATGCAAGGTGTTTGATAAAATGCTTAGGATGCTAAAAATTCATTTTTGTATGGTTCTATGATGTCTAAATGACAAGTTCATATTAGTTATATACTTCAATATGAATACCATGCTTTTCATGTGTTGCTATTGTGGTGGTATGAAGCATGCAAGATAATGGAGATATACAATATGTACACGAAATACATCCATGCATTCCCTACAATGTTTAAGATGTTGAATAACTATATGAAATATGATATCCCCTACTTATGATATTATGAATTGCGGACTCAAATCTTGTGATCAAGTCATGTCATGTGTGTCAGTTTCTTTCTATCGAGTCCTGGGAGTATTCATACCCGAAAAACATAGTTGTGTGCCTAGAGCCATGTCATGTTGTCACGATAATCTCAGTCAAGCTATAATCTATAGAACTCATTCAGTCATGTGACTCAGGAAACCTCAAAAATCTCATGATCTCAGTTAACTCTCAGATAATAGTACTACTCCATCAGTCAACGAAAGTTAATTAATCTGTCCATGTACAGTCAATAGAATCATGTTTAGTCTCTTCAAATGGGAGTAGAAGTTAGTATCGATTGAACCCAAGGATGGGGACTCACTTACCAGTTTAGGATGTTTTTCTTAGCAGTCATCCTTGTGTTCCAGAACTACGTAGCCAGCGTAGGTTCAGACATCTTAGCCTGTCAGATTAGGATTGATGAGGGGGCTTATCCTTTCAGTTTAGGGTCCCACCATTCTTACTTTGAGTACCTGCCAGATAAAGGTCACTCACAACTGTCCTTACCAGTGGCACGATATTGACACCCCTTCAGTTGGGACAGAGATTGGACCCCAGCTTAGCCATAATGGTATACGTGGGGCATGTCGGTTAAACAACTACCTCCCACAGTTTCAGTATCAGTCTCAGTGAAAGAACTCAAACAGTTCTTCAGATATCAGTATACCAGGACTGTTAGATACAGTCAAATTTAGTTATAGCACGGGACTCAGGGAGTTCTACCAGATTCAGGACTGTCAGACACAGTCGCTCATGTTATCAGAACTACAGTTCTAGTCATGTATTAGCGTACAGATTTAGCTACCACGTACTCACAATCACAGTTACTATGTATGTATGTTTGTACTCTTACGTTCATATTAGTCAGTCAATTAGCATTATTCCTGCATGTAAACCCTTTGCATTAGCCTACCTCACTCGTATAATCAGTACTCCAGTTGTATTGATGTATTTGTGCTATGGTGCTTTCTTTTCATGTTACACCATAGGTTCAGAGACACGAGCTACAGACCAGCAGTAGCAGTAGCATTTCCAGTCGCTGTGATTCAGTGAGTCCTCTTCATTCAAGGACAATATGATTTGATTTATTCATTATTATTTTAGCCAATTATCAGTTTTACGGAGTTAGTTAGAGACATGTAGAGACATGTTCCTTCAACTCCTTATTTCAGACAATACTTAGAGGCTTTCGGATTTACGCTCAGATTTATCTTTCAGATTCAGTTTTCAGTTGTTTTGGGTATTTTTAGCCCATATGGATGTTATATTATTTCAGTTGAACCTTATGGCCTATTGTGCAGATTTTCCACATTATTATGTCATGAATTGCAGTATACAAGTACAAATATCAATCATGGATTAACTTGTGGTCCCTCGGGGTCATAAGCACCGTATAGCATTCTGGTTCAGAAAATTAGGGTGTTAAAGTTGCATAAGAGGGTGGAATGCTACATCGACGAGTTGGTGAAGACGAAGTTTAGGGACGACTATCTTGATGATCTCCATATTGTTTTTGAGAGGTTAAGAAAATTTTACTTGAAAATGAATCCACTCAAATGCGTATTTGGAGTTACTTCAGGAAAGTTTCTTGGCTTTATTGTGCGTCATCGTAGAATTGAAGTTGATCCCACAAATATTGATGTCATTTAGAAAATATTGGAGCCAAGGAACTTGAGAGACCTCTACAATCTGCAAGGAAATTTGGCATTCATTCATAGGTTCATCTCTAACTTGGCTAGACGATGTCAGCCCTTCAGCCATCTAATGAAGAAAGATGCCTTTTTCTTCTGAGATCAATCATATCAAAATGCTTTTGAAAGCATCAAAAGATACTTGTTGAATCCACCTGTATTGGGGGCACCAACTCCTGGTAGTCCATTGATACTCTACATTGCATCACAAGAGCGATCACTTGGACTACTTCTGGATCAAGATAATGAAGCTAAGAGAGAACAAGCATTGTCCTATCTAAGTCAAACTTTGATAGGAGCTGAGTTAAATTATACGCCCATTGAAAATATGTGTTTGGCTTTGCTTTATACGATAAAAAAATTAAGGCATTATTTTGAAGCATACACCATCAAGCTAATTTCCGAGCTGATCCCGTGAAGTTTGTGATGACTCGGCCAGTTCTCTCAGGATGTCTAGTCAGATTATGCATGCCTTAAAAGGTTGTAAAAGGGAAAACACTTGCTAATTTCCTTGTTGATCACCCCCTGCCGCCAGAATGGGAGATTTCAGATGAGTTTTTTGATGATGATGTATTATTTACTAAAGAAATGCTGACATGGACGATGCTCTTCGATGGATCAGCACGTCAAGATTATGCAGGGGCAGGCGTCATGTTGATTTCACCAAAAAGACTAATCTTACCATTTTCATTTGTTCTGGGTGAAACATGTTCCAATAACGCTGCAGAGTACCAAGCTTTAATTATTGGACTTGAAATGGCATCAGATATGAAGATTCCACAGTTGGATATCTATGGTGACTCTAAGTTGATCATAAATCAACTCTTAGGCAGTTACGAGGTGAAGAAAGAAGATCTTATACCATATTATCGATACACTCCTCGTCTGCTTAAAAGTTTTGATAAAGTATTCTTAAACCACGTCCCAAGAGAAGAAAATTGCATGGCGGATGCTCTGGCAAACTTAGCTACGACGATGGCACTCGGAGAAAATGAGTCAACAAAGGTGCAAGTAAGTCATTGATGGGTTATTCCCGGTTTCCTTAATCTTCAATTAGACGAAATCCACCATACATCTGTTCGAGTTGTTGAAGAAGAAGATTGGATAAAACCACTAATTGAGTATCTCAAACATAGAAGGCTGCCCGAGGAGCCATGAAAAAAAGCAGAAATTAGGAGAAGGGCACCACGATTCATTTTCCATGAGGGGATTTTATTTCGTCGTTCTTACGAGAGGTTACTCTTGCGGTATCTTAACAAAGAAGTAGCTCAACAAACAATGGAGGAAGCATATTCTGGCACATGTAGAGCACACCAATCAGGGCCTAAACTTCATTTTTGCATTAAAAGGATGGACTACTACTGGCCAACAATGGTGATGGACTGTCTAGAGCATTCCAAAAGGTGTGAAGCATGTCAATTTCATGCTAATTATATAAAGTCTCCAGAGCATCTTCATCCAACTATAGCATCATGGCCTTTCGATGCGTGGGGACTTGATGTTGTTAGACCTCTCCCAAAGTTATCAAAAGGGCAGATATACATCTTAGATGCTATCAATTATTTCTCGAGATGGGCTGAAGTCGTGCCGCTAAAAGAGGTAAAAAAGGAAAATATTATTGATTTTATCGTCGAACATCATCTTTAGGTATGGCATACCAATATACATAGTTACTGATAATGGAACACCCTTCAATAATAAGATCATGAGGACTTTGTGCGAGAAGTTTAATTTTAAGTAGCATAAGTCTTCAATATACAATGCGGTTGTCAATGGTCTTGCCAAAGTTTTTAATAAAACACTTGGTAACCTCTTGAAGAAAGTGGTTGAGAAAAATAAAAGAGACTGGTATGAGAGGATCGATGAAGCTTTGTCGGCATATTGTACGACTTGCAGAACTGCTACCCAAGCGACTACATATTCATTGATGTATGGCATAGAAGAAGTCCTTCCACTAGAACAACAAATTCCATCGCTACGAATGGCGATCCAAGAAGGTCTTACAACTGAAAGTAATGCTCAACTTCGTCTGGCAGAGTTAGAGGCATTAGACGAGAAGAGATTAGAAGCACAACAAAAGTTGAAGTGTTATCAAGCTTGACTTTTTAGAGCTTTCAACAAGAGAGTGTGACCGTAATCATTTCAAGTAGGAGACTTGGTCTTAGCAGTTCAAAGACCCATAATCCTCAACAAACACATAGGTGACAAGCTTACATTTAAGTGGGATGGGACATATGTTGTGAAAGAAGCATATTCAAATGGCGCTTATAAGATCGTCGATCAAGATGGTGTAAGAGTTGGTCCCATCAATGGCAAGTTCCTGAAGCAGTACTTTCCATGAAGGTCATCTACACTCCTTAAGGCACGAGTATAAACTGTATGTACACTCCTGGCCCACATAAGTCTAAACTGTGAAAGGCTCTAAAACAAATAAAAAAAAATTGGCTCATCATCCTGAACTACGTTATGACTTGGTCCTCTTGAGGTACGTAGGCAGCTTAGAGTATGCTTTTACTCTAAGTTAAGTCATATGAGTTAAAAAAAAGAGTGAAAAGGAAAAGGATGTGTCATTACTTGAGTACAGAAATAATACTTTGAAGTGACATAGATATCGCATGAATTAGATGTTTCTTCACTTAGTTTACCACGGACGTGCAAAGGTCAAGAAACAAGTAAAGTAAAGTGGACTTCGATGGTATATATAGATAAATCCGTAAAGGATGTGTCCTTGATTTTTACATATGTTGTAGATCTTGGTGTGATATTTGCAACAGAAAAGATGGCTCGTAATTCAAAGACTTCTACGTCAAGTTATGAATTTTCTACCATAGCCACTCAAAGCTCCGAAAGAGACCCTCATGTTTCAAATTGAGCTGACTTCAATGATGAATCTGTACAAATTCATAAAGGATATGGTATTGATTTTTACATAGTTGTATCCCTTGATGTTATATTTGCAACAAAATATATGCCTCATAATTTAAAGACTTCTGTGTCAAGTTATGAATTTTCTACCATAGTCACTCAAAGCTGCGAAAGAGATCCTCACGTTTCGAACTGAGCTGATTTCAATGATGAATCTGTAGAAATCCATAAAGGATATGGTCTTGATTTTTACATGTGTTGTAGATTTTGGTGTTATATTTGCAATAAAAAATATGGCTCGTAATTCAAAGACTTCTGTATAAAGTTATGAAGTTTCTACCATAGCAGCTCAAAGCTGAGAAAGAGACCCTCACGTTTCAAACTGAGCTAACTTCAATGACGAATCTGTAAAAATCCGTAAAGGATATGGTCTTGATTTTTACATATGTTATATATCTTTGTGTTATCTTTGCAATAAAAAAGATGGTTCGTAATTCAAAGACTTGTACATTGAGTTATGAATTTTCTACCCTAGTCGCGCAAAACTATGAAATTGGACAGATTCATGGTTAACTTCAAAAAAAAATAATTTCGGTTAATTGGAAAGAAGTTTGATTTTGATACATGTTTTTGGAGATCAAAGTTTATTCATGATTGTGGTCAAATTCATCTAGCTTGATCATTTAAAAAAGAAAACAGACGCAATGATATTTAAATAAAAGCGAAAGGTCACTTTTATTGCACCAAAGGCAAAAATGTCACTACATCATAATTAGCAATAAAAAAAATCCTAAGAAAATATCTAAACTATGGGAAAGGTTGAAATTTTAGAATTTGTTGATGACTCATCTCAACCGCCTCTTTCAGTTTGGATAGTGTCTCCACTTCATCTTCAGATAATGGATGTTTCTCTCTAATTGCATGAAGCTCACCCTAGAAAGTGATAATCTTCTCTTGGCTTTTAGACAATCGTTCTTTCTGCTATTTTATTCATGAAATGGTCTTCGCCCACTTCGTAGATAATAGCTTCAATTGTTCATCAAACTTAGCAAGATTTTATTGGAGATCCTCCATGCGCACTTGCTCCTTAGTGTTTTCCTCTTTTGCATTAACAAGGCTTTGTTGCACATCAGAGAGCAATTTTTTATGGTTCTCTTTAGTTATTTTTTGGGATGAAGATGATTTCATAGCGTCATACTCCTTATATATTTTTATAAAAGCATTAACAAAGACCTCTAGAATAGAGGTATTGATGGCATTAATCCCTTTGAGGTCCTCCATAAGCATGTTCACACCATTTTTCAACTTTGAGAAGTCGTCCGAAGATTCAACGGATAACATGGTTAGCCATTCATGCAATGCACCACACATATGAAGAATGTAAGACTTCTTAAAAGTAGAGATCGTCTCTTGTGGTTCAAAATTTGGAGCAACAAATGACGATAAACACAATGAAGGCTAATGAACTTTGGGTGACTTAGCTTGGGCAGCCACAACCTCTATGTTATTTATCAAAGCTTCTATGACAGGAGAAGAAGATGTATCAAGGCAACTTGGACTCATAACGCTATCAAAATGCCATTAAGCTTATCAGTAGAAATACCTTGGAGATCCAGCTTCAAAAAAAAAGGAGAAACATTAGCAGGGTATTATTATTATTATTATTATTTACAAAAAAAAGTAATCTTACTTGTTTTGCGAGTTCAGAAAATGACATAATGGAGCTAGGGTCGTTAACAGGAAATGCCTCGCTATCTATAGTAGCAATGTCCAAATCAACAAACTCGCTAGATTGGTCTTTTGCCTTCTTTCTTTTGCGCTATCAATGTTGGTCTTGATCTCCTTCCGTTGAGCTAGTGTCACCATTAGCATCTATAACTTTATTAACTATGCAGATAGGCAGAATCTTATCTTTGAGTTGCATTTTGGTTGGCATCTTTCCACTATTAATCTCAAGCAAAGAAGAATCATTGTTTTGCTTGCGAGTCTTGTTCGAAGCCACAGAAGGAGTGTCATTCAATTTCAATAAAGGACGACTTGATCCTTTTCTAGTTTTCACCAACTTACCCCTTAAAGGTGAAGACTTAGAACACAACGGACTCGTCGTTGACTTAATAAAGCAGGAAGTGGAAGACTTACCTTGTTCCAATGGACGAAGGAGAACTTTTAAGATAATTTTATTCTGCCCAACAAGGTTTGGTTGACCAATATACCACCAATTTGCATACCTATTGGTCGCTAGAGGCCTTTCAGGACGTGGTGGTATACTAATGGTTGAAGAACTACTAAGACGGGTGCAAGAGTCCCAAATTTGTACCAATTCTTTTAGTGTGCCATCATATGGTCATTTGATGAAGTTCCCAGGTTGGTCTTGAACAAATCCAAACTATCGGCTAAATATATGGGGACTGTAAGGCTCCATGATAAAGTGATCATCACACCGGAGGGTAACGTAGCTCGAATGAAGACTAATGAAATAATCGTTCCAAGAACTAGACAATTCTCCGTTGTCTGCTATAAATAACTCCTTGGGTTGTAGCATGGCCAAGGTGAGGAGACAACAGATATCGACATTCTGAAATAACCGTCTTGTACTAGAAAGATCAAAGTTTCTAGCCATCCTTTCCCTAGCAATCCTACACATACGAGCACCATTGTAATGACGTACTTGATAGTAGGAGTTAAAATACGTACCAATTCATCCATAGACATATTTTATGGGAAAAATTATGTCGCCTACACTTAAGTTTATCAAAGTTGTGATCTCTGTCAAGCCTCTGTAGTTACTAGTCAAAACGGGAATCACTAGTGTAAACCTCTCCCCATAAGCCATTAGACTTGCAATCTTAAAAATGCTAGGACGGATGTGGTCAAGTTTCTTAATTGGAAGAACAAACTTGGAAATCCAGCAAGCAAGAAAAGCAGCCAAGTTCGTCTCTTCTTAAGAGACCCTTCCACACGTAACACGACGAAAGGGATGTTCTCTTCTTCTGTTCGTGGAAAAATGACATATCAATGTAGCCGTTGGGACTGTGATTTGACTTTGGTTTAGCTTGCTGTTTAGGGTGTTGTGGTGAAGGCTCCTTGTACCGATCCGGTCCTTTGAACCAAAAATTCACCCAATCACAGACAGAAACCTCCTTAGACGCACCATTTGAAAGCCGATAGAAGGCTGAAAATAAGTAAGCACAAGTTTTAGGCAAAAATGGTTTCCCTTGCTGATCTGTTTGTGACAATTCTTTGGTCGAAGGGACGACTTCATCAAAGAAAGTTCCATGTACTGGAAGGCTCCCAATCATACACATGTCCCACAATGAAATGGAAAACTCACCAATGCCAACACATATTGTATTAGTCGAGGAATGTCAAAGTTCACAAAAGGCCTACAAAAATTCTCATTGATGTCATACGTGAATAAAGAGGTGAAAACAGCATCATAAATCTTAGTTCATTCCAGCGCCTCCTTACTACGGCTAAGGATATCCTCGACCCACTCCCAATAGCTAGTAACATAACAAAACTCACCAAAGCCTGATTGGGGATAATTCCATATAGCACGGCCTTTATTCGATCCTTTGGGGTATGTAGCAGTAGATTCTTTGTCATGTGTAGATGAATGCAACACAAAAGCAGTAGTATTAATGACCTCATTGAAGTCAAGGACATCAATTTCTTCTTTTGTCGACCATTTTTCTAGATGAAGGGACATGTCGGGCGATCCTCTGTGAAGCGAGAAGGCACTTATTACCGGAGGATGAACTTTCAAGGTAAGGACGCTAGCAGGAGAATATAGTTCATCATTTTCTATTTCAAGTAGAGGATATGGTGACGTTTGGTCACAGAAGTTCACCATATTTCAAAGTACTAAAGATATCCTCTCTGTGTTTGAAGACCTGCCAAAGAAATTAAATTACATAGTAAGTCTGCTAAAGGAAAAAAAAATATCGCAAGATTTTGGCTGTAACTTCAAAAATTTACTTGAGAAAATATAAAAGTTTTCTACTAATTGATTTCACGTGTAACATAGATCTATGAGTCTACTTTCCAATAAAAAACGGTATCTGATTCCAATACTTCCACGTCGAGATATGAAATTTATCGTGACGCTGCGTAAAGATGAAATAACTAGCGAACCAAGATTAGAAGGCCGCCTTTGGAGAGATATCTGGGATGATTATAATGCAATATAATTATGGTTTTGTCATGAGAAGTATCTCTATGGATCTACTTTCCAATGCAAAAAATGGTACCTGATTCCGATGCTTCCACGTCTAGATATGAAATTCATCGCGACGCTGCACAAAGCTGAAATAACTAGCGAACCAAGATTAGAAGGCTATTTTTTGGAGAAACACCTGGGACAATTCAGATGTAATTTGATGCTGATTTCCTCGTGAGATGTATATATACAAGTTTAGTGTCCAATGCAAAAAATGGCTCCCAATTTTGATGTTCCTATGTCAAGATATGAGAGGTTTCGTGAGACTACGTAAAACAAGTAAAAAGTGACGAAACAGAACTGAAGGTCTGATTTTGAAACGATACCTGGGCAGATCTGGAGATAAATTGAGTGCTTTTTTCGTGTAGAATGTAGCCTCTCAAATCTAATTTCCAACACTACAAGCCGTTCATGATTCAGACACCTCCACAATGCGTTATGAAGCTTCTTCCACAAACGCCCCAAAGTGGCCGAAAGCTCAATTGTGAAAAAAGAGCAAAAAGAGGAGAAGAACGGGAGTTGAATTTATGCTCAGGCTGAATTACAATGATTTAATGGGGCGGTGATGTCCTTATATAGACTCTGAAAAGCCCCAGTTTGATTTTGAAAAGGAATTTGCTGAACAAGTTGTCTTCAAGAATAACTGGAACATCCAAGTGTCCAAAACAAGTCAAATTCCTAATCCTTTTCGAAGTAGGATAACATCATTATTTAATCCTAATAAAATTCGATATAAGACTAATACCCGAATCCTATAAGGTTTGGATATATTTAGTTTTAAACAGAATTTTACATTCCTAAGGAAGGGATTCACGTTATTCTACCTAGATTATGATGAATTCGAGGAGTCGAATTTCGACAAAGTGCTCAAGTCTTGCAAAAAAAATGAGGGCTCCACAAATACTTCAAATCTCTTCTCTAACATGTCCAACAAATAAAATACCTTGACGAGCTTTGAAGTAGGGGGTATCTGTAGACACGTAAAATTTATTGGGTCAAATTCATATAAAAATTGAATTTGATCCATATTTTATTGGGTCTAAAATTATTTTGGGCTATAAAAATAATAAGTCCATTTTATTCCTCATCAAGGACTTCAAGGTCCATCTCACCTTGAGGCCCAAACTTATGCCATTTGTCAAATGACGTGGCATCCCAGTCAAATTAAAGACCAATGAAGCAAGACCAAACTCATCAAATGATGTGGCAATCCAAGTCAAGTTCAAGAGCCAATAAAACATCGCCAAGTGCCCCAAATGACATGTTTTTGGTCAATCACAAGCAACCTTGTCACATAACATTTGTGATAAGCTTGAAAATTGAATGGACCAATCAGAATGAGGCAAAAGGGGTTATTTACACTTGGACTGCCTACCCCCTACAACTATAAATAGGAGGGTTACACAATTTTCTGGGGTCATTCTGCAAGCATTGGAGGAAGCTTCTGCATTGGTTACACAGCTCTTCAACGAATCAACTAATGGAGTTCTGCCCGGAGGTCAACTCGATAAGACGAAGTGCTGTGAAACAATTTCTAAAGATCCAAACAAATTTCTGGGAGGCTCAAATCATTTGGAAGTTCGAGAATTACGCTACAAAGGACCTGGAATTACGGAAAAAATTGGGAGAGAGGAATCGAGAGAATAATGGAATTGTACCCTTAAAATTACTTTAAATAAAATTATTCTTTTTGTTTATTTTTATTTTTGCTTGCAGTTAATTTTTCGCACAATTATTTTTATTCTTGCTTGCAGTTAATTTTTCGCACAACAAAAATTTGTTGCGAACAAATACAAAGTCTAAATCAAAGCTACTAGATCGAAGCCGAACCCATAAACAACAATCTAGCTTCTCTTTTGATTCGCGGCTTACGAGTTCATTTGCACTCATTAACTTTTGACCTTAGACTTACATTTGTCATATAAATCCATTTATAAAATATGTATATATTACTCATTAATCTACAATTCAGTTAGTTTAAGAAGAACTAGAGTTTCCCGTTCATAACATCAAATTATACATTTAAACATTGCAAAGTTCCTATTACTGATCACTAGTGGAGCTATGATAAGAAGTTCAACTGAATATCTTTTGTCTAAAAATCAGGTCGTGTTGTAATAATAATGACATATTCCATGTAATTTCATAAAACAAGGTCTGAAAAAATAATGTGCATGCATAAATTGAATATATATTTTTTATCCTATATAAGAAGTCACAATAAGCAGCTGAAGCAGGCTACTCATGGTCGACATGTCTGCTTCAGCTGCTTCAATCGTGATTTTACTATATTACCCCTAAGTAATTATTATAAGTCATTTAAGTATTAAAAAATTAATAATATTTAATAAAAAAAGGTAAAATAGATGTTTTAAATTAACGTACGTCTTAATTATCTTCTAGTAGTTTAGCTTTTTTTCACGTTTTTTTTGTTGAAAAATTTTTCTTTTCTTTTCTTTTATATCTTTCTTTTTTCTTTTGTTTTTTTGTTAATTTTTTTTTATAAAAATTAATTGACAACTTAAATATATAAAGATATTTCAAGTAGATATATACGTTGCATTTAATTATTAAGTTCTAATTTATATTTTGAACTTAAAATATAATTACAAGTAACGATAAGCTTTAGATATACACCACAAATATATATTATTTTTATTTATCAATAATAATAATAATAATAATATATTTATCATTATATTTGATACATATAAGTTGATGAAATATAAGAGTTTATTTAGAACTCTTTCACTGTGTGTTTCTATTTTAAACTAATTAATAATATTTTTAAAGAATAATGTTATTTCAAATTCAATTAATTATAAAAATCTTATTACACTACTATTAAACTTGTCCTAAAAACTGACACGTGGCGTCTTAGCATCTTGCCACTTGGCTTCTCCTTATGCTTCGTCCTCTGCTTTATAATATACTGGTATACATACTCTCGCGATGCGCAAATAATATTCAAGTAATATTTCTGATTTGTTCATATTGAAATGTCTCGTTCAAACTTGTTAAATTATATTATCTTAATAAAATTATTTATCATTTTATTTCTCAATAAAAATAAAATGAGAAAAAAAAAAATCTACCGGTCTCCCCCATCCCTAAATCATTTTTTTCATTTTTTGAATATAAATGTTTTCCTACCCCTTTCCCCTCACACTTCCACCCCAACCCAATCTCCCCACCCACCCACCCACCCCTACCCAATTCCCCCATATCTAATCAAATTTATACGGAAAAACAATCATCTAATTGTAAGCAAAAGTTATGTTTCAGATTTTCCTTTATAATATCATTCACAATTAAAAGATGGTGGATTGTTACTAGCCTCACCCCCTCCCCCTCCGCCCCCCTCAAAATCAAGTATATATGAGTAAAAATAATCATGTAATTATAAAAATATTTTTGTGTTTCAGATTTTTTAATTATATGTCTACAATTTAAATATTTCAATTGTCAAAATAATTTGAATTTCTATTTTGTTGTCCCTCCAGATCTTCCGTGGAAAAATTTATAAATAGTAATTTGTGTATTATGATTTCTTCATTATATTCTCAAAATATGAATTTATCTCATATATTTGATTTTAAAATTTTTCTGTTTTTAAAATTAAATTCAAAAAAATTACTAACATGTCCTTATAAATAAAATGAATTCCATAA
>NC_061115.1:202406745-202411583 GCF_002878395.1 Capsicum annuum | reverse complement strand
CATCAGTTAATGAAAGTTAGTTAATCTGTCCATGTACAGTCAGTTGAATCGTATTTAGTCTCTTCATATGGGAGTAGAATTTAGCATCGAGTGAACCCAAGGATGGGGACTCACCTACCAGTTTAGGGTGTGTTTCTTAGCATTCATCCTTGTGTTCCAGAACTACGTAGCCAACGTAGGTTGAGACATCTTAGCCTGTCAAATTAGGGTTGATGAGGGGGCTTAACCTGTCAGTTTAGGGTCCCACCGTTCTTAATTTGAGTACCTGCCAGATAAGGGTCACTCACAACTGTCCTTACCAGTGGCACGGTATTGACACCCCTCCAATCAGGGCAGAGATTGGACCCCAGCTTAGCTGTAATAGTATCAATGGGGCATGTCAGTTAAACAACTACCTCCCACAGTTTCAGTATCAGTCTCAGTAAAAGAACTTAGATAGTTCTTCAGATATCAGTATACCAGGACTGTTAGATACAGTCAAATTTAGTTATAGCACGGGACTCAGGGAGTTCTAATAAATTCAGAACTGTCAGACACAGTCGCTCATGTTATCAGAACTGCATTTCTAGTCATGTATTAGCATACAAATTTAGCTACCACATACTCACGATCTCAGTTACTATGTATGTATATTTGTACTCTTACATTCATATCAGTCAGTCAATTAGCATTATTCCTGTATGTAAACCCTTTGCATTAACCTACTTCACTCGTATACTCAGTACTCCAGTTGTACTGACGTATTTGTGCTATGGTGCTTTCTTTTCGTGTTACACCATAGGTTTAGAGATACGAGCTCCAGACCAGCAGTAGCATTAGCATTTCCAGGCACAGTGATTCAGTGAGTCCTCTTCATTCGAGGACAATATGATTTGATTTATTCATTATTATTTTAGCTAGTTATTAGTTTTTCGAAGTTAGTTGGAGACATGTTCCTTCAACTCTTTATTTTAGACAGTACTTAGAGGCTTTCAGATTTACACTCAGATTTAGCTTTCAGATTCAGTTTAAGTTATTTTGGGTATTTTTCACCCATATGGATGTTATATTATTTCAATTGAACCTTATGGCCTATTGTCCATGTTTTCCACATTATTAAGTCATGAATTTCAGTATATAGGTACAAATATCAGTCATGGGTTAGCTTGTGGTCCCTCAGGGTCATAAGCACCTTGTAGCATTCTGGTTCAAAAAATTGGGGTGTTACAAACTTGGTATCAGAGCCTAAGGTTCAATAAAATCCTAGGAAGTCTGAAAGATGCATCTAGTAGAGTCTTGTACATGGGTGTGTTGCACGCCATATTTATATACAGGAGTCTATGAGATGTTTTAGGAACAGTTCCCTTTCTTCAGTATTCATGTCGTGCTAGTAAGCATAATTTCAAGTCAGTCTCTCAGTCTAATCCACGTCAGCATATTTAGTTAAGTTAGAGATGACTAATTTTGATGTCATTCTCGGCATGGATTGGCTTCATTCCTGCTATTCCACAGTTGACTGCAGAAAAAATAAGTTCAATTTCAGTTCTCAAATAAGCCCGTCCTAGAGTGAAAGGGTAGCACTTCGTCTTTCAGGGGTCAGCTTGTTACCTACCTTCGGGAAAGGAAAATAATTTCTAAGGGGTATGTGTATTATCTTGTGCATGTTAAGAATTCCATTTTTGAATCTCCCGTTCTCGAATCAGTCCCAGTGGTTAATGAATATTCAGATGTCTTTCCCGAAGATCTTCCAGGCATTCCTCCCGAAAGGGAAATAGACTTCGACATAGACCTTCTCCCAGATACTCAGCCTATTTCTACTCCACCATACAGAATGACACCAGCAGAACTCAAGGAACTAAAAGATCAGCTAAAAGATCTCTTAGATAAAGGATTCATCAGTCCCAGTGTATCCCCATGGGGTGCGCCAGTCTTATTCGTGTGCAAGAAAGATGGTTTTCTCAGAATGTGTATTAATTACCATCAACTCAGCAAAGTCACGATCAAGAATAGGTATCCCCTGCCTAGGATAGACAACTTGTTTGACCAACTTCAGGGTGCCAATTATTTCTCCAAGATAGATCTCAGATCAGGCTATCATCAGCTCAGAGTTAGAGAATGTGACATTTCGAAGACAGCTTTTTGTACTCGGTATGGTCACTTTGAATTTCTAGTCATGTCCTTTGGACTTACCAATGCCCCTGCAGCTTTCATGGACTTGATGAACCGGGTGTTCAAGCAGTACTTGGTCATATTCATCATAGTCTTCATAGATGATATTCTGGTCTATTCTTGCATAGAGCGTGATCATTCAGACCATCTCATAATTGTTCTTCAGACTCTCAGGGATCACCAGTTGTTCGCCAAGTTTAGTAAGTGTGAATTTTGGCTAAGATCAGTAGCATTCCTTGGCCATATTATTTTCGGTGATGGCATTAGAGTAGATCCTCAGAAAATTAAAGCAGTAAAAAACTGGCCTCATCTTGTCTCTCCATCAGATATCAGGAGTTTCTTGGGTTTGGCTGGCTATTACCAATGGTTTGTCGAGGGATTTTCTTCTATTGCATCTCCTATGTTTAGATTGACTCAGAAGAAGGTCAAGTTTCAGTGGTCTGAATCTTGCGAAAAGAGTTTTCAGGAGTTGAAGACTCGACTCACCTCAGCTCTAATTTTAGCACTTTCGAATGATTCCAGTGGATTCGTAGTATATTGTGATGCATCCATAGTAGGTTTAGGTTGTGTCCTCATGCTGCATGACAGAGTCATAGATTACGCATTCAGACAGTTAAAGCCTCATGAGAAGAATTATCCTACTCATGACCTTGAGTTAGCAGCAGTTGTCTTTGCCTTAAAGATTTGGAGGCATTATCTATACAGTGTTCATGTAGACGTCTTCACAGATTATAAGAGCCTTCAGTATGTCTTTTCCCAGAAAGATCTCAATATTTATCAGAGAAGGTGGTTAGATCTCTTGAAGGATTATGACATGAGTGTCCTTTATCATCCTGGCAAGGCCAATATAGTAGCCGACGCACTCAGTAGATAGTCCATGGGTAGTGTTTCCCATGTTGAGGATAGTAAGAAAAAATTAGCTCAGGAGATTCATCAGCTTGCCAGACTAGGCATTCGCTTAGTCGACTCTTCAGAGGGTGGGATATGTGTTCAGAGTAGTTCAGAGTCATCTCTAGTTTCCGAGGTAAAAGAGAAGCAAGACAGGGATCCTATCCTTGTCAAGCTAAAAGAGTCAGGTCAGAGTCAGAAAGTACAGGTTTTCACCTAAGGGGGAGAGTTCTTCATTGTCAGGTTCGTCTGTGTGTTCCCGGTGTAGATGACTTGAGGCAGCGAATTCTTGCAAAAGTGCATGGTGCACGATACTCTATTCATCTAGGGGCCACTAAGATGTACCGCAACTTATGGAAGATCTATTGGTGGAGTGGGATGAAGAGGGACGTTCCAGAGTTTATGGCTAAGTGCTCTACATGTCAGCAGGTTAAGATAGAGCATAAAAAACCTAGTGGTTCTATACAGGAGTTCACTATTCCTACTTGGAAGTGGGAAGAAGTGAACATGGATGTCGTGACGGGTTTGCCTAGAACACATCATCAACATGATTCAGTTTGGGTCATTGTAGATAGAATGACCAAATCAGCTCATTTTCTTCCAGTTCGTACCTCTTACTCAGCCGAGGATTATGCCAAACTTTATATCAGGGAGTTGTTCAGATTACAAGGTGTTCCACTATCTATCATCTCAGACAGAGGTACCCAGTTCACCTCTCACTTCTAGAAAGCATTCCAAAAGGGTCTTGGTACCCAAGTTCATCTCAGTACAATATTTCATCCTCAGACAGATAGTTAAGCAAAAAGGACCATTCAAACTCTAGAAGATATGTTAAGTGTGTGTGCAATTGATTTTAAAGGAAATTGGGATGACCACTTGCCTTTGATTGAGTTCGGATACAACAACAGCTATCAGTCCAGTATTCAGATGGCTCCATTTGAAGCTCTCTATGGTAGGAGATGTAGGTATCCGATCGATTGGTTTGAAGTTAGTGAGACCGCAATCATAGGGCTTAACTTAGTATTATATGCCTTAGAGAAAGTTCAGTTGATCAGAGAAAGACTCCGGGCTGCTCAGAGCCGACAGAAGTCTTATGCGGATGTTCGTAGAAAGGATCTCAAATTCGAGGTCGATGACTATGTCTATCTCAAGATCTCTCCCATGAAGGGAGTGAAGAGATTCGACAAGAAGGGAAAGCTCAGTCCTCGTTATGTCAGTCCCTTCAGGATTCTCAGTTGCTTTTGCAAGGTAGCCTATGAGCTTGAATTACCTTCAGATCTAGCCTCAGTTCATCTAGTCTTCCATGTCTCTTTGCTTAAGAAGTGCATACGTGACCCAGCAGTTGTAGTCCCTATTCAGAGCGTAGACATTCAGAATAGCCTCTCTTATGAAAAGATTCCAATCAAAATCCTCGACTATCAGACTCGTAGGCTGAGGAACAAAGAAGTCCCTCTAGTTAAGGTTCTTTGGCAGAATCAGTCCATGGAGGGAGCCACTTGGGAAGCAGAAGAATACATATAAACCAAGTAACCTCATCTTGTCTGCTAATTTAGACTTAGCTCGAGATAACCATTTTTATTAAGCTTATTCAATTACATGTTCATAATTCCAGTATAAAATTGGTATCAAGTATCAGTGCATAGCTTATCATGCATTCATGAGTTTAGCTTATCAGTCATGCATCAGATATACAAGTTCAGTTAGGCTATATTCAGTTTAGAATTCACTTCAGACCTAAAATCATGTGCTAGTTGAGAATGATCAGTGTATGCATCATTTTATCTTTTATCCCTTCTCAAGCA
>NC_061115.1:202368608-202403745 GCF_002878395.1 Capsicum annuum | reverse complement strand
AAATTGTTACGTGGTTAAAATATCTTTTTAGTTGCTTAAGTTAGAGTAATTTGAGTTAAAAAGTTTTTAAAACTTTGCTGAAAGCTATGCCTCTTTTTACGTTCAAAAGTAGTTAGGATTTTTTTTTCCTCCTTTATTTTCAAATACAAATTTTTAAAAAGTTTTTTATAAATTCCTGAAAGTTAGTCAGACCTCTTTTTAAGTCTATCTTTTGGGTTGAAAAGATTCATCAATTAATATTTAGAGCTTAGTAGGACTCTTTTTTTCCCCATTTATTTTTAAATTCAAATTTTTAATATTTAATACAAAATTTTTATTACAACACTTAATACTTCTGTCCTAAGAATTGCCACGCGGTTTAAAAATAACTTGCCACGTGGCTTCTTCTCGTTGCTTCGTCCTTTGCTTTATAATATCTATAGATATAGATTTCAAGTAGATATATACGTTGCATTTAATTATTAAGTTCTAATTTATATTTTAAACTTTAACATAACTGCAAGTAAGGATAAGATTTAGATATACACCACAAGTATATATTATTTTTATTTATCAATAATAATTATATATTTATCATTATATTTGATACATATAAATTTATGAAATATAAGAGTTTATTTAGATCTTTTTTAAAAGAATAATGTTACTTCAAATTTAACTAATTATAAAAATATTATTACACTACTATTAAACTTATCTTAAAAATTGGCACGTGGCTTCTTAACATCTTGTCACTTGACTTCTTCTGATGCTTTGTTCTCTGCTTTATAATATATATATATATGTTCACAACATAGCTTATCTATATTATGTTATATTTCATTACATTCTTTATATTTACGATGTTTACAATGTTTCATTACATGAATCACATATATAAAAAAAAATTCCACATATACTTATTGCACACATCATCATTTTTATCTTTGTCGGACAAAAATAAATCACGTGTATTTGCCTATCTTAGACTGAATGCCATATGTTTTTTATTATATATATTTAAAATTGACTTACTCAGTGTATGCATTATAATGTATACATTTTAATCATTTATATACATAAATAAACATAATTGTATTGACATAGATTCTTTACTGTTTGCATATTCTTTACAAATGTGACGTAAAAATCTTAAATTTTGATGGTTTTTTTTAAGTTAAAATGTGGTAACTAATAAATATTTAAAATTATACGAAAGATTATGTTGGTATGTCATGGAGAGAATCGTGACTTGTAAAGAGAACGTAGGAAGAAAGAGGGAGGAAAATTTTGGAGAGAAGTTTAAAACAATATGAAGAGAGAAAATATTTTAAAATTAAAATGAATTTTAAATGAATAAAGAAAAATTATTTTTTAAAATTGAAATATATATTAAAGAAAGAGAGAGAAAATATTTTAAAATTTATATGTGTTTTAAATGAAGAGAGATAAAATATTTATGGGCTATTAATATATAGCCAAAAAAGTTTTGGCCATTTGATATCAAGTTCAGAAGATTTGGCTATACATTGTCAATTTGAACGTTTTGTTCTCACACTGATTTGAACCTTATGTTGTCACTCTGAGGAATCTATATTCTTCTTAGCACAAACTCTTTGGGCCTCAATGCTTATTAGACTAGACTAGAAAGCCCAGTAAAAATCCTTAAGGGACCTGAAAATACATTAGGGATAAGCACAAAAGTAACTTTTTTTGTCGACAGATGGTCTTTATTATTTTTTGGTTGCTACTTTTTTATCATTTTATTTTTTGCTTTATTTATTTAAAAAAAACAACTGATCCTAATTTTCAAAAATACTCCCAAAAGATACAATCAAATAAAATTTTGTGGTTTTCTTTAAACAATCAAATACAATTTTTTAATATTGCAATTGTTATTCTTTTTTTTATCAATCAAATATAAAATAACAACAATGATACCGTTTTTATACACATCTTACACATATACATATTCTATGCGACAATGATACAATTTCTATACATATCACATACATAATACATATTCTATACAACATGCTATAATTTTTATACACATTCTATACTACCTTTAGATGCAATAATTATTTAGATACATATTCTATTCAACAATTATATAGTTTCTATACATATCTTACATAGTTTCTATATATTTATTTCTTTTATACAACAATGATACAGTTTCTATACACATCACATATAGATTCATATTCTATAAAACAGTTATACAGTTTGTATACACATCGTATATAATCTTTAGCTGCAATAATTTTGTAGAGTCATCTTCTATACAATAATTACACAGTTTCTATACATATCATATATCGTTTTTATATAAATCTTAAACAATTAAATATTTTATACAATAATTACAACATATCTTATGCATCTTTGACAGAAATTAAAAAAGAAGAGAAATCATCAACATCAACAACAAAATTAGGTCATCACAATGGAATTCATACACAATGTAAGCACACAGACTATCACTGCAGGAAAAGCAAAAGAAATTTCAATTGAGTACTTATCAAAACTAATTTCAATCGCAACACATAGTCACGATAAGTGAAAATTAAATGAATTATGCAAGAATTAAACTCAATGAGACAGACTGACATGAGAAAAATCAAGAATTAGAGGAAAAAAATATGATTTTTCTAGTGTTCTTTTCTATGAAGGATTGGAGAAAGATATGGAAAAATAATGATTATTGGGATGTAAAACACACAGAAGACAAAAAAAAAGAAGAAGCTGAAATCTGTAAGGGTGAACCATTTGGTAATTGAATTTATGACTTGTTACTACAAAAATTGTTGAATTCTTGCTAGGTTTCTACTTAGCTCAAAGCTGGTGGGTTGGAAATTTTCTGTTCCTCTATTTTGAGCTGAAAACATGAAGAAGAGATAATCAGATTTGAGAATTTGTTACAGATTTGAAAGTCCGGACATAAAATTTGTGAGTTCAATTGGGGGTTGCTTACATTTTAGGTTACAAACAAGACGAGATTTGACAGTAGATGGGCACAAAAGTAGCTAATTCAATGATTTCATAAATTACAGTAGAGAAGAAAGCCTTTTGAAAAAGAAAAATCAAAAAGGGAAATAATACTTATACTAGACTTATGAGACAATATCTGGGCAATCTTTGTTGACAATAGCCCAAACTTGGGCCATTGATTTTGAAAAGGGCCAATCTATGCCTTTTTCCAATACATTAATTATCTAATGTTGGAATTTTTGTCAAAGTGGCCTGCTATGGAGATCTATTCTAAAGGAATTCATCGTCTTCCTTTTTACTCTCTCCATTCTTATTAATAAGTCACTTTTTTAAATTACACACCTTTTAAAAGAAAGAATTAATTTAAAGGTAGTGTGATTAAATTATCCTTATTTGTTAGTCATCTTTATTTAGTGTTTCTCCCTTTTTGTACGATCTTAATATTTCTCCATATTTATTATTAAGAATAAAACTGAAAACAAACAACAAATTATTCTCAGATTCTGTAAAATGACAAGTGTATTAAGGAACATTTATTTTTAATAAGAACGACAACTAATTAGGAACTGATGGAGTAAATTAGTAGGGAAAAGGACATGAGTTGACCCTTTTCAAAACAATTGACCCACGTTTGGGCGATTGGACATTCATGACATATCGATCCAAACAAATTTCATATTATAATCATTTCATAATTTGAGTTATTTTGATCTAGATAATTTAGATACAGTTCATATATCATATTGATACAATCCATATACCATACTGAAATAATTTACAAGAAATAGAGCAACAAATTTATGGATAAAAATTATATTGTTGTTATATAGAATATGCATTTTTTAATATAACTAGTTTAAGTGTACACGTCTTGTACATATACCTCACTTTAATGAGTTCAAACACTACACCAAATAAGATATTTATTTAACTAATAAAGATGAATATAATAATTAAATTTAATATCTTTGGAGTATATAAAATGGAGAATTTATTTATTAAACCTAATCTTTACCAAAAATATTTTTAAAAGTCGGTCGACATTCATCTATCATCTGTAAATTGCAACAAAATAATACAATGATAGAGACATCAAAATAATACAATTAAATCTAATCTTTACGCACAAAATTTTTTTCAAAGTCGTCCGACACTCATCTACCACCTGTAAACAATAACAAAATAATACGATAATAGAAATATCAAAATAATACAACTAAACTTAACCTTTACATTAAAGAAATTCTCAAAGCCGACCAACATTCACCTATCACCTGTAAACTGCAACAAAATAATACGATAAAAGTGATATCCAAACAATACAATTAAACTTGAATTTTACACACAAAAAATTCTCAAAGCCGATCGAGATTTATCTACGAACTGTAAACTACCACAAAATAACGAACTATTAGAGATATTACGATAATACAATTAAACCTAACCTTTACCTAATTTTTTTTTTCAAACCCGACCCACATTCATCTAGCATCTGTAAATTAAAATAAAATAATAAGCTAATAAAGATATCAAAATAATATAATTAAACCTAACCTTTACACAAGAAATTCTTCAAAGGCATCTGACATTCATCTACGACCTGTAAACTAGAAAAAAATATAATAGTGATCACAAAGCTTCAATTTTGATCCAACTAATTCTTGTCTGAACGAAAATTTTGATCCTAAAGAATGATTTTGAATGAAAACAAAGAAGATATATATATATATACACACACATGTTGAATTCTATTATCCTGACAAAAATAGTGAAGAAGTTGAGGATTAAAAAATCAAGCATATACTAATCTAGACATGCAATTGAATCAAGTTAGATGAGCATCACACATATTCTTCCAATAGACATCTATTTGTTCTCTAATTTAACGTACATCTCAATATTTATAGAACTATTTTCTTAATAGAGTCCTATTTTAGAAGTATTTTTCTAATTGAATAGTAGAAATGAAAATATTAATTAATTCTCCTACCATATATTTTAGAAGTCCCGTATATTTTAGGAAGTCTAGTAGAAAGAAAAATATTAATTAATTCTCCTACCATATATTTTAAGAGTCCCATATATTTTAAGAAGTCTAGTTAATTTAGTAAAATATAATTAAATAATAAATTTAAAAAAATAGTGAAAAGACAGTTTTGTCTAAAGAAGAGTTTTTTAATGAAGGGCAAAAAGTTCAAATCACTTTTATAAGGATCTTCACACTTTTAATATATTATAGATTTAGATTATAGATATAGATTATAGATTATAGATGTGCATATAGAAATTATATCTTTATTGCATAGAATACATATTTGTATAAAATATGTACTCAAATGTGTATCAGTATGGTATAAAGTTGTCAACAAATGACTAGAAAAATAAAATTAAAATTCAATGGCCATTTTCGTGTCAATAGTTTCATCTAAAGTGCTATTTATGTCCTTTTCCCTAATCAGTACTCTTTCCGTTTCAAAATGGTTGACCCTATTTGTAAAAATATTTATTTCAATTTAATTGTCCCTTTTATGAAATTAAGAGAACTTCTTTCAATACCACCCTTCTCGTTAAATGACTACACAACGTGTATATACTCAAATTTATATTTTTAAACTATAATTAATAAAGTTAATTTAATAAAAAAATAATAATAAATATTTTTTTAAGAAGAGTGTCAAGTCAATAAGAATCAGCTATTTCAAAACGAAAGTACCATGAGTTTTTTGGGAAAATTAATTAAGGGTGACAAAAAAAGTTTCAAAACTGAAAAAGAGTGACACAAGTCTAAAATATTGAGTAGATCTGACAATTTTAAGATTAGTGTTAATGACACTAATTTTAAAACCCTCAAGTTTTATTATTTACACAAAGATTTCTACCCCATATTTACACAAAGATCCTTGCAGCAACTTCGATAATTGCTGTAACACAACAACTAATAGTAGTTGTTGCAGCAATTACCGTAGTTGCTGAAACAACTCTCAAAGTTGCTGAACCAACTCTCGTAATTGCTAAACCAATTATTGCTGAACCAACTGTTGCTGAAGCAACTCTCGTAGTTGCTTATTTTGCTAAATTATTTCTTCATTGATTTTTAAAAGAAATAAAAAATTTTCTTCTTAAACTTTTCATTTTTTTTTTATAAAAATAGTCCATGAAAATTGAAAAAGAAAGAATGAAATGAAAAGAGAAAGAAAAAAAAGAAGAGAAAAACCTATAGAGAGAGAAAAAAATAAGAAGAAGAAGATAGGGAGAAAGAAAAAGAAGAAGAAAGATTGAAAGATAAGAAAAGGGGGAAAACTCTAAAATTTGAAATGTAGATTTGGAGGACTTTTTTAAAAAATTAATTTTTTTAAAAAAATTACACTTTACACCCCAATTAACTTTAATGACAATTTAAATGAAGCTTTGACGTTTGTTGGTCAAAGTTGTTACCATTTTTAATTCAAAAACTTTTTTATCACCTCCCACTTAATTTTCTCGAATTTTTTGGCATTAATTTCCGGAGTTAATGAAAGTAACAATTAAATTTAATAACACAATTAGACTTGAATTTAAATTGTACTATCTTGGATAACAGAACGATTAGTAATGTTTGATGTAGAAAAATAAAGAGCAATGTCTGCTGATGAGTATATATATATATATATATATATATATATAGATTCAATTTATGCCAAATACAATTTCAAATTGATGTTTGATCACGAGAATTTCAAACATGATTTAGAGTTGTATTTGGATATGTGAATTTTTTTTTTTTTTTTTACTTTTTTTCATCATCTTTCTCTCACAAGAATTCAAAAATAACTCCAATTATATTTATGAACAAATACAACTCCAACTTCAAACTTAAAAAGATTATTTTTGAACATCTTTATTACTTTTAAAGAGGTTCCCTAGCAAAAGTTATCTTGTCTAGGATAATAACTATGTGAACTTTGGATTTGCTCCTCTCAATTACATTCCTCAAGTACACATTTAGATGAGTGATATTTGTTATATTTTAAATTTAAAGATTTAAATTAATTTACTTTAATAAGCCTCTTAACCATAGTAAAGAACAAATTAGGAAAGGGATTCACCAATTTTGATAAGAAAACTTTCATCTTCCACTATTTTGATTCCTCATTTATATTATTACTTTAATTATGCTTTTCTTTATTAATTGTGTTTTTGATATGATTGATTTGGTTTTAATTTTATTTAAAAATTAAATCAAATCATGAATATCCTTAGTAAAAAAATATGTAAAAGACACTAAAAGAGAGACAAAAATAACTCGAGAGAATTATCTGAAGAAATTTGATATTCAAATACATTTGGATTACAACTTCTGAATTACTTTAACATATAACATTATATTCTCTTTTTTTTTTTGGCTGATATCTTGTAAATTACCTTGACAAGAAAAAAATTGCTAATTTATCTTTTTAAGTAAAAAAAAAAACAATTTTTGGTGAATAAAATTAAACGGAGAAAATAGGAATGTATCATGAAAATTACGATATTAATGAGGGGCCAAAATTAGTGGAAGATGATATTTTTCTACTAAAGTTAGAGTTTTTTTTCCTTACTTATTTCTTAACTATGATTAATTATAGGCTTGTTAGAGTTTTTTTTCCTTACTTATTTCTTAACTATGATTAATTATAGGCTTGTTAAAGTAAATTAATCTAAATCTTTGAATTTTAAATATAACAAGTGTCAATGAAAAAAAGGTGTAACGGAAAGGAGTCAAATCCGTGAACTTGTGTCACTTTGGAATAATAAAATAGTAGTATATTTTGAGTTACTTTATTGGAACAATAAAATAGCATATAGATAATTGTACTTCATTCATTTCAAAATAATTGAATTTTTGAAGTATTTTTAGTGTTCAAAATAATTGAATTATTCATTGTTCAAGATAGATGTTGAAAATTTTCTTCAATTTTATCCTTCATTAATTAAATTTTCAAGGATGAGTTCCAATAATCAGTACTAGTGTTTTGGAGTTTGAAATGGTAAAAATGAAAAAATTTGACCAATTTATGTCTCTTTTTCTTAAGATGTGTGACATATTCCAACAATTCAATTATTTTAGAATGAAGGAAGTAACAAATAATTTCAGTAAATTGACTAGTCTTTGAGAAATTAACTCTTAAATCAACATAAAAAGGGAATGTCAACAAAATGATAGACCCAATGCATTATTTAAAACATTATCCGTAGAGCCGTCAATATGGCCAGGTCCGTTGGCCTGACGCGACCCAGCTTGTAATTTAATAGGATTGGGTTACAATTTCTATAGCCCGTTTAAGAATAAAGCTTTTTAGCCTGACCCAAATAAACTTATTGGCCTGTGAGGCTTGAGCAATATGGGCTGAGCCGGCCCGTGGGCCAAACAAAAAATATTTTGAAAATAGAGTACTAAGAATGAAAAAAGGAGTTCAAACTCAAAGTCTATTTGAACCATCATAGATATTTAAATATTAATTATGTTTAAAAAATATATAAATAATTAAAATATAAAATAATAATTTTTTAAAGGAATCAAATATGTTTGATGAAGATGACGTGGCGATGTTGAACCCGTCATAAGTGTCATGAGAGTTTTCTTTTAAGAAGTTCATTTTTACCTTTATTGGACTAAATATTGCCATTCCTTTGTGTTTTATTGTGATCAATTAAAACAAAATTAGATAAATATTGTTATTTAGCTAGTTATATCATGTAAAACCCCACGTTTTGGCCTAGCTAGTTATATCATGTAAAACCCCACGTTTTCGGCCAGAATTCAAACCATTGTTCCTAAGTATACAAACCCAAACCCAATGATTTTATGTCTATATATATGTGCTTAGCAAATATATGATGTGGGAATATCGTCGTATATTTATCGAGGTCATAATATCATCCTAACTCAAAGACGAGTTGAGGACTTTTCTATCGATAGAATTTTGATAAGTGCTCCAGAAAGGGTCAAATTTAAACGTGCGTATCTCTTAGAATTTGTCGATTCAGGTGTCATACTATATAACAAAAGAGAGATCTCTGAGTCCTCTTTCCAACAGAACTGATTTCACCTTAATACGGTATTGTAGCGAGAAGTTATGCCCATTTTACTCCAACATGTCAGCCTATCAACAAAGTGACGACCTAAGCTGACGGGCCCGTCACCTATGTGACGACTTATCATCCCAAGTCGTTAGCCTTAGGCAGAAAATCATCAATTCTAGCTTCTAAGTGACGACCTAGGGTGACGGGTCGTCACCTAAGTGACGACTTATCAGCCCAAGTCGTCACCCATGAAATTCAGCAATTCTCATTCGAATTTGGAGGGGTATTTTATTTTTTCCCTCACCTCCCACGATTTAAATCATCAAACACACAAACATGGCCATCATAAATAAATTTTAAAAACCCTTAATCCTCTCCACTCTCAAGAACAAGAAAATTAGGGTTTTCTCTCAAGATCATCTCCCAAGAAGAAGATTCAAGCCCTTCTTCAAGAAAACCAAGAAATTATAACTCGCAATCTAAGAACGTTCAAGAAAAGTTAATTCTCTTTTAAGATCAAGGCGTTAAGGTATGTTAGATGTTCATCCATGGGCCCTTTTCACCCATGGAGTCTAAGAATCTATCTTTTATGTTTTAAATCATGAAATTACATGTTTATAATGATTTCTCTCCACGAAGCTTTTATGGATTTTGATTATACATGATGTTTACAATATATTTTTATTGAAAGCAGCCTTTATTACATATTTTATGAATTTTTCCATGAACTTACACGAATTTTGAATTTTTATCACGTTTCCGTGAAAGTATTAGTGATATTAAACCTTACATGCTCGAATGAATTGTTTGTTGAATTTAAACCATGAATTTCAAGTGTTTGATGAAATGCCTAAATGATTGGGTTTTGAACAATGACTACTTATTACATATTTACAAGTTACGATTTTGGAGTGTGTTTTCAAGTAAAATGCATTATAGTATGTTTTAAATATTGTGGTTTCCATATCATGTTCATGAGAATTCAGAATAAATGCTTAGTTTATGATTTTGTCATAAGATCGTGCTATCTCACCATGTCTAGAAATATCCTCATGTTCAAGTCTTGGTCCCCATATATTTGATGAAATGCTTCAGTGAATAATTGTGAACAATAATTTCCTTCCATGGTTTCAAAGCTTTCATGTGACCCTGTTGTTATTGTTATCGAGTCCTGGGGGTTATGACTGCCCGAAATTTAGCTGTTTACCTAGTCGCAGTACTTTCAAAATAGTTTCAGACACGTATGAGCATTATCAGTTCAGTCAGCTATCATATCAGTCAAACTTAGAATAGTTCAGTAATTCGAGCCAATTTCCTCTTCAGTTAAGCTTAGCTTAGTCCCGTAATCAGTATCAGTTCAGTTGGGAGTGGGATTCAGCACTGAGCGAACCCAGGGATGGAGGCATTCCTGTTAGCAGAGGGTTTGACTCTTAGTAGCAATCCCTGAGTTATAGAACTACGTAGCCAGTGTAGGTTGAGTGACTTCCTGCCAGATAAGGGTTGACCTATCTCTCATGAGTTTTTTTATCATCAATAAGGGTTGACAAAATATCTTCCTACTAGCATCCCTCCAACTGGGGTCACAGGTTGGACCTCGATTAGCTCAGATTAGGGCATGTCGATTAGATGATACCTTCCACAGTTTCAGTATTCAGTACAGAACTCAGTTCAGTTTTTCTTGACCATATCATACAGTTTATCAGTTATTCAGTAATTAGATTTTAATATTTTAGTTACAGATTATATCAGAAACATATTATACGCTTGGTCATGCATTCTCAGATTTTACAGCTTTCACGCATTGATATTCAGTAATCTCATGCTAACCAGACAACCTCTGTTCCATGCATGCTTACTGAGTTATCTCATATTATTCAGCTAGTTATTACTTCATGCTCAGTTATCCCATGCTATTCATTCCGACAGTTATTACTCATGCACATGAAACCATGTATATTAGCCTACCTCATTTAGAATACCAGTGCATTCAAAGTACTGATTATATACTCGTTTCTTGCGCTATGATGTTTCATATCATAGGTTCGGACGCTCAGGTTCCTGGCCGTACTTAGTTATCCTAGCGCACCAGTAGTAGTAGCAGTGGTGAGTCCTCATGTTCCAAGGACCAATTATGTTATTTTAGTTTCTCAGTTTTAGCAGACAATCTGAGTTAGTTGGTGTCTTGTCCCATCAACTCCTCAGTTATTTAGTTAGAGGCATTCAGACTAGTATAGACAGTTAGTCAGTTTTCAGTATGTTTTCAAACGTTAACATTATGTTTTAGTATTGATTACAAGTTTTTAAAACCTTATGGTTTTTCAGTTAAATTTTGCACAGGCTTTCTTTGAGATTTTATTCAGTGCTCACAACAGGTACCAATCATGGTCAGTTTGTGATCTTTCAAAATCGTAAGCATCGTGCAGCGATCAGGGTGTATTTTCGGGTCGTTACATATCATTACTCAGTAATTGTTTTATTTGTTTTTCAACATCTCTATTTGGTTTGAATTTGGTGTCAAAAGTTATTTAATTTCACAGATTATTAGGATCTTTTGATAAATTTAAGACTTGATTAACAAGTAGTAACTTCATGTAATATTATATTGCAAATATTTATGTAATTAAAATTTTAAAATTTAAATTTAAATTATAAAAATAATATATTTTAAAAAGTGAGCGGGCTCGTGGAGGCCCACAGCCCATAGTGTGATGGATTGGGCTTGCTATGTTTTGGCCTATCATGTTGATGGGCCAGGCCAGCCCAACCTGACCCGTCAAAATCCAAAGCCTGTGTGGGCTGAGTTGGCCCATATTGATAGCTCTAATTATGCATAGAAAAGCATAATAAATAATGCGTCAACGTTATATAAAATGTACAATAGTATATAAAAGGTGATTTTAAAAGTGGTTTTTATATAAATATAAAGAAAATCATGTGTTTATATACAAAGTATGAGCTACATAACATAAAAAGTTTCTATTTAAAATAGGCATATAGTGTGTTTTGTATAAAGAAGAATATTTTCAAGTTTCTCATATTTGGTTTTAAATGTTCTGAAACATATTCTTTTACATATTACGGTAAATGATTCCCATCATAAAGTAAAAAAATATTTTTCAAAACTTTTTTTAAATCTCACCATCCGATTCCACCGATCTCGACTCAGGCCCCGACGACTCTCTGTGTTGGTCTAGAATCGGGGCTCAGGATTGAGGTTGGAATTAGGAGTTGGATCTCAGGTCGGTGTCTAGAGTTTACTCTCAACTCAAGATAGGAAGTCAGGTTGAAGATTAGTCTCAACTAGGGCTGAAAGGTTAGGATCGTTGGGTATGGTGTCATAGTATTTGCTCAGGTTATATCGAAATGTTCCTGGAATAGTATTTTCTTCTTACTAATCAAACAAAAGAAAATAAAAGCAAGAAAAGCATTTTTTTCAAGAAAATATTTTTTAGGAAGACAATTTTTGTTGTTTGTCGGGTTTAGTAAAATCTATATTTTTCAACGATAACTTCAACCACATGTTCAAACTAACATATGGACAATCAAATAAAGTTGTAACTCTGTATTCACAACTTCAAACTTTTAATGATAAGTTCAACCCAACTTATGAACAACAACAAAATGAAGTTCAAACTATTTTCTGGAAAATAACAAAATCAAAAGTTTAGAAAAGATAAGATTCAAGTACATCGAATTCATGGTGTGTACTTAAGAAAATTATTCCCTTCAAGTATCCAAGGTTATGAAATATATCCTCCCAGAATAAAATAAATTACGTCAATAGAATACCAGTACCTCAAATTCTTTCAAACTACGAAACTGATCTCCAGCAAATCACAATAGAGTTTTTCAAGAAAGAGGAGTGTTTTTACTTCAAAATTTCATGTCTACCTGAGGAAAAATTTAGGTATTTGTAGCCATCAAGGTGTTGCTTCATGAAGAGAAGAAATGGTTCAGAAAAGTGCACCTCTTCATAAAGGTGTAACTCTTCAAAAAAGGTGCAACCCTTCGGAAATGTCACAACCCATTGAAAAGGTCATAATCATCCAAACTGAAAAAGTGTCTATTCAAATTGCATCCTTTATCTTGGTGTCTTTTCAAAAAAATCCCTATTCATTTTTCATTCACCCCTCTTAAAAACCTTAAAATCCCCACATGAATGGGGAATGACTTTTATAAAATATTTATGGACAAATGTGTGATCTACAAGCAAAGACTAGTTGCATTTGGATTAGTAGTTTTTTCTTTGAACTTTTCATAGTGAACTTGCATCGGATGCACTTGGTCAATCGATAAATGTGATATCTTTAAATCGTCAAACTTTAATGTACACCTAGACAACACGTCACACGATTAACCTTTTACCATTTATGGTTCTCATGATTTTATTCATTTCAACCATGAGCACAACCTGATTTCTAAAAGCTTAGTGAATAGAACTTTATGAATATTTTACTTGAAGAGGCTTCCATTTTACCCTCACATAGGTGATTCTTAAATGTTTAATTCTATAGATCAAACTATTTGATCAAACCTGCCAAACTTAGAAATCATTAAAAAGATTCAAACCACAAGTCTTATTCTTATTTTCTTCATCATGAGAATGGGATGAGTATATTGACAATGTTGAACCGTCAGTCACAATTTTGTTTGATCTCCTTGAACATAGATCTTGGGATCTCCAGTCTGCTAGGTAAAGCTACCGCCGTGATGACTTGTCCTAGGTCGTAAATCTATTTCCTTCGATAATCTCTCAACTCCCTCTGTAGTTAGGCCTTTTTTAAGTGGATCCAACACATTATCCTTTGACCTCACATTATCGTGATAATTTTACTAAAGATAGTTCTCTAACAATATCATGTCTTTGTCTTATATGATGAGATTTACCATTATACATCATGCTCCCTGTTTTACCTATTGTTGTTTGACTATCATTGTGTATTCATACTGTTGCAAAGGTTTGGGACAAAAAGAAATATCTTTCAAAAAATTTCAAAGCATTCAACTTAGATTCTATTGTAGAGTGGGCAATACATGTCTGTTTGGATGGTTTTTGAGAGACTGCTCCTACACTTATAGTAAGTACATAGCCACTCATGAATTGTACTTCATTCGATCCAGTGATATAATTTTCAGCACTATACCCTTCTATTAATGTTGGATATTTGTTATAATGCAAGTCTTGAGTGTGTTTTAGATACCCCAAGACTCTTTTCATTGTCATCCAATGAGTTTGACTGGAATTATTCGTATACCTACTCAATTTGCTAATAGTGCATGCTTTTTCTGGTCGCTTACAATTCATGATATACATCAAACTTTTCAATACTCTTACATAGTCTAATTGTGAGTCATTTTCACCTTCATTCTTTTAAAGTGCAACGCTCACGTCTAATGGAGTCTTGAAAATATTGACATCCAAATACTTGAACTTGTCAAGTACCTTTTCAATATTATGAGACTGTAACAATGACATCCCTTTTGGAGTTCTACGAATTCTTATCCCTAAGATCACATCAGCAACTCCAAGGTCATTCATATCAAACTTACTCTCAAGTATTTTTTTTCATAAAGTTTATGTCAGTAATGTCTATAGTAATTATAAACATGTCATCTGCATACAAATAAACAATGACTTTATGATTTGGAGTATCTTTAATGTAAACACATTTATCACATTCATTTATCTTGAAGTCGTTTGCCAACATGGTTTGATCAAATTTTGCATGTCACTGTTTGGGTGCTTATTTTAGTTCATAAAGTGACTTAAAAAGTTTTCACACTTTTCTTTCTTTACCAGGAATCACAAAACTCTCGGGTTGCTCCATGTAAATTTATTCCTTAAATTCTTTATTTAAGAAAGTTGTTTTCACATCCATTTGATGAATTTCAAAACCATATACTAATGCTAAAGCAATCAATATCCGAATGGATGTTATCCTCGTTATTAGAGAGTATGTATCAAAGTAACCAAGGCCTTCTTGTTGTCTAAAGCCTTTCATAACAACTCTTACCTTGTATTTTTTAATAGAACCATCAACCTTCATCTTCCTTTTGAAGATCCATTAAAAATCTAAAGGTGTATTTCCTGGAGGAAGATTAACCAACTCCCAAGTATGGTTGTTTATGATTAAATCAATCTCATTATTATCTGCCTCTTTTCAAAAGGATGGGTCCGAAGACTACATCACTTCTTTAAATATTTGAGGCTTATTTTCAAGAAGAAATGTTACAAAATCTGATCCAAATAAATTCGATATTTTCTGATGTATATTGCGCTTTTGATTCTCATCATTAAGTACATTCTCCTTTGGTTCATCTCGGGGTCGTTTAGACCCTCGACTAGATAGCTTATGTCTAGTTTTATATGGATAAATGTGTTTAAAGGACTCAATATTATCGGATTCAATTACCATATATGAATATCCAATTATTTGAATTTATGAACCGAAAATCGACATGCTTTACTGCTTGTAGCATATTATGAAAACACAGTCTACAATTTTTGATCCTATTTTTACCTTTTTAGGTATAAGAACTTGTACTTTGGCTAGACACCCCCACACTTTAAAATATTTCAAGTTGGATTTTCTTTCTTTTCATTTTTCGCATAGAAGGAATTGTGTCTTTCTATGGAGCACTCTATTGAGTATTCTATTTGCTTTAAGAATAGCTTCCCCCCCAAGTGTTATTGTAAACCTTAACTTATGAGTCAGACATTTATTATTTTCTTCAACTTTTGATTATTTATTTTCATAATTTCATTTGATTGAGGTGAATACGGGGCAATATTTTAATAGAGAATTCCATTTTCCAAACAAACCTTCATAAAAGGAGATTCATACTCGCCACCCCTATACTTCTTATCATTTTGATCTTTTTATTCAATTGATTTTCAACTTTAATTTTATATTGTCTAAACGGGTTTATTACTTCATCCTTACCACTTAGCAAATAAGCGTAACATTATATAGTGCTATCATCAATAAAAGTTATGAAATCCTTTTTTTCACCACGAGATGGTGCTGACTTCATATCTCAAATATCGGTGTGGATTAAGTCTAAGGAATTGAAATTTCTTTCAACAGACTTATTCGGATGCTTAGTATACTTAGATTTCACACACATTTGACACTTTAATTTATTGCACTCAAAGTTAAGCAACACTGTCAAACTAATCAATTTTTACAAGATTTTGTAATTGACATTTCCTAAATGACTATGCCACAAATTATTTGACTCTAGCATGTAAGACGAAGCCTCAGCTTTCTTCATTTTAGTAGCCATTACATCAAGTTTGAAAAGTCTCTCATTGAGGTAGCCCTTTCCTACATATATTTTATTCTTTCTTATTACAACTTTCTCTGAAACAAACACACACTTAAATTCATTTTTAACGAGAAGTGTTATCGACACTAAGTTCTTTCTAATAGCAGAAACATAGAGAACATTGTTGAAAGTCAACACCTTTTCGAAAGTCATTTTTAGGAATATCTTTTCGCTTTCTTCGCCCTTGGTTGTTGCATTATTTCTGATTAAGATTGCTTTTTTGGGATCAAAAATATCATAAGTAGCAAAAGTTTCTTTATCTGCACATAGATGTCTAGTGGCTCCTAAATGGAACCACCATCCATTTGAATTTTCAACTAGATTTCATTCAATGATCATAACACAAAAAATTTGGATCTTTTCCATTGCTTCTGACGTGTTTATCTAAATTTTTTTCTTGTTCTTACTCAGAACTTGACTATTTAGAGTTTTGTTGCCAGCATCACTATAATGGTAGCACTTGCCTTTGGACGTTTTCTTGTTCTGGTCTTTCTGTTGTCCATAAGGCTTTTTTCATCTTCTTATTATTTGGAGCATCAACCTTATCAAGTTTTCCAATAATCATTGATGATTTATCATTCAACTAATTATCCTCTTTTGTCTTGGGATGACTCACAATATCGTTCAAATTAGATAATTAATTTTCAATCATTATTTTTTTGGAATATGAGAATCTACACTTGTGAACATTTGCATTTAAAGTTTGGTCAGCCTAAATGACATCATTTTCATTCTTTGAAGTTCACACCAGAATATTTTTTCATTTTTTTGTCGTTTTTAGTGCTAGAGCAATACCTAAACGACTTAATGATGCAATATTGGTTGCCGTTGGGAAAACACCATTCACAACCGAATTGATTTGTTGTTCAATTTCATTCATCATTTTTCTGTCAATATTTGACATACACTTTAGCATTTCAGAATATTAACAATAAAGACTAACTTATTTTTAGTCAATGATGAAATTTTTATATTTTCAAATCAGCAACCGAATGAACATTGAAGCCTGATGAAGTTTTTATGACTTCAAATCAGAATCAAATTCAAACAGAGTGAAACTCATTAGTTTTAAACTCCAAAAATTCATACAGAGAGTTTAATGAATTGGTGAATTTTTGTCACGACCCAGATCACTAACGGAACGTGCGGGCACCTACGCTATTCTAAGTAGCTAGTAGAACCTTTATTACCCAACTAAAATATTCAGAAGACTTTTGTTTTTAAGAAAATATAAAGTAAATTAAATACTAATAAACAAACTTTTTACAAATACTTCTTATAAATTTCCTTTACTATCCCAAGACTTGGCCAAACATGTACAAGAGCTACCTATTACAACATAGACTGACAATAAAAAAAATAATACAAAGACTCTAACATCTGCCAGGAAGAAAGTGCAGAAGTTAGTGCTGAATATCATCATCCATCTAGTAACTGCAACTAACCTGCATCCAGTCTACACTCCAGGAAGGAATGTAGAAGAGTAGGGTCATTACAACCACACGTACTGGTAGGCATCATCAGCTGACTGTATTAGTTCATATAATCATAAAATAGAATTAAGGAAAATAAATCATGACATCTTTAATGGAATATAATTCAACCAAGGTTGTAATAATTTATTACTTTACCTATATAAGTTACAACATCTAACTAGTCTTCCAACTCCATCAATTTTATATTCGCTAGTAACATACTCTAGCCTCATTAGTTCACACCATCAACCACAATCCAATGTTAATGCATCACTATTTCTCTTTATTCACCTTATCTTACATCACTATTCCTCTTTATTCACCTTATCTTTTTCATTACTCATATTCAAAGGAACAAACTCGTAATCATAGACAACCCACACTAAACTTTCAAGCTAACAATCAAATGCTCTATTATAATATTAAAGAATGATAACTAGCCATTCTGGTAAGCTACGATTAAAACACGTATAAATAATGCAAGTCAGTCAACATATAAGTAAGTATAAAGTTTCACTTTTTCAAATACATATTACACAATCAAATACCCAATGAATCAATAATACAATAATAAAAAATCAAACAATGCTCACAAAAAAGCCACATAACCATCAAGAGTATCAATCATACTATAAACATCCACAGACTCAACACAAATATGTACACATATGCTACGAGACTTATTTTTTCCCAAATAGTCCTGACCTGCAGGAAATAATCTATGTTCATGTACTGTACCAGTGTAGTACTCGATCCAACATATACATATCTGTACCGGCATGGTACCCGATCCAACATATATATATCCATACCGGCTTAGTACCCGATCCAGCATATACATATCTGTACTGGCGTGGTACTCGATCTAACATATACATATCATATCGGTGTGGTACCCAATCCAACATATACATTTCGTACCGGCGTGGTACCTGATCCAACCTATACATATCCGTACCGACGTGGTACCCAATCCAACATATACATATTCGTACCAGTATAGTACCCGATCCAATATAAACAAGTATTATCAATATCAAATTTACACATCTCACAACATACAACACAATATACCAAGTTTACAAGTACACTTAAAGTCATTAGACAATTCCATCAAGTAAATTTTTAGTAATCCTTAAGCATAAAAACTTTATTAATGGAGATGGGTTAAGCTTGAAGAGCTAATTAATGATTAATTGAACTCGAGGAATGATGTAGACCTTGAATTAAAGGTAGAATTAGAGGGTTTGAATCTCCAAGATATTTGATTAAAGAGTAATTAATTATTACTCTTATTATTGCTTGATTTTTAGATGGTTGATTATTCCAAGGTATGAAGGAAAAGAAGTTGGAATCAGAGCGTTAGGTTCATCAGTCCCACAATTACAAGAGCAATGTCAAGTAGAGTTCCATAGATTGGTATGTAGGGTCCCATACCCAATTTTTGGAAGGCTATGAGGTATGTAAAAATCATTTTCCTTTCTTTTTCTCCATTGTTTCATCCTAATTTTGGACTATTAGATTGAATTCAATTGATAACTAGACAATTCTATATGGTATCTTAACAGAGCTCAATTGGAATGTAGTTGATTCCAATTGGTATCTTAGTAATTTTGAATAAAAATCTAGGAGATTTCAATTGGTATCTGTTAATAAGGTCTAAATGTTATTGTTAATAGGTAAAAACTTGTGAAAGTTGTGAACTTATTGATTGCTTTTGTTTGATATTTGGCTAAACTTGTGTTGCTAGATTTTTTCCATTGTTGTGAAATATTTTTGTTTGAATTTAAATAATGAAAATTGACTAAGTTGTTTTTGTTGATAATTGTGATGGAGTTATTTGATTTCTTGTTATTGTGAAAGTAGCAATTCTATGGTGCTTACTTATTTTTTTGTACTATTATATTGATGAAATTGATGATATAAGCGTTGAGAGGATTGTATGAGAACATAATGTCAAGAAAAGATGGTGAAAAAGTAACATGAATAAAAGATAAGGTGATATGTGTTTTTTGTAATGAGAGGTTCTTGTTAATGATGTTATGGTGGATCCTGTGTGGTTCAATTACTTGATGTTATTTGGGGATCCTTGTGTGGTTTGATCATTGAGACTATATTTAGATTTTTTGTGCATTTCTATTATTAAAATTATAATAGGTTCCTTGTGAGGATAGCTAAATGAAATTATCTTTGAGTTCCTTATGTGAACGAATTCTTAATGCTTGGCAAAATAATGAGTTTTAAATAAAAATGACAAAAACTAGTAGAGGTTGTTGATACCTACAGAATTTGATCGATGACTTGTCTGGAATGTGATATTGGTGATAAGACTGTTAATGACCTGTAATCGATTTATTTTATTTGGACTTGCTTGTGTGCTAGTGGTGTGGAGATCACTCTTGAGGTGATTAAGAGTTAAGTGAAGCCCATAATGAAAATATTGTTAGGTAGAAATAAGAATGAATCTGTATATCTTAAATTGGTGTTAGAGATATAAGAGTGGTTTGGCTTGACCATGAAGTATTTGTCATAGAAAATAATTGAGTTAGTGATTGCTGGGACATAAGTTATAGCTGTGTATTTATGCATTAGGGAAAATCTTGAGAAGATAATTTATTATTGACTTGACCTTGTGGCTGAATTATGCATGTATATGTCCTGTAGAGTTAGCTGATGTATGACTCTTTTAGAGGATATTAATTTCCATGATGGTAGCAATTCAAAATCATATGGCTTAGTTACATTCATAAAATAATTAAGGATGATCCTGAATGGGAGAATAAATAAATTGTTAAATGGCATGATTGATCTTTTCTAGGGTGATTCTTGGTGGATATGCTTGTTGAGAGATTAAGATATGATGATTAAATGGATATTAACAATGTTGTGGAGGAGAATATGTTGTAAGCTCTAATTCTGTGAAATCTCTATGGCTAATAGCTATAAGTCTGAGTGATGAGTGAGATGTTGTGTTGTCACCTATTTATAGTAGTAAATACTAAGCTTGAACAGTGGGTGATCTTGAGGTGAAAACAATAGCGTTTGTAAAATGTTGAAGCTATCTTTATAAAATAAATTTAGTAGTCTTGATTGAGTACGCACGAGTATCTACGTTATGTGACTTGTAAATGATGTGGTGACATGCATATGATCAAGATGTAGATTCTCCATGGGGTAGTGTTGGCTAGAAACAGAGTCAGGTGTATCAAGGAGATCTTTTATGTTGGATGGATTAGATGTGACTTGTTTAGTGTTGAAGTTCAAATAGTAGATTCATGTAGCACCTCGTAGAACTTTTCAGAATTGAATTCGGAACTCTAGAGCTTCAATAGTAAAAAAGAGGTGCTTTTGGATGTTTGTCTTCATCAAGGTGAATATTTTAACCATCTTTATCTTACTTTCGTGAAACTCAAGTTTCAGACTTAGGTCGTTGAAAGAAGAATAGTGATTTGCGTGTAAATATTTTGCTCCGCATCTTCATATTTTGAAAAGCTTTATTAGAATGATTGAGTATAGAATGTGGTTTAATCGATAAGGATATCAAGAGAGTGAACAAGGTGCCCGCACGGTCTGTTAGTCAGGGTAGTGACAAGTTTTTATATTCTTCAAACCGAATTTCCACACTGATTTCTTGGTGAAGTTCTTATATTCTTCTAACTGAGGGAGTAGAAATTAAAATATTTTAATCTCCATAAAATCAAACCCAATACAGATTAACCAAGTACTTGATTTATAAATGGTGATATTTTTTCCACCAAACAAGCACAATAAATAAATATTTTTTATTATGTAATTTTCTTATGATTGTTGTTTTTTGAGTTTAGTAAAATTTGTATTTTTCAGCAATAACTTCTAACACATGTTCAAACTAACATAAAAACAATCAAATGAAGTTGTAACTCTATATTCACAACTTTTATCTTTTAATTATAAGTTCAACCCAACTTATAAACAACAACAAAATGAAATTCAAACTATTTTCATGGTGTGTCCTTAAGGAAATTATTCCTCTCAAGTACCCGAGGTTATGGAATATATTCTCTCAGGATAAAATGAATCACTTTAATAGAATAGCGGTTCCTCAAATTCTATCAAACAACGAACGCACTCAACGACAACAGATCACACTGGAGTTTTTCAAGAAAGAGGAGTGTTTTACTTCAAAATTACATGTCTCTACCTGAGGAAAAATTCATGTATTTATAGCAATCAAGGTTTTGCTTCATGGAGAAAAGCAATGGTTCATAAAGGTGCACCTCTTCACAAGTGCAACTCTTCAAAAAAGGTGCAGCTCTTCGAAAAAGTCACAACCTATTGAAAAAAGTCATAACCATTCAAACCAAAAAGTGTCTATGCAAATTGCATCCTTTCTCTTGCTTCTTTGTCCCGAACAAAGGAATTCTTAGATATGTCCCTATCCTTAATCTTTTGTGTAGTAAATTGGCTGCTTTTTGAGTTACTGTTATATGTGGTTATTTTTTGTGTTGATTGTGCAATAAAGCAGAAATAAGATTTTAACAAACGTGAAATTTGTTATTTTGTGTTTGTTTGAGGAGGAAGTAAACAATATTTAGATAAATATTTACTCTTTACGTGCCGGATTAAAACAAGTCAATCAACTCAAAACAGAGGGAGTACTCAGTGCTGTGCCCTGTTATACTTACGAAAAGTGGAATTCGATGTGACAACTCTTTTTGAGATTGTTTAAGGAGTGAAGAGTAGCCACCTAAAGAATTAAGGTGTGTTAGGGCACCATTCAAACCAATTTTATTAATTAATTTACTTTACCAGAAATTAGAGTAAGAGTTTAAATTACCTTGAAAGGAAGGTGTTAGGCATCTTCCGAGGTCCACATATGTGGTTCCTAACCGAATTTGTATTTTACATGGGGATCCTATTTTATTAATTTGTAAACATGTTGAACACTTTTTTAACATGCTGAAAGCTAATCTTAATATTCTAGAAATTAATTCTAATATGATGGAAATTCAATTAACATACTGGAAATTATCACTCAAAGACAGAGATTTATAATGTACTTGTGAAAAAATATTTTAAACGTTGAAAGCAAGTGTCGAGGATTAAATTAAACATACCGAAAATAGCTTAAACATGCTATAAGTTGATTGAACATACTCACAACTAATTTATTACATATAAAGTTAATTACTCAATCCTAAAATATGATTTCTAGATGTCAAATGAATTTATTAATAAATCCTAAATTGAGTTTGCCTGAGTGACTCACATAATTACATAAAAAAACACATAAATTCACCCCCCAAGAAGCCCCACTTTCTAATTTATTTCTCGGTGTACCACATCAATGCTGGAGTCATAAGTGAACTAACAAATAGATTTGTCTTAAGGCCATCACTTTGCCTTATAACTGGTAGCTTGTCTAGGTAATCCTTCAAATAGGAATAAGGGTTTCCAGACCCATCAAATAATGGAAAGTTCAAGTCCCCAATTCTATCCTTATTTTCTTTCTCAACTTTGGACGACTTAATCATCTCAGGCTATTGAGATGACCCTACCTTATGGTTAGAAACCTGTCCTCCCGTCTCCTTCTCCTTGCTCATATTGTCAACCCATTGAGTGCTTTCTGAAGTGCAACAGAATACCGACTTGAAGACACTTGCACCTCACAATCAGGCATAGGTGAGGTCGTCAATGTAGGAGATGACATAGTATAGGGGAAACAATGAAGTCAGTTTTAGATAATGGCTCTAGCAAATCTGGTGGTATATCATCTGGACCTTGAAGATCAGTCATTATTTCCCTAATTCTCTCTATTTTTCTTTCCATAGTTCTGATGCTCAAAATAACTTTGTTTTGATACAACGCTAAACTCTTAGCTCAGCTTTGCTATTGAAAAGATTGATAAACATTGCTTGACTAGCCATTTTTTATGTTCAACTTTGGTCAACCTTAGATTAAAGGACTTATGATTAGTTTGAAGATACATGCGAAGAAGCATAGAATGAAAGTTCTACTTAATCAAAGATACTTTGATATGAATAGAAGTCATGAGAGGTCTATGTCACTAGAGTATAACGAGAACTAGAGTACGACACGGATATGATAACATAAATGGTTTAGGATCATGGTAGGATAATAGTATGTAAGCGTCGAGAGCATTAAGAAGATAAGGTCCTATAATGATGAGTTGCCCTAATGGATTATAAAGGGGATTAAAATCTCTTATCAAATAAAGAGTTGGACCAAGAGATGATTAATATACTAATGGATGAGTCAAGAGGATAAATTGAAGGGCAGTTTTGAATAGGTCCTAGGAATTTTTTGAAGGGTCCTAATATGACAAAAAATTTGAGAGTAAAGAAATCTAAAATGAGAAATACTAAGAATAAGGAGCGACTAAGACAAGAATGAAAATAACAAGATAGAAATGCAACACATAGCAAATAATATTTTGCATATTTTTGGGGTCGTGAACCCCTTTGGACTTTGAATGAGATTAACACTCAACACATTCAGGGTGCCAATGCATCCTAGGTTGAATGAGATGCATATTTCTTAGTAAAAGAATACGCAGTCATGATCTAAAAAACAAGAGTGGTTTCATGACACAGTTCCCTCAAGTGGAAAACTCAAGAGTGAAAACTTGTGACTATCGACACACTGTTGATCGATCTATCTACAAGATATTTTCTAAAGGGTATCGATCAATGGTGTGTCGACAGTCACAAGCTTTTCCACTCTCGAGTTGTCCACTTGAAGAAACCATATCATGAAACCACTCTTGTTCTTTAGATCATGACTTCTATTCTTTTACTAAGAAATATGAGTCTCATTCAACCTAATAATCCTTGGCACCTTGTATGTGTTGAGTGTTAATCTCATTCAAAGTCCAAAGGGGCTTTGCGACCCCAAAATGATGCATAATATTATTTGCTACGTATTGCATTTTTACTTTTTTATTTTCATTCTTGTCTTAGTCCTTCCTTATTCTTAGTGTTTCTCATTTTAGAGTTCTTTACTCTCAAAATTCTTGTCATGTTAGGACCCTACAATACATTCCTAGGGCCTATTCAAACTCCCTTTCAATTTATCCTCCTGACTCATCCGTTAGTATATTAATTATCTCTTGGTCCAATTCTTTCTTTGATAAGAGGTTCTACTTCCCTTTATAATCCCTTAAGGAAACTCATCATTATAGGACCTTCTCTTCTTAATGCTCTCAATGCTTACATACTATTATCCGACAATGATCCCAAACTATTTATGTTATCATACTCGTACAGACCTCTCATAACTTCTATTCACATCAAAATATCTTCAATTAAGTAGAGCTTTCATTCTATGTTTCTTTGCGCATATCTTCTTACTAATCATAAGTTCTTTAATCTAAGGTTGACCAAAGTTGAACGTCAGAAATGGATAGTCAAGCAATATTTATCAATCTTTTCAATAGCGAAGCTGAGCATAACAGTTAGCGTTGCATCAAAACAAAGTTAGTTCGAGCATCAGAAGTATGGAAAGAAAAATAGAGAGAATTAGGGAAATAATGACTGATCTTCGAAGTTCAGCTGATATGCCACTAGATTTTCCAAAGCTATTATCTAAAACTGACTTTATTATTTCCCCATACACTATGTCGTCTTCTACATTAATGACCCCACCTATGCCTGATTATGAGGTGCAAATGTCTTCAAGTCGGAATGCAGTTGCACTTCAGAAAGAACTCAATGGGTTGACAAATATGAGCAAGGAGAAAGAGATGGGAGGATAGGTTTCTAACCATAAGGTAGGGTCATCTTAACAGTCTGAGATGATTAAGTCATCCAAAGTTGAGAAAGAAAATAAGGGTAGAATTGGGGACTTGAACTTTCCATTATATGATGGGTCTGAAAACCCTCGTTCCCATTTGAAGGATTATCTAGACAAGCTATCAATTATAGGGCAAAGTGATGGCCTTAAGACGAATCTCTTTGTTAGTTCACTTATGGGTCTATCATTGATGTGGTACGCCAAGAAAAATACTAGCAAGTGGGGCTGCTTGTGGGTGGGATTTGAATTTATGTGTTTTTTATGTGATTATATGAGTCACTTAGGCAAACTCAATTAAGGATTTATTAATAAATTCATTTGACACCTAGAAAACATGTTTTAGGATTGAGTAATTAACTTTATATGTAATAAATCAGCTGCGAGTATGTTCAATCAACTTATAGCATGTTTAATTTATTCATCGACACTCAGTTTCAACATTTAAAATATTTTTTCGCTACTACATTATAAATCCCGATCTTTGAATAATAATTTTCAGTATGTTAATTGAATTTCCAGCATATTAGAATTAATTTCCAGAATATTAAGATTAACTTTCAGCATGTTAAAAAAGTGTTCAACATGTTTACAAATTTTCCGCAATATTTTCAGTTATAAAATGTAACCTCCACCATGTTAACTATTTTCAACATTGGGGTATAGTTTTCTAGCACTCTAAATTAATTTTCAACACTTCCTCTTTTTACAACATGTTTTGCATTACAAAATTAACGGGTATCACTCTCCAACGCATTCACTTTACTTTGATATGCTTTTGTTTTAACAATTTTACAACATTGTTCAAATGGTTTGACAATTACCTTTCACTAATAATCAATTATCTTTCACCTGGACATCATTCCTCTAGGTTAATTACAGCAAAATGAATAATTATTTATCTTAGCATGTTAATCACCTTAATCATTTTCTAATTAAACAAGAGGCTTATTTTGAGACTATTATGTGCTACTTGTTGTCCAACGTATTTTATGCGTTTTGAGTCTAACTAGAAAATCTAATTTTATATGTCTAGACCCCAAATCCAAAATAGAAAAGTCCAATGCCTCTTGGATGATAGGTTGGGACGATAGACATTTTAGAGGTGTTAGTTTTATCCTTTCTTTTAGAACACTTTTAGGTTTGACAACTAGCCTAGGTGGGGGTGAATAGATATTCGGAGGTGATGATAACCCAAGTATAATTCAATAATGTGACATACGACACTGTGATCCGTTGATAATCTGGCTACTGGTTAATGGGCTCAAGTTGGGTACTGATCCGAATATAACAAATAACTCCTTTGTTTGATCCTCCGAACTTGTTCTCTTTCTAGTTTATTTACTTTATATATTTTTTTCTTGGGGTAGTTTAGGCTCTCTATTTTAATATAAACATTTTTGCGTTTAGAAGTCACATGAAGCAAAAATATGCAGGCATAATATATAAATTGTATAAAAGCGTGTTGCTATAGTATAGTAGTAAAAGTTGTCAAGTCTTTGAGACGTTTAACATAGTGACATAGGAAATAAGAAAAGAAGGGAGTAACGAGGTACTTTATATTTTAATAAAGCTATATGCACTTCATATGAGAAGTCAGCTATTTCATGTCGTTTGTTATCATTTCCTCAAAACGTACCTGGCCCCCGTTGGGGCGACGCCTCTATTTGAACTCCACATCGAGTGTTGACTCCTTTACTTGTCATGGTTGAACTTCAAGTGAGTCACCCCATTATAGTGTATATGCAAAAAATATTAAAAAAGATAAAAATATATTTATTCTTAACGTTTATTTATTTATATAAAATTAGACGATAAAATAATTAAGAGTTTTAAAGAAAGTAACCACACAAAAATGAAAGAGTGAAAAAAAAAAGACTTTTCAGCCTTTTACCAGATAATTAAATTCGTATCCCATTTCTCTTTCTTCTTCTTCTAAAATTAAAATTAATTAGTTAAAAAGAAAAATGTTTGCATAGGCCCAGTTTATTGATAGCTTAAGCGAACAACACTTATGATTAACCTAACAATGATACTAACCAGATTCAATAACAATAAATAAGTCTCATCTTGATTAAGTGATTACTCAAGCATGCAAAACTTACTATATGTGTGTATTTTGGTTCATGAGTTGTGATTGATTTGGGGTGTGCCCATGCATAGGTGATGAAAGTGAGAATGAGGGAGTTGTTTGTGTGTGTTGTGGTTGCTGCGTGTGTGTGCCCTTCTCCCTTTTAATGGTATTAGGACCAATTATATGTAGAGAAAAATAATTGAGAGAAGTTGGGTGAGGTAATAAAAATAGAAAAAAGATCTCTTAATTTAGGCAAGAACTATTTTACTTAAAAAAAAATGATAAGAGAAAATTATTTGAGGGTAATAATATTCTTTCACGTATAGAAAAATATTTTAAGAGGATCTATGGGTATGGAAAGATTTAAATAAATTTGAATTTTGAACTTGTTTAGGACTAAATAAATTTCTTTTAAAAATAATAATGAATAACTATTAAATTAATAAGCGAATCAAAATAATAATAAGTTATTAAATCAATCTTTGTAGTAAAAACAAATAACAATAAAAGAATAACAATTCTAAAAATATTTCTTCAAATACTTATAAACTAAAAAAAATGAAAAGAATAATTAAATAAAAATTTTGCTAGTGAAGAATATTATATTATATAATAATAATAATAAAATATTTGTGAATTATGAAAATTTGCATAAATAATTTAGTGAATAATAATAAAATTGTGTAAATATATTATGTTTAAAATGATATATATATATATATATATATATATATATATATATATATATATATATAAATTAAATAATAAGACAAATTGTATACATCAAACTATGAATGTGACATGTATATTCATTTGATATAAAAATAATATGTAAATAAAGATTAACATTAAATTTATTAAAATAACAGCCTAGGAGATATATCGGACGGTCAAAATTAGATGTCAGCACTAAGTAATAAGTATTTGTATTAAAGCTGTATGTCTTTTCTATACATTTATCACTCTAGTCTTCTAATAATCTATATGCAAAGCTCTTCATGTCCGTCTTTCTGAGTTTTTTTTTTCTTTTTAATTTTTTATTGGGTGTTTGGTATCAGCATTGGACCTCGACTAATATGATTTCGCATAGTAGGGTCCATTTGGAAGAAGCGCTCCCTACCAAAGAATATTTCATATTCAGAATTTGAATTCAAAACCTCTAATTAAGGGAGAAGCACCATTCACTGTACCACATCCTCTGATAGCGTTTTTTTTTTTTTTTTAGGTGTGCACTTCTATATTTCAAGATGACAGTACTAATCATCAAAATATTGTTATATTGCTGATGATTTTTGGCAAGTTGTCAATGTTTAAATGTTGTTCTAAATTGACTATAGTACTTGTATAAAGCTGTAAAAATTGAATTTGTACTGATTTTTATCAGTGTTCTTTCCAATTTCTACAACTTGCTATGCTTTCTTGATATGTAGTATCTTGAGAGTAGTATCGAAACAACTTTTACATGATAAAAATAATGTGTCACGTACGTCTTACATGGGTTTTATTGTATAAATCTAAAAATGATTATGATCTTTTTTTGTAAAATATAAATTTACGGGTGAAGTTTTGCATATAAAAATAAAATTACAACTTGAAATTTGAAATACTATTTCTCGAAAATTTGAAATTTCAAATCGTAATTTGAAATTGAAATGTTGTTCACATTCACTTGAAATTGAAATGTTGTTCACATTCACTAAAAATAAACATTATTTTCGAGACAAAATTTTCAATTTGAGCCCAAATCCAATTTTTGTATCAATGGAAGGAAATAGGTCTAGCAACCTGTCACACCCCCCTTTTTAACCAAAAAAGATTGATTTTTAAAGTGTGAAGAGTTTTTATTACCAAGACAAAAATGAGATTTATTTCGAAAAGGATTCGTTTTGCAATTAACTCAGAGTCGCTACTTGGCATAAATAGGGTATGCCAAGTCACCCTTGGATATCCTTTTTCAAAATGGTTTTGACTCTTTAAAACTGGTTTGCGAACAGAGATTCCGACTAAGAAATTCTGTTGATCGAGAGGAAGGTGTTAGGCACCCCCCGATCCCGTGGTTCAACCACAGTCGCTTGGTGGAGCATATCGGCTAAGTTTGGCACTACGAATGTATAAACCACACAAAACACATAAAATAATCAATCAAACAAACAAAACAAGACGAATCCCAAAATATGGTGTACAGTCCAATTATACAGTCCAAAATAGAAAAATGTGAAAATATAAATCCTACTCTAACTTACACTAATCCTAAACTAGGCTCCATTGCTTAACCCGATGCCTCGGGCCTTGATCGCGGACCTCCTTCGAAGACTTGATACGTCGGGGAATTCCTCGGTGAATAAATACATGAAACCTCGGGACATTCCCCGGCCAAATGAATACACTTGAATCAGATGCGATAAACTAGAAAACATTCAACACACTTTCCACATTCAATATTCAACAAAACACTTAATCCTAAATTTGCCTACCCAAACCAACATTGGCCTATTCATTTCAACATATCATGATACTATTGTGGAATTGATTCTATATTTATTCTTTAGTGTAATGCAAAGATGAATAACTTCTACGTTACAAAGGAGATGAATACATTTATTCTAAACATCCGTTCTAATAGAATTATGTAACATGTAAATTAATGGTTCTTTACTACCATTAAATATCACTCTTGAAACTTCACTTTCAAATACTATATAAAGGGTGTCTTTGGAGAAGATAAAAACACACCACATAAAGAAAGAAACCATCTTCCTCCTTTCCTCTTCCTCTTGAATTATTTTGGCAAATTGATTTGGGCAACCTCCAAACTTTCATCCACGAGTGCACATGTTTGGAAGTAGCTGTGGAACCTTGGGGAGCGACCGGCTAGAAGGATTTACATCGGAGTAAGCCGAAATCACTTTCAAGGCAGTGGCTTGCCACGACACAGTTTTTGTGACTATTCTCTTACTATTATTAATTCCAGTTTCATATCAATATTGTAGTAATTTTTTCAATAGTTTATAAGCGATTTTGTTACATACAATATTGATAAATGGCAATTTTTTTAAACAAAACTTTTAGTGGTTTGTCAAAAATTGAGCTATTGGACGAAAATAATTTTAAAAATTGGTCACAAAACCTTTTTATTTTCTTAGAACAATTAGAAGTTGATTATGTTTTGTTTAATGATGGTTCTAACATCATTACTGGTTCTAATACTGTTATGATTGTTGACGAATTTGGTAAAAAGAAGATTAAAAAGGATAACATAAATGCTGGAGGACATTTATTGAGTCATATGACTAATACTTTTTTTGATTTACTTGTTACTTACAAATCTACTAAAGAAATATGGGATAGTTTACAAAACTCAAAACAGGAGGGAGGGGGGGAGAAATGATGTCCAAGTTCATATTGATGAGGGTGATGAAGTGATTGCGACAGTAGCTGTCGAGACAAACTTGGTGTCTAACAAGATTGAGTGGGTATTGGACACAGGGGCTTCAAGGCATTGCTACGCTAACAAAGAGTTATTTCATGACTTTGAGGAATCCACCAATGGCGGGTGTGTCTGCATGGGTAACTCCACTACTGCTGGAGTTTTGGGTAAAGGAAAAATTTTACTTAAATTAACTTCTGAAAAAATATTATCCTTGAACAATATTCTGTATGTTCCCTCGCTCCGTAGAAACTTAGTTTCTGGACCACTTCTCAACAAAGTAGGCCTTAAACTTGTTTTTGAAGCTGATAAAATAATTATTTCTAGTGGAGGAAACTTTGCTGGGAAGGAATACCTTAGTGGGGGCTTATTTGTACTGAACATTGATCAAGAGATTGTCAATATTCCTAATTCTGCTTATATTGCTGAGTCTATTAATTTATGGCATGGTAGACTAGGTCATGTTAATATTGCTTTTATTAGAAGACTTAGAAATATGAGATTAATTCCTACAGTAAATATTGATGATATTTCTAAATGTCATATGTGTGTAGAGAAAACCATACCAAGAAACCTTTTAAATATGTTACTAGTAGAAAGACCGAATTGCTTGAACTAGTACATTCAGACTTAGCAGATTTTAAGAACACTATTAGTAAAGGTGGAAAGAAGTATTATATTACTTTTGTTGATGAATTTTCTAGGTACACTAAGGTATACCTCCTTAAGTCTAAAGATGAGGCTGAAAGCATGTTTTTAAAATTCAAAGTAGAAGTAGAAAATCAATTAGATAGGAAAATCAAGAGATTTAGATCTGATAGAGGTAGTGAATATAGTACTAAAACTCTAGAAGATTTTTGTGAGAAAAATGGTATTATCCACAAGTTTAGTGCTCCATATACTTCCCAACAAAATGGTGTAGCCGAATGAAAGAATAGAACCCTTAAGGAAATAATGAATTCTATGCTTTTAAGCTCAGGTCTACCTGACTATATGTAGGGAAAACTACCTTGTCTGCATGCTATATTCTTAATAAAGTCCCTCATAAAAAGTTAGACAAGATCTTATATGAGTTATGAAAAGTATTTACCCCTAACTTGAAATTTCTGAAAGTGTGGGGGTGTTTAACTAAGGTTGGTCTACTTGATTTTAAACGAGTAAATGTAGGTTCTAAGACCTTTGACACTGTCTTTATTGGTTATGCTCAAAATAGTGTTGCATATAGATTTATGTCATTAAATAATTATTCTATTTGTGAATCTAGAGATGCAGAATTTTTTGAGCATGTTTTTCCTTTGAAAAATTATGTGCCTAGTGATGTGTAAAATAATTCTTCTGTATCTATGTCTGTTAACTCTCATCTTATGACTGCTTCTGATGTTATTGCTAATGAGCATGAAAATGAACTTAGAAAGAGTAAAAAAACGTAGAATTGAGACTAGTTTTGGTCTTGATTTTATCACCAGCTTCTTAATTGAGGGTTTTGATATTGATACTTTAAATGAGGAATTAGTGTCTATCTACTTAATAGAAGAAGACCCTAAAACTTATGATAAAGCAATGAGTTCAATAGATGCAATGTTTTGAAAAGAGGCTATTAAAAGTGAATTAGATTCTATAGTTTCTAATCACACCTAGGACTTGTATGATTTACCTAAAGGTTGTAAACCCATAAGTAGCAAATGAATATTTAAGAAGAAATTGAGGCCTGATGGTACAATTGATAAATATAAGGCTAGACTTATGATTAGAGGTTTTAACCAAAATAAAGGTGTTGATTATTTTGATACTTATTCTCCTATGACTAAAATAGCGACCATTAGGACTCTTATTTCTCTAGCCTCTATTCATAGTTTAGTGGTACACCAAATGGATGTCAAAATTGCATTTTTAAATGGTGATTTATATGACTCAACCTGAGGGTTTTGTGGTCCCAGGACAAGAGGATAAAATATGCAAATTGAGAAAGTCCTTATATGGACTTAAGCAGGCACCTAAGCAGTGGTATGAAAAATTTAATTTCACATTAATAGATAATGGCTTTGTTATTAATTCATCTGATACATGTGTTTATTCTAAAATTATAGGATCAAACTCTGTGATTATATGTTTATATATGGATGACATGTTAATCTTTGGCCCTAATGTGATTGTTGTAAATGAGACTAAAAAATTTTTATTTTCTAAATTTGGAATGAAAGACCTTGGAAAAGTAGATGTGATTTTAGAAATAAAAATCAAAAGAACTGTTAATGGTTTCTCTTTTTGTCAGTCTCATTATATTGAAAAATATTGAAAAGGTTTGATTGTATTGATGTAGTTTCAATGAGAACTCCTTATGATCCTAGCATACACTTGCAAAAAAATAAAGATTCCATTATTTCTCAAACTGAATATGCTAAAATAATTGGGAGTGTAATATTTCTCATGAACTATACTCGGCCTGATATAGCTTATGTTGTTAGTAGATTGAGTAGATATACTCATAATCTCAGTAGTGAACATTGACATGCTCTTCATTGCTTGTTAAGGTACTTGAGAGGTACTATGGATTGGTGTTTGCATTTTAATAAATGTCCTGCTGTTTTAGAAGGTTTTTGTGATGCAAACTGGGTTACTGACAATGATGAAGTTAGCTCGACCAGTGGCTATGTGTTTACTTTGGGTGCAGGAGCTATTTCGTGGAAGTCTTCAAAGCAGACTTATATAGCATGTTCTACCATGGAATCTGAATGTATTGCTCTCGAGTTGGCAGGGCAAGAAACTGAGTGGCTGCGAAATCTTTTGATAGATGTGCCTTTATGGGGAAGACAAATGTCGCCAGTCTCTTTACACTGTGATTCACATGCGACAATTGGGATTGCTAAAAATAGTGTATACAATGATAAAAAAGACATTCGCATCAGACATGGTGCAGTTAAACAACTATTGAAACATGGTGTTATTTCCTTGAAATATGTAAGATCCGAAAAAAATTTGGCGGATCCTATGACCAAGGGTTTGACAAGAAAAATGGACCTTGAATCATCGAGGGGGAGGGGCTAAAGCCCATGGATTGAGGTAATATGGTGGATACCCATTTATGGTCAAATAAAGCTATATAAGCCTTCAATAAACACTACATATCATATCCCTATGGCATGAGGTAGTGTATTATGAGGTTGAACTTATTTTTGCTCTTAATGATCCATAGCCTTAAGGTGGTCTATGAGATAGACTTGATGAATCACCTACGTGAGTGTAAAAGGTTGGTCACCTTTTTATGAAAGACTTGGTTTATCTTTCTGGAGAACTCATGAGACCCAAGGTTTGTGTGCATGACCATTAAAAGCACTTTGTAGTATCACGGAGGTTGCTTAAAATCAAGGATATGGTATGCGTTATGGGGGTCTTAATTTATATCCATCTAGTTCAAGAGTACTTCACTTTTTGGATATTTGTTGTTGCCTCATATTACTACGGGTCAATTCAAATCGAAAGATATTGATACTTAAGTACGTGTTCCTTCTTTTTGCCCAGAATTTATTCTTATTCTTTATCTTTGCATTAGTGGGAGACTGTGGAATTAATTCTGCATTTATTCATCTAGTGTAATGCAAAGATGAATAACTTCTACGTTATAAAGGAGATGAATACATCTATTCTAAACATCCGTTCTAATAGAATTATGTAACATGTAAATTAATGGTTCTTTAATAACCAATAAATATCACTCTTGCAACTCCACTTTCAAATACTATATAAAGGGTGTCTTTGGAGAAGATAGAAACACACCATATAAAGAAAGAAACCATCTTCCTCCTTTCCTCTTCCTCTTAAATTATTTTGGGAAATTGGTTTGGGCAACCTCCAAACTTTCAGCCACGAGTGCATGAGTTTGAAAGTAGCTGTGGAACCTTAGGGAGCGATCGGCTAGAAGGATTTGCACCGGAGTCGGGCCGAAATCGCTTTCAAGGCAGTGGCTTAGAACGACAAAGTTTTTGTGACTATTCTCTTACTATTATTAATTCCAGTTTCATATCAATATTG